>NC_067398.1:627485842-627807342 GCF_016432865.1 Antechinus flavipes
AAGACAACTCTGAGATACCACTACACACCTGTCAGATTGGCTAAGATGACAGGAAAAAATAATGATGAATGTTGGAGGGGATGTGGGAAAACTGGGACACTGGTGCATTGTTGGTAGAATTGGGAACGAATCCAATCATTCTGGAGAACAATCTGGAATTATGCCCCAAAAGTTATCAAATTGTGCATACCCTTGATCAAGCAGTGTTACTTCTGGGCTTATATCCCCAAGAAATACTAAAGAAGGGAAAGGGACCTGTATGTGCCAAAATGTTTGTGGCAGCCGTGTTTGTAGTGGCTAGAAATTGGAAAATGAATGGATGCCCATCAATTGGAGAATGGCTGGGTAAATTGTGGTATATGAATGTTATGGAATATTATTGTTCTGTAAGAAATGACCAGCAGGATGAATACAGAGAGGACTGGCGAGACTTACATGAACTGATGCTAAGTGAAATGAGCAGAACCAGGAGATCATTATACACTTCGACAACGATATTGTATGAGGACATATTTTGATGGAAGTGGATTTCTTTGACAAAGAGACCTAACTGAGTTTCAATTGATAAATGATGGACAGAAGCAGCTACATCCAAAGAAAGAACACTGGGAAACGAATGTGAACTATCTGCATTTTTGTTTTTCTTCCCGGGTTATTTATACCTTCTGAATCCAATTCTCCCTATGCAACAAGAGAACTGTTCGATTCTGCAAACATATATTGTATCTAGGATATACTGCAACATATCCAACATATAAAGGACTGCTTGCCATCTAGGGGAGGGGATGGAGGGAGGGAGGGGAAAAAAAATTGGAACAGAAACGAGTGCAAAGGATAATGTTGTTAAAAAAAAAAAAAATTACCCTGGCATGGATTCTGTCAATATAAAGAAATTATTAAATAAAAATTTAAAAGAAAAAAAAAGAAAAAAAAAAAAAGAAATGACCAGCAGGATGAATACAGAGAGGCTTGGAGAGACCTACATGAACTGATGCTAAGTGAAATGAGCAGAACCAGGAGATCATTATACACTTCGACAACGATATTGTATGAGAATGTATTCTGATGGAAGTGGATTTCTTCGACAAAGAGATCTAACTCAATTTCAATTGATCAAGGATGGACAGAAACAGCCACACCCAAAGAAAAAACACTGGGAAATGAATGTAAACCATTTGCATTTTTGTTTTTCTTCCCAGGTTATTTTTACCTTCTGCATCTAGGATATACTGTGGCATATTTAACATGTATAGGACTGCTTGCCATCTGGGGGAGGGGATGGAGGGAGGGAGGGGAAAAATCGGAATAAAAGTGAGTGCAAGGGATAATGTTGTAAAAAATTTCCCTGGCATGAGTTCTGTCAATAAAAAGTTATTATAAAAAAAAAGTTAAAAAAAAAAAAGAATTCTGATCAATGCAATGATCAACCATGACTCCAGAGGACTGATAAAATGATAATTCTCTCAGATACAAAAATAGAGGAATTTATTCATCTCAAAAGGATAAACCTTGAAAATACAATTCTATTTCAGAGATGGAGAGTTCTGACATAATGAAATACAGGTTTGGGGGTAAAAATGGGAATCTACAGATCAAGATTAGAAGATTTTCTTCACACAATCTGAATAGGATGATGATCTCTCATACAGGGATAACCTTTACATGTGGGCACAATGGGTGACTGCTTTGAATGGTACTAGATGAACCTTGTCTCTTCAAAAATATTTTTTCACATGTCTGAAATTAGCCATAACTAACCCTAACCCTAATCTTAAGGGCAAGGAACTGAAGGTGGCCACTTAAAGGCTAAAGTCACATAGGTTACATGTTAAACCATTATGAGTCATTAATATCTTAGTGGTGATAACTTCATTCCATTAGCTACCAGAGAACTAAGGAAAGAGGCACAGGAAAAGGAAGATGGTAAATTATGGAGCACCAACCTCTGCCCAGAAAGAAAAAGCCCCTGTAGAACACTATTGAGCCTAATGGGCAATATTTACAGGCTGGATGCCTTTTGGCCAAAGATAAATAAAGGATGGCCAGATATTTTTAGAATTCCACTAATTTCATCTTTTTTAGACTTTATATATTTCCTAACCATGGACTGACAACAATGACTCTCTTGAAGATAATAGAGATGGAGAATCACAAGGTTCAAGATGATTTCTATCTTCTCATTCTACTTTGTTTTCCCCTCATGTATGGTCCCAATATTTTGTGGTACTTTCCTTTTAAAGAACATAATAAAGAACTTTCAATTCAACTCTGAATTTCATCTTATTCCTCTGTAAAAAATAAGGTATTTGCACAAGATAATCTCAAAAGTTCTAATTGTAAATGCCTAAGAATTTATGAATCACTTCTTCAATTCTGTTTCTGCTTGTGACTACTAATCTGAAGAGTCCTTTCAAGGCATGACTCAGCCTTCTGCTCTTGAATTTCTGATTTGTTGAGGTTTTGTGCTGTATCTCAAGCTCACTCCTATCTCCTCAGAGTCTAGCTGAAGATTTATTTCCCATACTACAAAGCAGCTCTGATTTCCTGATAACTCTAGGGGACTTATCAATGTTGTTTTTGTTTTTATTGCTGCTGTTAAGGCTAGGCGATCTTTAAGTAGCACTCTATACTAACAAAGCACTTTATATCTCATTTCATACTCATAAAAATGCTATGAATTATGTTTCCATTTTGTAGATGAGAAAAGGGACTCTTAGGTAAAGTGACCTGCCTAAAGACACAGAACCAAAAAATGGCAGAAATGGGATGTGAATCTCTTGACTCTTAATAGGGTATTTTTCCACTACACCTCATTGCCGGGTGTGTGTGTAAGGAGTATGGAGGGACATGGACATACCTTTGTCTCTGAAGCATGTGTGTGGAATGGCTTCACCAGCTTAGGATTTATGACTAATTTGGCTCCTAGCAATACAATATTTTTTTTCCTTAAGACGTCAGGGAATATTACCACTTAATCTGCTATGGAGAGATACAGATAAGCCTCCAAGTGTACAATGAACCAGTAAGCAATGTTGGACATCAAGTTCAACTTTTCTCCAGAGAATTTCTCATGAAAAGCTGGAAGAGCTGAAAGTAGAAAGCCAACAGCCTTTTAGCAAGGAGTATTTCAAGGAAACCTGTCCCCATCACCTAAACAAAGCTACGCTCTTATGTAAAGTTAGTTAGTTTTCAAATGGTCAAAAAAACTACCTTCAGTCATCCAAATGAGACATTAGCCTTGATGTTCAGTTGAGATCACTGCTGATGGTTTTTCTCTGCTATGTCGATGGAATGCACATAGTTTTAAAACTAGAGTCTAAGAATGGATGGCTAGATACAGGAGGCCTAGGTGTACTTACATGCTTAGTGCTTTACTAGGGATATCAATAGACCCTGGAATTGTAGGTTTCACATTTTCACTGTGAGAAACTATAGAGATATCCAGTGACTTGAATTAACATTTCAATAGTATAGGCAAGTCAGACTTTCAGATTCTTCCAGCATCTAACCTCTCTGTACTGCAGTTTCCTTATCTATAAAACAAGGTAAGTCAGAATGCACAATCCTTAGGTCTACTTCCTTCTTTGAAATTCTAATCAGCATGTAAATCAACACTTGCTATATTCACTTCTTTTTGCTGTTTTTTAATCTCTCCCATGGTTTGCCCTTTTGCTCTGATTTTTCTCTCCTGACATGATTCATAAAATAATGTGTATTAAAAATAAGTGAACTTAGAAACAAACAAAATGTCCTATCTACACCACACTGGATAAATTGCTCACATACCTGATCTATGGGATTTTGTTTCTAGCAGAAGGAAGTCAAAGGTTAGCCTGGTGTCTAACCTCCCTTAATACTCCTTTATAGCAAGTATGTAATGCATCAATTTATCTAAATCTTTCCTAAGGACGAACTAGTTCCTGAGGTAGTAATGATGGAAGCCTTGAAGGGAAAACAACCAGTCACTGAACTTACCACAGAGGAAAGGAAGGAAAGAAATAATCTGACATTCACTCTAGATTTGGGGTGAATGAATTTCATAGATTTCAAATGAAAGCTGGAACTCTGTAGGAGAAGTTAGCCCAGGAGGGATGAAAACTGTCAAGAATGATATTTTCAAGACACAAAGAAGAACTTCAATAAGAAGAAAACGGGGGATTGTTTAAAGATACCAAGGTAGATGCTCTGGCGACTCACCATCCAGGGTTGAAAAAAGAAAGATTATATGCAGAAGATGAAAGCAAAGGCAGGTAATAAAAGAAGAATACAAAAGCAGGGTAGAGTTTGGTAAGAAGAATGTCAAGATAATAACTAAGCACAATTCAGAGAATTCATGATGAAATATAAATGTGTGTACATATCTTGTCATATATACATATGTCTATACACATGTACACACATATGTAGTTGTTTAGTTGCTTATTGTCTGACTCTTCCTGAGCCCATTTGAGGTTTTCTTGGCAAAACAGTGGAGTAGTTTGTCATTTCCTTCTCTAGCCCATTTTATAGATGAGGAGACAAAAAGGGCTAATAAGTTACCAAAGGTCACAGAGCTAGTAAGTATCTGAGGCCAGATTTGAACTCAGGAAGATGAATTCTTTTCAATAGTTGCTTTTGTTTTTCTTAGTTTATCACTGGGGATATGGGTTTGGGAAGGAGAGAATGTAGACTCAAAAATAACATTACATTTTCAAAAGAATAAGAAAAAAATTTTAAATAGGAATGTTAGAAATTCTGAAGTAATATGAACAGAGGCTGGTGAGGAAAGCTAAGGATAATAAAAGAAATTTTTTAAGGCTTTGTTGAAGAAAAGAGGAAAGTCACAAAAGGATAGGATCCCTGATTAGAGTGGATGGAATAATGATAATTAATGATAAAGAAAAATCGCAGTTACTCAATGCTTATTCTTTTTCTGTCTTCTCTTTCCAAGACAGCAAAGCAAGAACAAATACAAAAACAAGATGAATAAGGACACAAAAGCCCTTGAGCTCAGGTCAGCTGTCTCGGATGAATCTTTCAGTATCTGTCAATACTGAAAAAAATAAAAAAGAAAATTTCCAAGACATTGTCAGTGACTTCTGGGATTCCATGGAGGGAGAGATGTTATGAAAGGACTACAGAAGAATATGTTATCTTCAAAATTGTAATTATAAGCCATCATTTGTTTGACTTAGCTACCTGGAAAGAAAGCATTGCAAAATGAATGGCTATGAATGTCTAGAGAAGCAAAGTGTTTGGTAAGGTCTCCCCTGCTATTCTTATTGACAAGAAAATAAATACAACTGGATGAATTGAGGAGTGATTGAATAGACTAACTGAGAGCCGTTCAGTGTCAATTTTGAAGATCTCCAATGGGGTGCCCATGGATCTTTGCTTGACTTTTGAAAAAATTTTATTAGTGACTTAGAAAAAGCACAAATGGCATATTGAGCAGATTTTCAGATGGCACAAAATTAAAATTATATAAATTCATTGTCAGATAGAGGTAATTGAATCAGGTGGTGATGGGGATGATAGACTGCTTTTAACCCAAAATGGCATATCAATGTAAATATAGGGAGCAAGGATAGCCATTAGGGACCTAGACCTATGATTCCATTGATATAAGGAGATCCTGGCTAAGGGAGCTCACTTTACCAAAGCAGGTTGGCAACTGTTTTCAAATTATTATCTTAGAGGGAAGTTGCTTAGAAGAGGGCTTCTTAAACTTTTTCTATTCATGACACCTTCTCAACTAAGAAATATTTATGTGACTCCAGGTGGAGTCAAATAATTACTGATAAAAAAATCCTAATTTCACAATCTCCATATTCAGCCATGAGACTTCTTACTCATTCACTCATGAACCACAATTTAACAAACTGGGACCTAGATCACTGATCGTTTAAGAACATTACAAACAGTTTCCCTCCAAAGCTTGAAGCTCTGGGGAGACAAGTGGGAGCCAAAGTACCAGACCTGAATCTCTTCTCCTGAAACTATTTCTATTCATCTTATTGACTCTCCCAGAGGCTAATATTACTTCCCATTTGGAAATAAGCCTTCATCTTGTCTATATTTGTCTTGTGTATCTATTTATTTTCATGTTGTCCTCTCTGAGCTCCTTAAGGGCAATGTCTGTCTTTTGCCTCTTTTTTTTTTTTTTTTTTTTTTTTATTCTTAGCACTTAGGGCAGTGCCTGGAATAAGTAGGTGCTTAATAAGTCTTTCTTGATTAAATGAATGACTTATCTTATGGCTTTGCAGATACTAACCCAACTAAGAATTTTTATTTCCACTTGATCTTCACTTAACTTGGAAATGATTTTAGGTATTTATTTAAACCATTTGTATGGCCTAGCCCTGATTTGAGTCCAATGTTATTTTTTTAATTCTGAATTTAATAAACACTAAAAAAATTTACACTTGCAAAGCAGAACAGAAAAATAGAATTACATGTGTAAATAAGAATCTCTTCACATAGCTTGCTTGTTTTCTAAATATATATAATATGGGCAAAGCCAGAATAAAAGGAAGAAATACAAATCAGTTTTCTCCTGTAACAACAAAACAGATCTAGAAAACTTATATCAAGTTGTGTTTGGAAAATCTAAAAAAAAATCACAGTGAGGTTTTTTTTTTTTTTTTTAAAAGCTTAGGTCAGCAAAGAGAGAGAGAAGTCTGCAGACAATAGGGACCAAATATATTTCAGAGAAGAGAGAGGCTGGATATTTTAAGGGAAAAAGAGATGACAAGTCTAGCACTGAGGGGTCAGACCTTGTTCAGGATTTAGGAGCAGTAACTAAACGGAAGCTCTGTCACTCACTACTCACTTTTGGGTCACTTTATTTTAATGCTTCTTATTGTTTCATGGAATCATTAAATTTTATTTGGTCCATTCTAATTTTCATAAAGTTTGTTGCTTAGGTAAGGTTGCTTAATAAGGAGGTGTTCATTAATTAGGGGATGCTTAAACAAATTTTTGTATATGAATGTGATGGAATATTATTGAACCATTTCTCTCTCTCTCTCACGCATCCCTCTCTTTCATAATATATATATATGTATATACATATACATATATATATATATATATATGTAAAATGGATGTGTGTATATATACACACCATGTATTATATACACACATATATAGTCAAGCAAAACAAACAAGCTTGGATTCAATATTACAATACTGCCATGTCAGAATCAAAACCCTCTTTCCAGTGACTTCCAGTTCTCATATCTATATGGACAGGAGGGGTTCTCTCTAATTGGATCCTAGGACAGTGCTGGCATTCCTACTTACCTTTTCCTGTTGTCTCCTTAGGGATCAGTTGGGAAGCTTGTACATCTGATTCCACAGGTTTAAGACCAGACAGAGCAATTGTTACTCCTTTCATTATGGAAATAGGCTGTAGGGGTCCTAAAACACATAAATGATAGCTCGTGTGTAGAAACTGTTCATTAGGCAAATTAGTCAGTGGGCGCTGTCTTAATGCAGAGATATAAGTAGTGTCCATCCAAAAGACCAAGATCCTTTCTTCTGACTTTTGATAGAGTGGACAAATCTAATATTCCCACCATGAGAATTCACTGGACTCTAGTTCTCGAAGGGTGAATGTCTCTTCTGGGCCTCTAATGGGTTTTATTGTTTTGTTTCTTATACTTATTTGTGGATTATTCATTTATATTCTAGTGCTGTTCATTCGATAATAGTTGTGAATGGAATGATGCGATAATTAAAATGATCTGGGCAGAAAGAGCAGCCTGCTGGGAGTCAGAAACACTGTATTTGAATTCTAACCTCTTATTAGTTGTATTCCCTTGGCCAAGTCATAGCACTTGGTTAAGTCCTTGTTTCCTCATCTATAAAGTGGGATGATAACATTACATCTGAACTTCACAAGAAAATATTACTCCTTTTAACTCATTCGACCAGTCTGGTCAAACACCTATTTTTGCCTTTTTCATCACACAGGCCATTCTATTTACCATCTTTGTGCCTTTGCAAAGTCCATCCCCCATGCCAGGAACATATTTCCTCCTGAGCTCCCAGTCTTTTCTTTCCTCCAAAGTCCAGCTTAAAAGCCACTTTCCGCATGAGGCATCTTCTGATTTTCCTGCCTGCTAGTGAAGTCTTCCAAATTACCTTACACTTATTTTATGTATACTTATAGACATGCATGAAGAATTCTTCTCTTTCCCCTGTAGAACATAAACTGTCATAGGGAAGATACTATTTCATTTTTGTCTTTGTATCTCCAGCAGAAATGTAGTGCCTAGAACATATTTGGTGCTTAATAAGTACTTGCTTGCCTGAATACCTGTAAATAGTTTTGAAACAACAGAGATTATATAAATGTGTTTTATTGTTCTTATTTTGATACTTGTATGATTTCATCTCTACCCAACATTTTTTAGGAATCTTTCCCTATTTCTTCTTACATTGTATGTAAATGGAACATTGATTGTCTATCATTTTTTTCTATGGCCATCTCCTTTCTAGATTATATAACTCTGGTGATGATCTACTCCCCTATGCATAATTCTTCATATTATATAGTACAACTTGCTTCTGATTATCAGGTAGCTCTCAATTGCTTTTTGGTTGACCCTCAAATTTAATTTTTTTGGAGACCATGGTATTCTATAATTCAGAACCATATATTATCACTGGAACAATATTGATGCTAAAATAATCTTGCATAAACATGTACATTTATGCACATATAACAAATGTAGCATATGTTTATATATTGTTTATTATATATTGAATTTGAGTTCAATGCATTGAATACACATACATTTTATTTGATAACTAGAACTTTTCTTACAAAGTCATTCCTGTTGTTATATCTTTCAAAGTCTTTTGTGAGTTTTAGAACTCACTCTCATAGGAGAGATCTTATTGGAAAAACGCAAACAAAAGGGGTAGATAGTTTTTTTGAATCAAATAATTAATAGTTCTGTCTTTTTTTTTTAATGAGTACAGTTTTTTTTGTAGTGTCTGCATTTTCCAATTGAAAGATGTGGTCTGCTGTAGAATAATTTACCAAAGTCTATCTATTGCAATCTTATGCGATCTTTTATGATACAACCTAGTCTAGTCTAATTTAATAATCTTATGTATATATCTGGCCATGTTGCTCTACTGATCAAAAACCTCCAGTGCCTCAGTCTATTCTGTCAAATTCAAAGTCTTCTACTTGGTATTCAAGGACCATCTTACCTTTCTTACCTTATCTCATATTCTTCTCCCCTTCTATGCACTTTTGGCTCCACTCAAACTAAACTACTCTTTGCCTTCCCTCTAAAATGCTCATACTTTTGCTCAGGCTATTTCCAATCTCTGACGTGTGCTCATATTATTTACATACAATTTTTGGTGACATGGGAAAGTAGGTTTGGGGAGTGGATAGTTGTTGCTACTTTCTCAGTTGCCTTTTGGGAATTTGTGACATGGAAGGAGGTCTTGATTTTTCATCTTCTCTTTCAGACATTTTGGAGAATCCCTCTACTCTATCCTTGTGTTAACGCTAGCATATATCTTTTTTGTGTAGAATCTTTCTTGATCTCTAAACTCTATTCCCAATTTTGTTTTCTCTTCTGATATTTCTGCTTCTACATGTTACCCATTGGAGATTGTGATATTAAAATCCCAAAGTAGATGCTTTTCTGTCATTGATGGAGGGAAAAAGTTGGTGATAAAAATCATTACATGTCTTACCCATTTTTTTTTTGGATCTCCTTTTCTCTGACTTTTTGTCTTTAAATTCTCTTAGTATAATCTGGCTTAATTGGATATAATCGCATTTCCTATAAACTCACTTTCCCCTGTGCTGTATTTTCCTACTAATAAAATATAATATATTTCATTTAAAAAAGTACTCATCATGTCCAAAATTTCCCTACTTTTCTCAGAGTATTCATGATAAATGGAAATGAGACTTTTGCATAGTCTTCTAGGCTTTGGTTTTCTCCTTTTCTCCATATTTTCTTTCTTTTTTTTTTGACCATTTTCCCCTTTGTATCAAATGGGGGAGATCTAGTAATAGTAGCTAGAATTTATATAGCACTTTAAGCTTTACAAAGTGCTTTACAAAATCATCTGATTTATCCTCACAACAGCCCTAAGAAATTAGAAGCTGAGAAGCCTGCATAGGTTATAGACATGGAGTAAATGACTTGCATAAGATCACACAGCTAATAAGTCAGAATTTGAAGTCAAGTCTTTTTGATTCTGGGTCCAACACTCTATCCATACATAGTACTACCTAACTGGTTTCCATTAGAGGGTATATTGACTTAATTTTGTGGGTCTTCCTGAGTTCTTGATAGGACTTTTTTTTATCTCATTATTATTTGTAACAGATGGCAAAAAGCTATAATTATCTTCATGGCTGTCTTTTTGTAAATGCTCATCATAAGTAATATAATAAGAAATGATCCACGAAATAATGTTTCCTTCTTATCTTCTGATGAGTAGGGAAGGGACTAGGAAAGGAAGAGAATAAACATTTATATGGTTCCTGCTACATGCCAAACACTGTGCTAATAGTTTTATAAATATTATATCATTTGTTTCTCACAACAATCCTAGGAAATAGATGCTCTATTTTTCCCACTTTATAAGTGAAGAAATTGAGGCAAACAGAAGTTAAGTGACACAATCACAATTAGTGTCTGAAATTGAATTTGAACTTGGGACTTCCTGACTCCAATTCTAAGGCAATTAATTATATCAATTATTTTATTTGATTTTTCAAGGAGAAATATATGTGAGTCATCCTTCCATTTAGCTGTAACTTTTCTTTTTCCTTCTAGAATCATTTATAACAACTATATTAAAACTGAAATGATTCAGTTCTTCTAGTAAGTGTATTGGTCACTAGGCAAGGATCTCACCTTTATTGATAACTAAGTTAAAATTAATAGAAAGTCTAAAATTTGTATTATTCTTAGCACCATTTTTCCTTTTTTAAACTTCTATTATTACTGCAGAACCAGAAGGGGGCCACATAAGACTGAGGATAACTATATTTTTTCTTCATGTATTTCTATTATCAAGGGGCCAATTGGTCTACTTCATCGTCTGTGTCAATGTGACCCTATTAAAATCTATTTTTTAGTTTTGCCAGATGTTGAATTAGTCATTGAGAACTGAAGGTCACTCTCATACCATGATGAGAGGCCAGAGTAGAGTTTTTGAAGATTAGTATTTTTCACATTTGGATAGAAAACATAGGATGATAATATAGACTTTCCTCCAGTCTACCTCAGTTCTTCCTAGCCAGCATCAAACAGTACATGATCTAAAGCAAAAATCAGGACTGTCTGTGTGACCCATCCATTCTTCTTCTTTTCCCTTCCTTAGGGACAAGGATATGTCAGAGCTAGCTCAAATTGGCTCTTGAAAACTGGTTGTTAAATTTTCAGTGTAAATATTTATATCTTGGAAATCAGCAAATAATACAAATCAGTATTTAATTTATTGTGTTGTCTATTATCAAGACTCAAGAAACTAATGGAGAAAATGTTAATAAGCAGATTAAACTTAAAAACATATCCTGGACACATTTTTTCCCCTATAAACTAGTTGTTAAGTAGTTACCCTCTATATGGGACACTTTGGCTGTATAGCTTGCTTTGTGCAGCTTGCTTAATCTTGTAAAAGACAACATGTCAATCAACCAATAAACACTGTGCCAAATACTAGATATGCTATTGTGGCAGGGATTGTGTCACTGTATTGATTATCTACAGAAGGAATACAGTAACAGAAGTGTTCACCAGGTTTCTGCTCTACTTTACTCACTAAGTCAGTGTTTTTCCTAAAGACTCTAGTCTCTTAAGTAGAGGAATGTATAAAATATTCAAATTCTGCCTTAGGAATTTATTGGTTCTATGACTCTGTACAAAGTACTAAAAACACCCCCCCAAAAAAAACCCCAAAACAAAGAAACCTTGCCTGCCTCAGTTTCTCCTCCTATAAAATAGGGTGAACATCTACCTCTCAAGGGGACTATGAGGATAAAATAAGATGATAATAATAACTAATTATAGTGAAAGAATTGTAAAGTGCTTTACAAACCTACAAATACTATATAATTACTATTATAGTTATTAACTATTATAATCCCCTGAGTTGTTTCTACCACTGGAAAAACCAATAAAGGGTTGGTGCTAGACAGAATGAATTGTTTCCCTTAAATGAATTTAAGGAATGAGTTGAAATATTGCTCAAAATCTAAAATCTGTTATCTGAACTTAAGTTTAACTTTCAGTGAACTATCTAATAGGATTCACAATAACTGACCATCTTAATAACTCTAGACTTTCCTCTATGTGGTTCTCAGTTCTTGTCTCTGCTTTATACCCCCCACTCCTACTCCAAGTGCTAAGAATAGTAATTATTGTTTGTTTTGCTCACAGTAATAGTTCAATTAATATTTTCTAAATTGACATCAATTCTCCTGACCACCTTGATTATTTCAATTGCTCTCTCTGTGGTATTTTCTGTGTTGTATTGTTTCTTCTCCAATCTTCACACGCCAATGCACTTGGCTTCATCAATTTATTCCATAGCCAGGGAATAAAATCCAAGTTAAAAAAAATCCATGGGCTACTTACCTTGCAGGGCTACAGTATCTGGATGTATTGTGCCTTCATGGCCTCTGACAATAGCTGAACAAAAGAGAGAAAAAAAAATCACTTGAAGGTTGATTTTTCCTTTCAATCTCACCTCTGTTCTCAGAAGGTAGAATCTATTATGATAGAAGAGGAAGCCAATTAGAGACCTTGTAACCTCTTCCTGGGCTCCCATCACTTGTGTGTTTTTATGAACTGGGGACAGTAGGAACAGTTGAAAACATATGATTATAACCCAAACAAGTGTTTATCGATTAAGAGCAGCAAGAGCCAGCTGATCTTTAAATTAACTGAAGCAAAAAGATTGGGTACAATTCATCTAATTTAAAATGAGGGAGCAGTCACTTGCCTCCCCAAATGTGTAAAGATCTTTGAACCAAGTGGAAAAGCACATCCTGAAAAAATACAATGTGGTGAGGAGAAGGGACCATCACTGATTATATGATGTAAAGAAATCAAGCTAACTTTGCTGGGATTCAATTTCTCTTTCTACAAAACAAGAATTATATATAGCATGTATTGGTAGACAACTAGTCTTGGGTCAGAAAAACCCAAATTCAGACTCTAACATTAACCCTTTTTGGTTATAGACTATTGTGTGGTCTCTGACACATACTGACTGGGTGATTCTAGGTAGATAACTTAAACTTTTACTACCTGATATTGCCCCAAATGTGCTAAATGTCACTGTTAATTGTTGAATTGGAAATTCACCAGAATCATCAAGATCATAACTTGGTCCTTTTTATCAAAATAATGATGACATCTGCTCTTGTTTGCCCCTCAAGTTTTCTGATGTGGCAAATATTAAATGGGGGCATATGGAGAAAAGTTCAAATTCTTTTACATGACATTCAAGGTCCTCTATAATATGGTAGAACCTTGCCTGTCCATGTATATTCCAGCTAAATTGGATGACTCACTGCCTCTCAAACACATTTTTGTCTTTGCACAGATTCCTTCCTATTCCCAGATTTTCTTCCTTCCCTTCCTGATTTGTTGAGTTCTTCCCCATCTTTTAAAGACCAGAATAAAAATCACCTCAACCAGAAAACTTCCCTGATCTTGTGAAAGACTTATTGTTACTTATTTAGTTAATCTTTAAACTGCATGATTTCCTTTTTAATAATCCCACTTCTGATCATTGAATGCTCCCTAATGTCTTTCCTAAAACACGACATCCAGAAATAAACACAACACTTTTATTTGGGGTCTGACTAGGAGTGAGTATATTGAGACTTCTGTCTTCCAAATGCCTCCTTTTCACCCTTAGTTTATTCAATAATCATATTCTTGATGTATCTTGAGCTTGTGAGTCCACTAAGACCTTCAAATCTTATTCAGTTACTGGGAAGAATGATACAATCATCACTGGGCCTTTCCAGTTTTATAGGATCTCCTTGGCATTTTACAACCCATTTCTATCTTCTATTCGATTGGTCCCCCTCTTACTAGGCAGAAGAGAAGAATTTTAATGGAGATGTCTCCTTACAGGTGTAAATAATGCTGAAGAAAATCCCTTCTACATACCTTCCACAGAGGAATCCTTCAAGCTGCTGTCTGTAGGAACTTGAGGTGTGACTATGAAAAGAGATCCCATAACTTGAATTAATACCAAGACTTGTACCCAACTCTTCATGAACCCATTTGGGGTTTTCTTGGCAGGGACACTGAAATAGTTTGCCATTTCCTTCTCCAGCTCATTTTCCAGATAAAGAAATGAAGGCAAACAGGAATAAATGACTGGTCCAGAATCACACAGCTAGTAAGAGTCTGGAACCAGATTTAAATACATGAAGATGAGTTTCTATATTTCTATACCCAGCACTCTCTCCACTGTGCCATTTAGCTTATCCATAATAATATTTATCTTAACATATTTTATTTAAATACACACACATATATTTGGTAACTATTTCAATGTAATCAAATTTCCTTTGCCATATTTAATTTCATTTCAAAACATTATTTTCTAAATGTCTTTATGATTTACACCACTCCCTAAGAGAACCATAGATGTTCAAATCTATGATACCCCCCATCCCCACACAATTTTGAAAACTCCTTTTATAATCCAATCCCATAATTTTATGGCTAAAGAAACTAGCCAAGAAAATTAAATGACTTTTCTAAGATCATTTCCCCTTGTTAGTAGTTGAATCAGGGAAACAACATAGGTCTCCTGACAACTAGTTTGGTGTTCTTTCTGACATGGAGGAATGATCCCTAAATGAAAATTTATTTTTTGAGTTGTCATACCACTTTAATACTCGTTAATCTCCTTGCACAGACAGGTTCTTAGACTGGCAGAGAAGAGAGTAGAATCCTGAAAACAGGCAACAACTAGGACAGAAGTGTTTTAATGAACTCCTCTGGTTGGTTTTGAAAGTCTGCTATACTCTGGTCCTGGTATTCTCTTCTCTTCCACAATTTCTATTTTTTAAACAAACAGGACCCCTAATTTTTCATGGGACAGAACATTCCATGCCTTTACCCAAACTCTGTCCCATACCTGAGATGTTCTCCCTCTTTACTGCTGCCTCATAGAATCCCTAATTTTCTTCAAGATTATTATATGAAGCCTTTTCTGATCTTCTCAAATGTTAGTACCCTTTCTTGTTGCAGGAAATTACCTTATGTTGACTTTTTATGCAGTTGGATTCACTTATCTATGTTCATGATATTTTTCCCCCAGTATATAAAGCCTCTTGGTTTTGCCTTTGTATCACCAGTATTTAGTTATAACATCTGGTGAAGCAGTTAGAGGACTTTGCTTGGAATCAGGAAAACCTGAGTTTGAATCCCATCTCAGAAATTTATTAGCTATGAGACACCTATAAAAAATTTAAAATAACCTCTCTTAGATTCAATTTCTTCCATCTATAAAATGGTAAGAATGATAGAATCTACTTATGAAGTTGTTAAGAAGATCAAATAAGATAACATATGTAAATTGCTTTGTAAGATTTAAAGTGTAAATAAACGGTAGGGATTATTACCACAATATACCACCACCAGCATCACTCCTCATCTTTTCTTTTCTTTTTCCTCCTCCCATCCTCTTTCTCCTTCTCCTCTCTTTCTCTTCTTCTCATCCATCTTGTCTTCTTCCTCCTTTTCCTTCTCCTCCTCCTCCTTCTCCTCTTCTTCCTCCTCTTTTTCCTCCTCCCCTTCTTTTCAGCCTTCTCTTCCTCCTCCTTTTCCATCCTTTCCTCCTCTTTATCCTCCTCCTCCTTTTCTTTCCCCAACTTTCTTCCTCCTCTTCCTTCTCTTCTTCTCCCTTTTCCTCCTTCTATTCCCTTTCCTCCTCCTCTCTTCTTTCTCTTTTTCCTCATCCTCCTCCTTCTTCTCCTCTTCTTCCTCCTCCTTTTCATTGTCTTCTTCCTTTTTCTCCTCTTCTTCCTGCTTCTCCTCTTCCTCTCCCTCCTTTTCCATGCACTAGATGAACGTATCCAGAGGAGGGAAATGAGACAAATGAAAGGCTTTAAGATTATGCCATATGGAGACTGGTAAAAGAACTGGAGATGTTTAGACTAAAGAAGACTTAGATGCGAACATCCTAGCTAACCTTTTATAGTTGAAGGTTGCGGTTTATTGTGGTTGTGTACAACTCTTCATCACTTCATCCGTTGGGTTTTTTTTTTTTTTTTTGGTAATGATACTGGAGTAATTTTTCATTTTCTTTTCAAACTCTTTTAACAGATGAGGAAACTGAAGCAAATATGGTAAAGTGACTTGGCCAGAGTCAAACAAGTAGTGTCTGAGGCTAGATTGGAACTCAGAAGATGAATTTTCCTGATTCCAGATCCAGGCTCTATCCCCTGCACCATCTACCTTCTCAAGAAAAGGAATTAAGCTATAGACTCTAGAAATTTAGAAGGCAGAACTAGGAGAAAAGGCAGATTTAGACAGTGTCAGGGATAACATGAATTTTAACTATTCAAAGTAAAAGGAACTTTCATGGCAAAATGTAAGTTCTTCTTCATTGGGAATATTTAATCAAAAATTGAATGACAGTTTGTTGAGGGTATCATAGGAGAGATAATTTAGAATCTGTAGGGTTTGAATATGTAGGGTTTGAATAGGCTGATCTCTAAGATTTCTTCCAGCTCTGAGATTTTCTGTTTCCAGGATGGAATTAAAGTGTTGAAGAAAACTCAGAAGCAGCCATGTTTCTTGGGTCCAAGGATGGATGGTTACCAAGACCAGTCTTGGAACTATATTAGGTTTTTCCAGAAGAGGCAACAGACTCAACAAAAGGAGAAATTTGAACTTAAAACAGTGAAGCAGTGTGGTACAGTGGAAAGATTATTGAGTCAGGACAAAATCCTACCTATTAAAGCCATTTTCTTTGGGATGGGCAAGCCACCTAATTTCCCTGAGACCCAGGGAATTGTAAAATGAGGGAATTGGACTAGATAGCCTCTGAGGTCTCTTGCACATTTACATCTTTGATCCTAGAATTAAAATAACTTTGCTTAGATGTATAATGTTGGGCAAATAACTTATAAATCTATTTAATTCAATCCCCTCATTTTCATAAAGGATAAAATCAAGAAGGCTACAGAAGTGAAATATCTCTCCTAGAATAGTCACATAGTTCACACAATGGCAGACTCAAATCTAAGGCTCTTACCACAAACCCTATTTATTCTAGGGAAGAGGGAAAATTCTTGAAGATGGCTGAGAATTAGGACCTTAGTTTATGCAACTTTCAAATGAGAGTTAGACCAGATTAGCTTAATAGACCTTTCTAGCTCTCATATCCAGTGGCCTATTATTTCACTTCTCAATTCTTCTATGTGCCTTCAAACAATGCTCTCCTCATTTTCAGGACATTTTCAGTCTTGGTTTAGGGCTTAATTCATCACAAAAGGGACTTCTTTCACAGGCCCACAGTGCCATGGGTCATCACCACTGACAAAGTCAACAATATTTCTATGGTGACAGTAACGTTTTGCCTGGAGCTTTCTAGTTGTCTCAGAGCCCCAAGTTCCTTCAATTAATCAATCAATAGACATTTATGAAGCATCTACTATGTGTCAGACACTGTGCTAAGTGCTACAAATATAAAAAAGAGGCAAAAAACCCCAGTACCTGCCTACAAGGAGCTTATAATCTAATGGGGAGGGGGGGGCAACATGCAATAAAGCAAGTTGTATAGATTATAAATAGAAGATAATTAACAGAAGGAAGACAATAGAATTAAAGGCAGACATTAAGGAAGGTTCCTATAGAAAGTGGGATTTATTTTCTCTAAGACACTTGGAAATGTTTACCTTCCCAAAGTCTCAGTTTGACATCACCAAAGTTCTCTGCTAGCAATTCCCTCTTGATACATCTTCATGACTATTATCAAGCCTATTTGTGCACCAATTACTCCAAATAGAAAATTCAAATAAGTCCTCAGTTGGTTATTTGGGAGGCAGGAGATAGTAGATGAGCATAGGGAAAGAGGAAAAAATAGAGGGACTGTATTCTAACAGGATAGGAATATTAAAAACAAAAAAGCAAAATTCACATGATATATTACATATCTTTCTACATTTTACAAAAGTGCTTTATTCATAACTACTATGTGAAGAAGTTAAGGCAGAAATTATTACTCCTATTTTACAGCTGATGAAGCTAAAACCCAAAAAAGATGTTATAGCAGAAAGAGAACTGGACTTGGAATCCAAAGAAATTGGCTTAAATATCAGTTCTGGTAATTACTGTGTGATTTTAAACAAATAATGCTTTTCCCAGGGCTTCATCTGTAAGACAGGGTGGCCCCTGAGATCCCTTACATCTCTGAGGTTCTATAATTCTTGAATGCCATGAATCACAGTAAGTGGATAAGCAACAATATATTATTTTTGTAGTGTTTTTGTTTTGTATTTTCCTCATATAATACCTTCTGTTAGTGCAGTGGATATCCACGGTGTCAAAGAACTTTTGTGGGTAAGAAGCTCTGTGGAAAGGAAGAAGAGATCTTTAAAAACAAAAAAGTAAACAAACAAAAAATCTCTCATTATCAAACCTGTTTAAGTACAAACCATCATAATAAACTATTATCAAGAAAAGACTGTCATTGAGCCTTACTGAGATTTTTACAGTTAAAGTCTGTTGTTACATTGTTACATAGTTACAACAACTGTAACTGTTACATAGTTAAGGTCTATGTCTCTAAAATAAGATGATAGAGATGAGGTAACTAAGATACTGATAGAAGGATTTTGCCAAGATGATGGCAAAGAATACTGGGTTGGTGAAGGTTTGCATCTTTCTGTAAACCATTGTTGGCCTAGATATGCCCCAGAGTATGTATTATGTATAACCTTTTTTGTTCTGTTGTGGCCCTGTACTTACATACCACAAAAGAGCTTTCTGAAACTTATAGTAGACTAAGAGAAACTGGGTTTGGATACTGGAACTACTATTGACTCATTGAAGGCTTTTGATCAACGATCTTAATTTCTCATTGTTCCAAAAGGAAGTTGACACAAAAGATCTATAAGTTCCCAGTCTTTTTCTTGTCACAAATCCTAAAGTTGGAGTATGATGTAGAATAGAACCATCTTGTTCTCCAGCTCCCCTTGGTTCTTGGCTTTAGTAGTACTATACATTTCTTATCTGAGGAAAGAGTGCCAATAGGGAATAGGGATTCTTATTAGAATTTCCACACCCACACCATTCATATGATTACATGTTGCTTTGCCCCTATGTAATTCTAATTTCATCCACATTCCCTACTGGTAGTAAAGTAAATGACACTATGTAGTGTTTTCTTTCCTGTTCATAAGAAAGAGGTTGGATAGTCAAGAATGAGCCCAAGTATCATTACTGGGCTCCCCACTTCCCACCATTCATTATCATCTTGGATAAAAATAATTTTCAAAGTGCTTAATATATGCTGGGTACACTGAGGATAAAAAATACAAAAATTTGAGTCTCTGTCCTCCACAAAACTATATTCTAGTTGAAGTAAGCAACATATATAAGAAATTATGGTCAGCATCTAAAATTAAACAGACTCCATTGTCTCTAGAATCTCTCACTTAAGAGTCACAGTGCTTTCTCATTAGTTACCCCAAATGTCTCAATTCAATGGAAGACAATTTAGAGATTATCCAATCCAACCTGTCCTCTTACTCTACAGTCAATCAATAAATATTTATTAAGTACCTACTATGTACAACACACTTTGTAAGCACTGAAGATAGAAACGGGTGAAAAAACCAGACCCTGCCCTCAAGGAGCTTTCAATTTGATAGGAAACCTGATGCTCTGTGAGGTTTTAAGTGATTTACTTAAGGTCACACAGCTAGGAATTAGTAGAGCCAGGACCTTCTCATTACCAGGTCAATGCTCTTTCCACTATTTGCCATGCGGATCATCCCTTGGCCAAGTCTGTGATAGCCAGAACCAGGGAGGTCATGATACTTCTTAGAAGCTACTCAGCTTCTAAGTACACTAGATGATGAGTTCATTATTGCATCTCTTTGAATCATAAAATCTTTTGAGTCAGAAGGGACTTCAATTCCTACCAGATCAAAAATCTCCCCTCTAACTTCTCTTTGAATAAGTGGGGAACTCACCATTAAACTTGCCTTGACAGCTCCCAGAGAGGAAGGAGGCTGAATGTAGCCTCATGGCCCTGGACCACTGTGCCTTGAACCACGGAGGAGAAAGGGGGTGGAATCCCTTTGAGGGCCCAGCTGGCGATGAACTTCCGCACTCAGTCATGGGGAGATGAGCCCAGCATGACCTTGGTGAGGAATGATTGGGAACAGATGCTGTACGCAGTTTTCTGCCTGGTCTGTGAGCATTTTCTGAGCATCGCTGAGTCCTCTACCTCAATAACATCATGAGGCAGCCCACAGACCAGCTTAATTATCCAAGGGAGGCAACAGTGAGGGCAGGAGAAAAAGGGTACTTAATGGTCTACATCCTAACAAATGCAAATTCACATCTGTTAAGTACAGCACTGGGACCTGTTTTGCACTTGGATGTTTGAATTAGTCTCATTATAGAAGGTAATTAATGTTTCCTGTTGCTGGGAGCAGAGGAATAGCTGAGTTTGGGAATTTTAGCACATCTGCTGTCATAGATATTTCTAGCTTAACCCAGCAATGCCCACTGGAAGATGCTCTGATCAAGGAGGAAGCCTCTTGTTGTGTACAGAGTGCTGGACTTGGAGCCAGAGGAGCTGCATTCAAATCTTGGCTCTGTCATTTATAACATATGTGAAGTTGGGAAACTCATTTAACTTTTCTGGGGCTCATCTTATAATGGAGGGCAGCTAGATAGTGCAATGGATAGAGTATCAACTTTAGAGTTGGGAGGGTCTAATTTTGCCCCAGCCATTTATAACCCCCATGGATTTGGGTAAGTCATTTGACTGTTCTGAATCTCAACTGTATAATGAAAGGACTATATTGAATGGTCTTTTCAAATTTATTTTAAAAATATTTAAAGCTCTTTATTTTCAAAACATATGCACGGATAATTTTTCAACATTGACCCTTGCATAGCCTTGTTTTTCAGATTTTCCCCTCCTTCCCCCCATCCCAGCCCCTAGATGGCAAGCAATACATGTTATATATGTTAAATCCATACAGTGGATGACCTTAAAGAATCTTTCTAGCTTTTAATCTATGACCCTATCAATCCTGGCTCTTGTCCAAGCTGTGTAGTACCAGGTAAGGCACTTTAAATGTTCAGAGCCTTTTCTTATCTATAAAAAGATTTAATAATATGTGAGTATTATAAAATGAATCAGATAGCTGGATGGTACAATGAATAGAGCACTAGGTCTAAAGTTAGGTCAGTAAGACCTGAATCCAGATTTGGCCTCAAAGACATATTAGGTATTTGACCCTAAGCAAGTCATTTTACCCCCAGTTTGTACCTCAGTTTCCTCATCTGTAAAATGATTCAGAAAAAGAAATGGCAAATCACTTCAGTACCTTTGCCAAGAAAACCCTAAATTGGTTCATGAAGAATCATACATAACTGAAATGATTGTATAAAAACAAAAACAATATTATCAAAAGGATAAACCTTTTTTTATTATTCATTTGGCTCAAATGGTTCTTCAGATTGAGTCAGTAGAGGGGGAGAAATTTTCAAACCTCTTGATAATCATGGTTTCTATTTGGATGGAATTTTATGATTACTCATATTCACATATTTTCTCATTTCATCCACATTCCCTACTGGTAGTAAAGTAAATGACACTAGTATTTTTATTTCTTATTCATAGTTCTCAAATGTCTCCTCATCTTGGGCCAGTAGATGTGGAACTGTTTGCAAACTTCATGATAAGAGTGGATTTTTTCTAAATGACATTTTCTGATGAAAGAATCATGGAAGTAGGTTGTTGTAAGAAGCTTCTTGGTTTCCTTCATTTCTCAGCTAGCATGCTACCTTTTTCAAGAAGTCTCTCCTGGTTCCCTTTTCTCATGGGCTATCTCCAATTAATCTTGGTTATATCTTGTTTATGCATAGTTGCCTGGATGTCACCTCCCTTATTACTCTTCATTTCTTAAGCACAGGGATTATTTTTACAATTCTTTGTATTCCCTAATGCTAAACTCAAGCACATAGCTATCTCTTAATAAATGCTGGTTGACTTGATCAGATAACTAAGTTGAGGTTCAGAGTAACTCCTTCAAAGTCTCACAATTAGCAAGTACTTCATGAGACTGCTGTCAAGAAAGTATTCTGCAAACCTTAAAGTGTGAGAATATTATCTGTACCCACCCATCTACACGTCCTCGTTTTAATTCCTCAGCATAAAAACAAGTATAGCGAGAAAGACTTACGGTCTGTTGGAAGGGCCATGGTCTCTTCCTTGCTGTTCATATCTGAAAAGATAACATATTGGTAGAGAACTTTAGAGAATTGAGTTTTCAATCTCTTAAATTCAGTCTCAGAATCAAGGGACAAATTATAGAACTTGGGAGAGAGGAGAAACTTTGAGAGAAAGGAGATGAAAAGGTCTCAAGAATTCCATTCAGCATATTGAAACACCTTTGGGTTAGACACTCGCATCTCCAGAAGAATCCAGGGAAGGATAAAGATGGCAGGAGTTCATGGGATGCAGGAGTTGATGAGAATAGCTCACGTTGCTATAGGATTTGAGAGTTCAAGGTCTTTCCTGACAATATCCCTGAGAATTAGATACTGTGAGAGGCAGTATTTTATACTGCTATAAAGGAGACTCAGAGAGGTGAGTCAGGACCTGAAGTCAGGATGACCAAAGCTCAGATCTGACCTCAGACTCTTACTAGCTGTGTGACCTTGGGCAAGTCAATTAACCCTGCTTGTCTCAGAAGGAAATGGCAAACCGCTTCAGTATCTTTGCCAAGAAAACCCCAAATGGGATCATGAAGTGTAGGACAGGATTGCAATGAATGAACACCACTATCACAGGGGTGATTTGCTCAGGGTCACAGAATCACCACATAGAGCTGGGATTCAGACCTACATTCTCAAGACCCCAAATGAACCCTCCTTCTTCTACCCTAGTGTTGCCTCATCTAAACTATCTGGAAAAGTCACTTGAATGCAGCAGCCCAACTAGAGAGGAAGAAATCATTCTTTGAGAACAGAGTATACAAAATGATTTTAGGTCATCCCATTTATTAAAAGAATTACCGAGACTATAGCTTTAAATATGTATATTTTGTTCTCTCATAGTTCCTATTAGGAGTAAAATAGAGGAAATGAGCATTCTTATTTTCTATTTTTTGACTATAAATGGCTCCTCATTCTGAGTCAGCGGCAAGGGACTATTTAAAAATCATGTCTTGATAATAATGGCAAAGTAAAATGGCATTTTCTTATTCCTGACATGATATATCTTCTCATTTCATTCTTAGAACTCTGAGGGAGATAGATAGGATAGTTAAAACTGTCACTATTTTGCAGATAAGCAAACTGAGATTTGAAGAAGTTGAAAATTACTCAGTAACTTTATGGAGGAGACAGGACTAGAATTCATATCCTAATTTTTATCCTAATATTCTTTTGTATATTAATCACTAGTGATCATATAAACTGCTCTTCAAAATCACATACTCCTCATACAAGATATCTGTGAACTCTACATATTTTCACTGGCTGTTCTACATGCTTGAAATGCATAAATGTATGTTTATGTGTATGTATATATATAAATACATACATTATCTATAAATATACACATAAAATGCATATATACACACATATATCTCTATTAAATATATATACACATACATATCTATAAATATATACATTTATACCTGTATATGTCTATAAGGACAGTAATATACACATGTATATTACTATGTATGTATATGTCTACAAATACATATATATACACATAAATGTATATGCATCTATATTTATACATATATCTAAATATATGCATACACATATAAGTATATATCTATACATAAACATAAATACATCTATCACACATATACACACATATATATCTATAAATATATACACAAATGTGAATATATCTTATACACATGTAAATATACCCATAAATACATATGCATGTGTATATAAACACATGTGAAAACACATACATATACACAAATATCTGCATACATGTGTATATACACACATCAATACAGGCCGTGTGTGTATATATATATGTAAAGCAACATGTCCATGTACATACATATGTGTGTACATGTGTGCTAACACACATATATGTATATATCTATAAATATATTCATGCATATATATGTATCTATAAAATATATATACACATGTATGTATACATATTCTTTTATTTGTATTTCTTGTCCTTAGCATAATGCAGGGCATATGGCAAGTGTTTAATAAATTTTCTATCTATTTATCTAAAAGAAAATGTTCTCTCTCTCCATATTTCCCATTACATTTTGCCTACAACTATCTCTTATTTCTCTCTTTTCTACTTATCTTACCTTATCTGGTATCTCAATTATTTTGTTGTTGTTCCCATTAGAGTTTAAGCTTCTTAGAGGTAAGAATCAAAATTTCCCCTAAGGCTGAGCACAGGGCTTGTAAAGTAGCAGGCCCTTTATGAGTAGCTGTCATTGAATCATACTGGACAAAGGATAACTAACAAGGAAGAGAAGGTAAAGCCAGTGATTGATAGCAAGTGTTATTGTGGAGACTGAGAAATCCATTCTGTTTTTTCTTACCTGTGACTGTGGGGATGCAGAGGGCAATGTCAAGCCCATTGAGGGAAGAGTTGATATGTGAATGAAGAAAACACTCAATGGCAGTTTTATCACAATTGCAAAGAAGAGTTTCACAAGGATCCTTGGACTCTAGAGAAATGGACCAAATAAATGGAGAAGATTGAGAAAACTCCCCAACTCATTTCATTTCCCCTAAGACTGGGGATTTTTAACCTTTTTCTACTCATGACCCTGGTTTACCTGAGAAATGTTTTTTGTGACCCCTGATATATGAAAAAGGTCTATAAATCAAACATTTACTGAAAATGTCATAATTTTACAACCCTCACATTCAGTTACATGACTTCATATGGGGTCACAACCCACAATTAAGCTTTGCTTTAGATGATCTCTAAGATCCGTCCCAGCTCTAGATCCTTTGGGTCCTATAAGGGAAGAGTGAGTGTTATAAAGAGAATACCAGACATATCCATCAAATTTGTCACACTTGTTTTTCTAGCTGATGCTATATCCCCCAAAGAGTGATTGATTAGAAGGGGAAATCCTCTGGATCAATTTCTCTGCTCCCCTGGGCAGAGAATATCTTGGGAAGGAAGGGAAGTTCTTTGAATCCCAAACACACGTTACACTAGGATCACAGGGTAGTTATCCAGGATATCTTGGACTTAGGGAAATGAATTTTACTCACCACAAGTCATGTTTTGGTTGCTACAAATAACATCAGTGGGAAGTCTGATTAAGTCTTGGGTGCACTCCAATTCAGCAGCATCTTCATAACATTTTCGGTGTTGGAAACAACAACTGGACATATGGTTGGGGGGAGAAAAATAAAATTTGGGGAGTTAGAAGAAAGAACTCTTTGTTTATTTAAGTATTACTAGAATAAAGAAGCATCTTGTTAGAGTGGAAAGAGTCCAAGATTCAAATTTGAATTCAAATCCCTCTTCTGGTGTTTACTGACTCTATGATCCTGCTTGACCTTATGGATCTGTTTCCTCCTTGGTAAAACAAGGGGATTGAAGTAGATTATATCTAAGGGAACTTCTAGCTCTGGATTAGTAATACTATAATTTTTCCCCAGTAGGAGAATCACATATAGATGTCTTCCTCTAAACCAATTATATTTGGAATCAAAGTTTGAAGGAAGAGCATAGAATGTTAGAATACAGCATTAATTCTAGTTAGAATATAGAAGGGACCTTGGAATAAAGAATACTAGAACATAGAATGTTACAACTTGAAGGAATATTAGAGGCCATTGAGGTCTTTTGTTTAACAGATGAAGAAACTGATCTGTCCAAGATCACACAGAAAGTTAAAAGCAATACCAAGTCTCCTCAATAACTTACTGAATCAAGCAAAAGCTGGATGGCCACTAGTGAAGAAAGCATTCTCTCCAAGGGCAATACGTTTGACTTTTGGCTAGCTCTGTTATTGTCCTTATACTGATCCTGAAATCCATCTTGTCCATTTGGTTTTGCCCTAGAGATCAAATCTCTTATCTCTTCTATAAGACAATCTTTAAAATATTCAAAGTTTCCAGGCTTAATGTTCCTATTTCTTTCAATCAATTTTTATACAGTATGATTGTGAGACTCTTCATTATACTGGTTGCATTCCTCTGGATGAGCTCCATCTTTCACGTGTCTATATTTTATCTCCCTAACTATATTTTAAATACTTCATGGGTACAGATCATTTCTTGACGTATCCCCAGAACACTTCAATAGAAACTTTTGATTAGGTTGCTATCAACTCAATAATCAAAATATTTTGTCTCTAGTTTTTAAATCAAGCACAAATATGTATATGTATGTCACTATATTCCATATATATGTGTGTTATATGTATATATGTGTGTGTATTCTATTCCTTGTGTGCCTTATAGTCCTATATAACTTGAGTTATCTAATTTCCATTCTTAACCATAAGGATTTCATAATAAATGATATTTATATAGCTGACAAAATTATTTATATACTGGATATTATTTGACCTTCACCAAAGTCCTGTGAACCAGGATCCATAAATATTTTGTTCCTACTTTACAGTTCCAAAGAATGATTTGGAATTACTAACTCATAGATATAAAAGCAGAAAGGAACTCAGAGGTCTTTTCATCTAATATAAACACTTAATTTAACAAAAAAGAAGATCCATAAGTGAAGTGAACTGCCAGAGGTCACAGCTGTAGAGTTAAAACTTCGACTTCAGGTCTATCACCTTCATGATGACATAGTGCTGGCTCTCCCAAATGCCTTGCTGAAATCAGGCACACTATGTATATGGCACCCTTCTAATCTAGTAACTGTCCAAAATAGGATATTCATTAGCGTAGTGGGTATGTAAGTAAGAGCTCAATATATGCTTTTTGATTGATAGACTGAGTAATCAAAACTTCATCCAGAGGAAAAACTGCCTTTGATCAGGAAGTCTGTGACATATGAGATAGAAAAATAATGAATCTCTAAATAAACCTGCTAAGATTTATTCAGGTTTGGTCTGCAAATCCCCAAGGAAACTACCTCTCCTTCAGAGTTCCCTCTGGGCTCTTGGTATCCTCTCAGATGGTGTGAAGAAAATGAAATTCGATGTTCACCCATCCATCAGTTTTCAACGTGCATGATTTAATAATTCTGATCTGTCCATGACTTTGATGGATTGCTGCTTTGCTTCGTAGTCTCTGATGCTTATACATTTGGGAGCCTCCCACCCCAATCCCTGCAAGAGAATAAGGGGAGCAGGGGAAGGATTTCCTCCTTCTACCAACTCATTGAGCTGAATCTATCTCTCATTTCAGAATGAAAACATGTATATTCAAGAACTCCTTCTTGCTGAGAGTTTCTGAAACGGAGACAAACTTTTGCCTGGAGGTCTTTAAAAACAGGCGTTTAAAAGCAGAAGAAGGTTTGTGTGTTGGTTGGTTTATTTATTTTTTTAATAATACAGAAGCCACTAATCCCTCTTAAAACATGGAAATTTTACTTTTCATAACCTGATCAATAAAGTATGTAGTGAGGGCCAGGTACCTCTAATGAACTATGTCAAAAACTTAGCATGATTAAATCAAACTACTTCATTCATAGACCTTTGCTAGGCATTGAGGGATATAAAAATGAATAAGACAGTTTACCCTGTGACAGATGATTATTTAGACCCTACTTTATTCTAATCAGTGTGATTCCATAAGGATAGTGATTATTCACATTATATTTATTTACTAATATACATTTAGTTAGCCCGGTCAACTAATATTAATATAGAACTCACATATATTAATACATATTTTATATATATTTAGGATTAATTAGATAAGATAGGTTCCTTCTTATAACAGGCTCCAAACTTTAAACGATAAGCCATAAGTGCACTGTTATAAAGTTTTCTTGTTTAATCATAAAAATGCTTACTAGAAGATCTCCATCCTTTTAGCCTGATGAGTACATGACCAAGGCTAAGGTGAGTGAAAGGACTTCAGACTCTGATTTATTTTGCTTATTTCACTGTGAATAAATCCAATGTGGGCGGGATGTTCTAATGAAAGTTTCCAAAAATAAATAAATAAATAAAGAAGAAAGTTTCCCAAATTATTTTTATACCTCTGGACCATCCTTCCTTATCCAATATGAGGGGCGGGAGAATCACAATTATATAGTCATTTAGTAAAGATGATTCTTGAGCCTTGACTATTCTGTGACCACCTGTGCTGATGCACCATTTCTGGACTGTCTTGGAGGATTTTTCCTACTGCTTATATTTTAGCTTATTTTCATTTTTTACTTAATAAATACTATATAAGGGACATTTCATTTTCAGTTAAACTCTGCACATGATTGACATTTAAATGTTTTATTATTTTAAGGTATAATTAATATCTGATATAACATTTTTCTAAGGTCTAGAGACACTATATTTTACTTTGCCTTTTACATGCATCTGGGCATTAAGAACTATAAAAGTAAGGCCCTGGCAACAGGGAGCATCGTATATAGTGAGAAAGATCTCAGTTCCTGTTTATTAAAGGGGCCAGATACAGAGGCTTAGAGCTTGTTTTAGTGTCTTATTGCAGATACAATTTTGCACCCAACAGTCAGTCCTCAAGAAGCATAATAATAGCTTAGATTTATTTAGCTTTCTACAAAGATTTTTAACAAACATTTCATTGGAAATTCAAAATGCTGTGAAGTCAACTGTGCAAAAATTATCATTTTCATTTTACAGATGAGGAAACTGAGGTTCAGAGATATTAAGTCACTTTCCCAAGGCTATACTACAGATACATTGTGGAGTCAAGATTTTAATTTAGGTTTTCTAGCTTCAAAAATAGTACTCATTGCACTACATTCCCATGCCTCCTATATAATTTATGGTGAGTGAAGTGGGGAAAAAAATCATGATTAAGTAAAGTTTGCTGCTTCAGTACTTTAATAATCTATAGTTTCAACTGCGTGGGTGTTCCACTAAAAGACGGCAGCCCTTCTATGATTTGAAAAGATGATAATAGCTAACATTTTTATAGTGCTTTAAAGTTTGTGATGTACTTTATAAACATTTTCTCATTTAATCCTCACAACTCTAAGAGGCAGGGGCTATTGTTATATCCTTTCCAGATGAGGAGGCTGAGGTAGACAAAGTTTAAATAATTTGCTCAGGATCCTACATCCACTTAAGTGTCTCTGGATGGCTCTGAACTGGTCTTTCTAGTTGCTATTGCAAAAAACAAACAAAAATCTCTTCACTGTAGCCAGTCTGATGATAAATATCTCTAAATGTGACTAATCAAAGCCTTGGATAATGTGGTCCCTCCCTAGATCCCTCTTTCTAGCTCCTTTCTAGCTTGGTAGGACAAACTTATACAAGGACCATATAGCAATATAAGGACATGCACAAGGATTATGACCCCCACGTGGGTGTGTATGGAATAGAACATGTGTGTTTATCTTATATCCCATGTGTGTCCTTATATTGCTATTGTCTTTATAGTTCTTGCATATGTGTGTATGCATAAATATAGATACATGTCCTTATATTATTAATATTGTCTTTTTGTATGTGTGTATGCCTATAATATATACATACATGTGTGCTTATGTTATATATAGAAATATATACATGTCTACATATATATAGTCATATTCCTATGTATATATTTGTATTTTTGCATTTCCTTATATTCTCTATATATGTGTGTATTATGTATGTGCATATATCTGAATGTATATGTATATACCTTGTGTTCCTGGTATGTGTCCTCATGCACCTATATAATATCCCTATGTATATGTGCACACACATGCATACAAAGAATGTAAAGATACATGTATATATGGGACAAAGACATATATTAGAACACACATCTAGACATAGATATGTGCATATATCCTTATATCCCTTGTCATTCACATAAATATAAGCTTAATTTGAATTATTCAAAAATAGAATATATACAGGATTTCTAAAATGTCTTGGTGAAATTTTGATTTATTCAGACAATATTTCCCTAAGACTTTGGGACACTATATAGCTCTTTCATTCTAGATCTACACATACATACATACATACATCTATATGTTTATATATATGAGTCAATATAACAAGAACTATATATGTATACATACATATATTTTTATATTCTGTATGTACATATATTTGTGTGTACATACAGATATAGATATATAGATTCAGATATATAGACACAGTTATTTGTGTTTAATTAGTCATGTCCAGTTCTTCATGACCACATTTGGGGTATTTGGGGCAAAGACACTGGGGTAGTTTGCTATATCCCTCATTGGCTCACTTTATAGATGAGCTAACTGAGGCAAATGAGGTTAAGTAAGAGCCTGAAGCCAGATTTAAACTCAAAAGATGAGTCTTCCTGACTCCAAGTCTAACCCATTATGCCATCTAGCTGACATATGTCTGTTTGTCTGTCTGCTGTATATTTATCATCTATTTCTCTGCCTATCTGTATGCTGAATATTTATCATCTGCCTACCTATTTACCTATCTTACCTATTTACCTATCTCTGTCTTTATCTGTCTGTCTGTCTATTGTCTATTTGTCATCTATCTATCTTACTGTCTGGCTCTTATTTATCTACTGAGATATACATGTACGGACATGTTTCTATCTCTCTGTTCTTCCTCTCTCTCTCTCTCTCTCTTTCTCTCTCTCTCTCTTTCTCTCTGTTCTCTCTCTCTCTCTCTTTCTCTCTCTTTCTGTCTCTCTCTCTCTTTCTGTCTCTCTCTCTCTCTCTTTCTGTCTCTGTCTGTCTCTCTCTTTCTTTCTTCCTGTCTCTGTCTGTCTGTCTGTCTCTGTTCTCTCTCTCTCTCTCTCTTTCTCTCTCTCTCTCTCTCTCTCTCTCTCTCTCTCTCTCTCTCTTTCTCTCTGTCCTCTCTCTCTCTTTCTGTCTCTCTCTCTCTCTCTCTTTCTGTCTCTCTCTCTCTGTCTCTCTCTTTTTCTGTCTCTCTCTCTCTGTCTCTCTCTCTCTGTCTCTCTCTCTTTCTGTCTCTCTCTCTCTCTCTTTCTGTCTCTCTCTCTCTGTGTGTCTCTCCTCTCTCTCTCTCTCTCTCTCTCTCTCTCTCTCTCTCTCTCTCTCTCTCTCTCTCTCTCTCTCTGTCTTTCCCTTTTCCTCTGTCCCTTATATTTCTTGTATTGATTTACTCACATCCACATAGAACTTAATAGCTTGACCTTTCCCAAAGTGAAATAGTATAGAAGTCAGTGGACAGCTGAATTGCTCTAACCCCTGTCTAGCCGATGAAGCTCTTCATAATTCCTTTTACTTCTAGCAGCCAGCAAACTCAGCCTCCCAAGTTCTACAGACTTACCTGTCGGTCTCATCTATGGGTTCCCCCTCCATTTCAAACCGGCAGGAGCAGCCATAGTCTTCAAAGTCCTTGGGGCAGAGGCCAGCCACACACTTCAACTTGTTCACAAAATGGAACAAGGCCGGGAAGTTGGTGAAGATGGCCTGCAGCCAGGTAAAGTGGGAGCCCAAGCAGTCTGCAGAGAGTAGAGGGGGAAAAAGAAAGAAGCTCTTTGGGACGTGGAAACCAGGGCTTCATCTGACTGCCATGAGCAGTCCTTGTCCAGAATGCCTTGATGCTGCCAAGGTACTCTTTATCAACAAGGATGCATGCATTACTTGGTATGTGACCAGCACTATGAAAAATAGTGACACAGAAGACATTTGTATGGTATAAGCCAAAGCGCTTTGCAATGGAGATGAGTAGACATGAGTTGTAATCTCAGTTCTATCATGTACTACTTGTATTACCTCATGAAAGGTTACTAAATGATCCTCAGATTCCTCCTCTATCAAAGGGATATAATATTATGGATTATATAATCTATGAAATGGGGAGAGTCTATCACCAGTCTGAGAAGCTTATTGTTCAGACCATAGAAAAGAATATAAAATTCTTTGTAACTACAAAGTCCTTTTGAAATGTTAATTACTACCAAGTAGTGCAGTAGGAAGAATGCTGAGCCTTCCTGAGTTCAAATCTGGCCTCAGACACTTACTAGCTGTGTAATGCAGAGCAAATTATTTAGCTGTTTGTCTCAATTTCTTCTGTAAAATGAGCTGGAGAAGGAAATGGAAAACCAATCCAGTATCTTTGTTAAGAAAATTCTAAATAGGGGGAGCTAGGTGGTGTAGTGAATAGAGCACCAGCCCTGAAGTCAGAAGGAACTGAGTTCAAATGTGACAGTTCCCAGCTGTGTGATCCTGGGGCAAATCGCTTACCCCAATTACCTCAGGGGGAAAAAAAGAAAGAAAATTCTAAATAGGGTCAAGACTGAATAACAGTAATATTGGTAAATGGACTATAATCAGGGCTCCTGAAGTTGGATCTATGGAGCTGTGACATTTGGTTAAATTACTTTTCTTCTCTAGCTCATAGTAAAATGGCCCTCTACAAGAGGAAGATGTATTTTTCTTATGCCCAATATTCTATTCTAGAAGTGGCAGTTCTTGTATAATTCTAATAGAGTCATCATCTTTTTTCATAACTGTTCTACCTCCTCTGTTGCATTCTAAATCTTAAGAGCAATGATTCTTCTCATCAAGATTACCCTATTGCTTACACAATACCTACTATGACACTTAGAACTGATGAAAAAATATAATACTGTGGAAAAGATGTGGAATTTGGAGTCAGAAAGGACTCAGGTGGTCTCAAGTTATTCCCAGTTATTCCACTTAGTTTTTGTGCATCTTGATACAAAGCTTAATATCTCTTGAATTTAGTTTCCTCATTTATAAAATGCGTGATGTGAGTGGGTTAAATGACCTATAAGGTTCTTTCTAGTTCTAAATCAATGATTTTATGATCCTACCTATATAAACTATCCTTTGTAAGTGGTTTTTTAATGAGAGGAACTGCAGCTATTCCCAACAGTTAAAACAATTGCCTTGATATTATCCTGATAAATCAGGGATTCAACTTACCAAAAAATAATGTTACACTTTCTACATCCTTAAATGCTCCATTGAAGAATGTGATGTTATCTAAAAAGAGAGGAAAGATGTAAAGTTTAAAAAATGTGTCATTGTGAAAAGAATAATGTTTGTAAAACTGCTATTTTGCTAGAACCTAGAAAAGGCTTAGGATAGGGTAGTAAAATTATCTTCTGTTCCCATCCTCAAGAAGGTAAGACAATTGATTTGAAAGACAGTTTAGGGGGAATGGTCAATAACCATGCAACTAAATAAGTGCCTAGGAAATAGAAAAAGAAGACTGGTTCAGGGTTAAAAAAAAATCAGAACATTGAAGAGGTCAGCCATACAATATTATTGTTGTTTTTCCTTCATTTTCAGAGGACCAATGACTTCTGCTTGAATGGATTTAAGTGAGGCAGAATGGTACAAAGTCTTTAGCCTCACTATGTCTTCCAGAGTCATCACAATCCAATGAGAGGACAAAAGTCAAGATGATTGGCTATGGCTTGGGATGCAGTGGATGACCTTGGTATCTTTGATGTCTGACAAAGCTCTAAATGCTCCGTAAACCTGCTTTCACCACTTCCATGGCTATTGGAACAAATTGTTCTCATCTGCCCATAACACTAGGGGAAGTCTTAATGTTCTTAGGATGGACATCTGCCTAACACTCTAGTCTCTAGAATATGAAACAGAATTTCAAGTCACATGGGAGCTAGGGATTGTTACTGACCCATTAACTGAAGGTTTTATACTGTTTATAAAGTGCCCTGGATTTTCACAGTGAAAAAAAAAAAACACCCAGCCCAGACATTGTGGATCTTCTCAGACATTTCAGGAAGTTTGCTCTTTCTTGAGAAAGCTGAATCAACTACCACTATGGGCCTAATCTTCAGAATGATAAAGGAAACAAGGAGGTTTAGATATTTACCAGAACCAGAAGCAGAACCAAGACCACTATGTATCCTTGCCCTGTAAAATGTATCCTTAAACCTTTTGTACTCTCTATGTCAAATCAGTTATTTATAACCCTCATAACTTTGGCTTAAGGTGATTTCTTTAGCCTTCTATTATAACTGGCTTAGCAGACAGAATGGTGAAAATTGCTTCCCTGTTCAAGCAAGGAAAAAGAAAGGTTGTTAGATACCCTCTGACTCACCAACACATATCTGCAGGAATAGTTATAAACACTGGACTGGGGAATCCTGTAACTTCAGAGCTGTGGGCAGTTTGATAGAAATTCTACCAGTGGAATAAGTTGGGAGAGTACTCCTACCAAATTTGAGAGGTGCATATGGGGGAAATCATGGCAGACTATTTACTAAGAGGCAGGATTTGCAAGAAAAAGAAAAACTTCTAAATCTTTATGAAACACGATTGACTCCTTTACCATTAGGAAAAACAAGCTGTCATATAGGAAGATGCATTTCCCCTCTCTTTTCCCCTCCTCCCCATCAAATCTCTTCTATTCCTTCCTGAACCTAACTTAGTAAGAAAAATTCAAAAGATTCTTACTTATATTTCTTGGAAATCCTCGAGTTGTTTCTGATGGAAGGTCAGGTGTATCCCCAGCTTGTCCACCTATTTATGACAAAGAAAAGTCTTAAATAATAATGAAAATTTTCCTACTTTGTAAGGATAATGAAGTGAGGTAAGGGGTAAGAGATCAAATAGAATGGAAGTGCATCTGTTTGTATATCAAGGATGGGGAGGCTATATTAATACCAAGATGTAAAACAGTAGCCACATATATTATCTTGCCCCACTGAGCCACCTCCTGTTCCCTAGAAGATCCTATTGATCTATTCTAGATGATTTAGTAAATGTTAGAAATGAAATATACATATATGTGTTATATCTCTATGTGTATACATAGGCACATACATGTAAGCAGAAATTTACTATATCTATACAAATAAATATATAGAGATATGTGTATATTTTAGATGTCTGTATGTATATCTAAATATATACACATCTATTTCTCTATCTTTTTTCTATCTGTCTATTCAAAGATATGGAGGAAGGGAAGAAGGAAGAAGCAATTCAGCCCAACTAGTCAAAATATTGGAAAAATATGTCACTGTCTTTAGAGTTCATAGTTTAGAAACCTAGAGCTGAAAGTGACTTCAGAAGGCATCCAGTCCAATACTTGGTTAAGGTTAAGAATTACTGGAATAGTGGAAACAATCTTGAATGTATAGTCTGACACATTCAATTCAAATACCAATTTTGCTACTTATTGCTTGTATGATCTCAGGCCACCTTTCCTTTCCAGATTCAGTTTCCTCAGCTGCATTAGACTAAATATTTTCTAAGATTCTTCTACTTCTAAAGCCTTTTATAAGGATGACAAGTAACTTGCCCTATTTTCCTTGGGCTTCAGTTTTTTCATAAGTAGATGAAGAACTAGCCTCATTTCCCCCAAGATGGAATCTAACATCCTCATTTATAGATGATAAAATAGAGAGAAGGTAGATCATTTACCCAAGATTACACTGCTAGCAAATATCTGAGGCAGGATTTAAATTTCGGCCTCCTTAATGTCATGGCCAGCATCGTGTCCATTACATCACCTACTCTCAAACAATCCCATGACTATGTAGTTAAATAGGAATTTTGTCTATTAGCAAAGAGTTTCCTTCTTTAGGGTCTGCTTTACTGAGTGGGAAATTAATCTGTATTTAGCAGAAAATTTTTCTAAAAGTCTTTGCATGTAATGGTTAATAATGATTTTTCTTGAGAATTATTCATCCTCAAGTTGTGAGGCAATAGATTGGGGAAATAATTATGAAACAATTAAAAATGAACATTTTAAATGCCTCTTCTTTTTTTTCTCGATTAATGTCCCCATCTGGCTGATCATTACCAGATAGTGGAGCAGACATTGGGACAGTCAATGGCCCAAGACAACTGGGCCAGTCAGCAGTATTTCAATATGATTCCTATATCATATTGTCTGGTCTGACGATCAATCAACTGGAGAGAGTAAAGAGAAATGTTGAGAGGATGTCACATATCCTTCCCTGCATTCTTCCTTCTGAGAGGCAAAGCTAGCATTAAATTTATGGCCAGAATAGAATTTCCAATTCAACTGGATCTTTCCTAAATGTTTATCTCCTTTTACCCTGGCCTGAGAGTTTTAACTACCTTCTCTCCTTGAAACTATCCCCAACAAATCAAAACAAAATAAAACTTCTTTGTTCCAAAATAAGTAGTTTCTTTCTGGCTAAGGTAAATAAAAAGAGTTGAGACATTCAATTTCCCAACAGTAGTCTCTTCAACTACAGTTACAAGAGGATTGATCACTTTCACCTTCTTGATGGGAAAATGGGTTTTAGGAACAAGAATTTTAGGCTAATTACAAGTGAATATAAGTTTTTTAATACTATTTGAAGGCTGATCATTTTATAGGCACCATATTTTAGATATGACATTATAAACAGGAGGCAAAGTTGAGTGAATAATTCTGTAACTTTTTCAAAAAGGTATTTCCACCAAATAAAAGTGCCAGGGCATAAGGAATATTGTCAGTTGAGATGGTTGTTGGTTCATTGGTTGGTTGTTATCCATCATTTTTGAAAAGGATTAAAATGAACCTCTATGTTGGGGTGATAGTACACTGGGTAAAGCTGTGGCTGATGAGACCAATACTAACTCAGAAGGATCTACCAGGTGAGTGACTGCTATAAATACCTGTGCATTAGATACTTATTTTTAAAAGTGTGTGAAAGATGGATTAGAGGGGATGGAATTAGGGAAAGCAGTTATGAATTCATTATAGTAGTCTAATAATAATGAGGGCCTGAACTAGAATAGTTACACTGTGAATAGAGAGAAGACAGATGAAAAAGATTTTTTGTGAGCACAAACATAACAAGACTTGAAGAGTGAGGATGAAGAAGGGAAAAAAATGACAGCTCTAGGACATATTCAGTTTGAGGTGTCTCTGAGATAATCAGTTTGAAATAATTAATAGGCAGTTATTGATGTGGGACTACAGATCAGGACATACTTTGGGGCTAGATATAAAGTGGAAAAGTTATCTGCATAGAGATGCTATTTAAACCCACAGGAATGGATAAGTTCACTGAGTGTAAAGAGAAGAGGACTTGAGTTTTAGGATATACACAAATCTAAGATCCAATGAAGAAGCAATTAGAATTGCAGAAGGAAAATTACAATAGAAGAAATGAGTGATGGAATACCCAGAGAGGAGAGCCTATCAAGAAAAGAGGGTGGTCAACAGTGTTGTATATGAAGATTAGTAGGAAAAAGTTGTGAATAGTGGGAGTGATGTGATTATAGTTGTGTATTAAAAGATGAATTTGGCTGCTGTGTGAAGGATGGTTTGGGGGTGAGATGTCTCAGAAATAGGAAAAACTGTATAGGAGGCTACTACAGTGATTGGTGAGAAAAAAAATCTTTTACAATTTGGAAAATTACATCTTTATGCCAAAAGTGTCATGGAGTGCTCTTTCATCATGTTTTGAAAAAAAATATAAACCTTTCCAGTGAAAAACAGTTCTTTATTGTGATTTTGAAAGAACCTTGTAAAGTGCTAGTCAATAGCACAAAGGCCCAGTAATAACTTTGGCTTCTTTCAAATGCAGTGTAATTTCTCAAATCTGTTTAATTAGTATAAAAGGTACTGGTATAAGAATGGCTGCTCTCCTCTGAAGAAGCAATTGCAAAATATTATCTCCTACTTGATAATTACTATGTTTTTATTTTCTTCATGTGACTGATAATTAAATTCTATTCCAGAATTCTAACTGATATTATTACCAATCAGTGTTAATGAGAAATATCTGTTTTACTTAATTTCTACTTATTTTTAGTAGATCAATTCTCATATACTCTAACCATAGATTATAAATGCTTCCATCCTATTAGGACTTAGAAGACAATCTAAGAGTATAGGAGAGAGAGCACTGGTGACTTCGGAGTAGTAAAATCTAGTTTTAGATTCATCCTTTGATCCTTATTGACCACATGAACTTAGGAAAGTCACTTAGCTGCCATGGGTCTCCATCTTATCATCTGTAAAATGAAGGTATTATATTAGGTCATCTCTGGGGTACCTTTCAACACTATCTGAGAGTCTATTCTTGGGTTCTATGAATGGGCTAGTTCATGTAAAAGAATCGAGATAGAGAAAGATAGGAAACAAAAAAAAAAAAGAAAAGAGAAGGGTAAACAAAAAAACAACATGAGATTCAAAATGGTGTTGGATTTACTGGATAGCACAACGTGATTGGAGTAGAACACTAGACTTGGAATTAAAATATAGATTGATCCATCCAGTCAACCAATCAACACTCCAATCTCCTAAAATAACTGTCCTTGTTAATTGAGAACACTACCTGTAATGGACCTAGATATCTCTATCAATCATCAACCAACCAATCAATGGCATTAGACTAGTTTGGGAGAAACTTTCATTTGTCAATCATTTTTCTTTCCTTTGTGACAGTGACAGTGTCTTCTGTTTCTTATTGGAGGGATTTGGGTAACATGTCTTTTATATGGTATCCTTTTAGAAGAGCTTGAGTTATAAGCTTGTGAGGTCCAATTCTCACTTCAATTAGTATGTAGAGTTGATGGGGAGATGGGGTAAGGGGACTGAGTAAGAACCTCAGTTTTCCAGAGTTAAAATGTGTGGAGTTTTTAACCTTATGCACAGATGTTCTACCTTCTTATCTTATGGATTCAGCTGTGATGGCTCTATTATCTGGCATATAATTCCTTTCTTTTGATGTTCTGGTTTGGAGAGTTTGTAGCAAAAAGTTATTCAGCTCTCCTAATGGTTAAGTGATTTAACTTTAATCTCAAAGAACTGTTCTACTACTGAAATTGATTCTAGTTCAGAGGAGAGAACAATAGTCTTAAGTATTTGAAGAAGGTTTTCTATTTGTATGCATTATCTCTGCCCAAGTTACTTGAAGGAAAGTACAATTTATTTATTTTGTCTTTGCATACTCAGCACCAAAACAATGTCTTGATTATATTTGGAAAGTCTGGGCCTGTGACTTTACCTGCAATATAGGGGCATCCAAGTAAGAAGATACCTCCTGTGATACAAAGATGGGAATTCTTTGTAGATATAGAGAGCTGCTTGTTACTGAAAACTTAAATAAATTGACTATACAATCAGTACATTTCAGAAAGGGAAACTGAAACCAGTTCTTCCTGACTCTTTCCTTAGTTCTCATATTTCAACAGTAGGCATTTATGCAAATAAAGTATTTGTTGAATCAAAATGAATTTCAGAGATGGTGAGACTTGAAGGAACTAAATCCATGTTGAACTGAGATAGACAGAGGAAGAGAGAGGGATTTCTATGCAGAGAAAATAACCTAAATAAAAGGAGAAAGGTTTGAGGATATATACTATATGGAGGCATGGTAAGTATGTCATTGAACACTATAGGGGTTTAGGTTTAATTTATTTATTAATCAAGGAAGGTTCATCTGGAAAGAAGTTATAAAAAATTCAGTTTGGATGACAAAATAGAGATGAGAAAAATAAGATAGTATAACTAGACTGATAAATGAGTAGACAAGAAGATTTATACAGCTAAAATTAATTTTAAAACTATATGTTAGTGGTACTTTATATAACAATCCCTGATATTTGTAGATTTTGTCTTATTTTCCAAGTGCTATTTATAATTTTTTATAGTGCTAGAACTATCAGTAGCCCAAGAGTTCATCTAGTAAACCTCTTCACCCTCCGACCATCTGATTATACAAATGTAGAAATTGAAGCCCAGGAAAATTAAATCACTTGCTTAAAATCAATCACACAGTCAATGTCAAAGGCAGAATTTGAGCCTTCTGACTTTCGTGGTGATCAGGATAAGCATTATTGTCTCTCTATTACAGAGAAGGAAACTAAGCTTCCACAGACTGTGGTCATTTTTTGAAAATAGAAAATCTTGAGTTCTGAATATGATGTTTTTCTGTTTCATGAGGACCAGCACAATTATGTTTGGGGAGGCTCATTACAAGGAAGTTGGTCAGCCACCAAAAGAACTTTTTTTTTCTTTTTCATTTTTTCACAGAAAACTGTCACGTGAAATCATCTGCTAGGGCATGAGAGAGCCCATACCAATAAGTTTAGATACTCATATAATTTTGAATATAATTTGAAAATAATTCAAATATTAAAGAATATAATCATGAGCTCTTATAATGTACCAATAGAGGGAGGTCCCAGTATATTCTCTACTGATCTGAGAGTGTGGGCCAAGTCATTTATGCCCATCTTGAATTTCCAATATATATAAATATTTTCTGCATTTACACTTACAGAAAAGTATCACCTTTTTCTCCTCAGTCCCCATCCCCCCATTTTCCCAGCAAAACTAAGATCTTATTCAAAAGGACATCTTTTAAACTAGTCAGATATCTTATTCTATGTTGAATTTGAAAAAGGATATTCACTTACCAACAATTGGCAACATCAACATACTCATCACGACAAATGTAAGCATGGTTTTCCTCCAAAGAATAGAAATGAATCAGCGTCCTGTTGAATGAAGTAAAATATGATGAAGAATATTTGCTCAATGCAGTTCAATTCAATTCCACAAATATTAATTATGCAAACCAAATGCAGACAGGAAACCTTTGTCAGTGGAAGGCTATGTAGATCAGTGGAGGGAGCACTTGATTGCCTATCTGAAGCCTGTGCTCCAACCCTGGTTCCCTGCTATTACGGCACTTTGAGACTTTCAGAAAGATAATTCTCCACTTTGGGGTTCAGAGACATCCTGTCCTGGGAGCTAGAAAGTAGGACTTAGATTTGGGCTCAATTATCAAGCCTCAATTCCTCATCTGTAACATGGGGACAACAACACGTGCAGCTCACACAGTTGTTGGGAAGAGAGTACTTTGAAAACCTTAATTTGCTATTGAAATTTAGGGCTTTTCAGAGAAAATTTCTTCAGCTTTAAAATAAGATCCACTCCAGCTCTACCATTGCAGTGTAAAATTTCTTCCAAATGTAATATATTCTGTCACCAAGTTCTCTTTTAGCTCTTAGCAATTTTTGTTTTTATAATCAAATGTTTCAGGGACCTGGATATATTTCACTTTAGCAAAAAGTGCTGATAATACTTTGATAGCCATAAAATGTGGATAAATTTTCAGAGACAAGATTTTCATGTATTCATCAGAAATTCAGATCCAATAATGGCATATCCTCTGGACCTTGGGGGAGGGTTGACAAGCAAAAAACTCCCTAAGATATGGAATCTATATTATCATTAAGGACAAAATATTGTGAGTTCAGCAGATGAAAGAAAGCACAGGATTCCTAATATCCTGAGAATGTTCTCCTCTGCTAGAAAGCTTGAGTAATTTTAAGGGAATCTGAAGATAGTGGTGCTGTGGGAAATACTCCACTGAGGAGAAAACAAGACACCTACCATTGTTGGGCCTACTTTAAGCCAAGAGTATTGGCAATATCAGATCTGGAATGTTTAATTGTTTAGTTACAAAAATTCTACCAAGTCAAATTTTTTAATTGCAGAATGTTAGAATTGTAAGAAATTTCAGAATTGTGAAATGTGATCTTTTTTTATTTTATTCCATTTTGGATAGTACAGAATTAAGGCTCAGAAAGATTAATTTGCTCCGAGTGACATAACTAGTAATGTGTCTGAGACCAAATTTGAACTCATTTTCCTGATTCCAGCCCAGGCCTCTGTCGACTGAACCATTGTTGTTCAGTCATTTTTTTTCAAACAGCATCCAACTCTTTGTGATATAATTTGGCATTTTCTTGGCCATGTCCTTCTTTAGTTCATTTGACATTTGAGAAACTGAGGCAAATTGGGCTACATGACTTGCCCAGGGTCACACAAACAGGAAATGTCTGATTTGAACTCAGGAAAGTAGTCTTCCTGACTCCAGATGAGTATTCTATCCATTATACCACCTAGCTGCCTTTTATATCTCTGCCCTTCTTGTTAAGACTAAGGTAACGAGACCACTGAGTCTTCCCTCTATCTCCTACTCCATTTAAATGCTTAATAACACAGTGTATAATTAATAAAATAGTTCACTCCAAAGTTACCATCTATTTCTTAATGAGCAAATCTAATGGCTTTTTTTAGACCTCTTCATCCACCTTGATCTATGTTCAGCTTTTAACAATATCACTCACTAATTACTCTTTCCTCCCTTTGTTTTCATGACAACATTCTCTTCTGTTTCTCCTTCTACTTTATCAGCCTCATTGGATGGATTTTTGTTCAGGTCACTAACATTAGGCATTTTCTAAAATTTTAACTTAGGTGCTCTTCTCTTCTTTACTCCCTCAACTGGTGATTTTATCAGCTGCCATGGGTTCAACTATCATCTCAAAGGAGACAATTCCCAGATTTATACATTTAGCCAAATTTTTCTCATAATTTCCAATTTCACACCTCTATCTCTTGTATGAGATGGCCCATAGAATCTTTTTAATGTATTTATTTATTTAAAACTTAAAAGAAAAATAGGGAAAAACACAATAGGAAAGGAAAGACAGGGGGAAAAAATGCCATGTGCCTAAAGAAAGATCAGAGAGATTTCAAAATAGGCAACAATGAATTTCCATTTCAAGAAAGCACATACAACAATAGAAGACACTCTATTCATAACTGTCCATGTTTTCTTTGCTTCCAGATAGGTTTTCTTTTGTTCTCTGCTGGGCATTTTTCACTTTATTTTTTTTGTTCCTCAGACATATTAAACTCTAAAACAATTCATCATCTTTCCTTCCAAACGCTTGCTTCTGAACTTCCTTCTGAGAAAGGACATGATAACTCTAGTGTTATTCTTGATCCTTGGCTTTCACTCACTTCACAAATACATAGTCAAATCTTTTCATTTTTACCTTCTATTCACTCTTTGCTTGGACTATCTCAATAGCCTTCTAACTTCTCTCTGCCTCTAGTTGTTCTCTGACTGAATTCATTTTCCATTTAATTGTCAAGGTAATTTCTATCGAGTATAGAAAGTCTGACCCTGTCAATGCCCACATTTAAACCCCCTGTTACCTCAAGGATCAAATTAAAATCCTCTGTCTGGCACTTAAAGGCCTTCCTAGTTTAGCCTCTTCCTATAGTTATTTCTTAAATTTTATTCCCCTTCACAGTCTAAAATCTCTACACTGGATTATTTGCTGTTCCTTAGACAAGACAATCTTTGAATCCCATGCCTTTTCACTGGCTGCCATCCATGCCTCCAATGCTTTCCCTCTTCATCTCTACCTCCTGGATTCATGATTTGGCTAGAATCCCATCTTCTTAAGTCTTTGTTTCACTTGCCCCTACCTCTGTTTTTCATATCTTCTGAAATTGCCTACCATCTCCTCTCTATGCTATCTCATATACACACAGATATTTGCACACTCTTTATCCTGCCCCATCAAAATGTGACCACCAGGAAAGAAAAGATCATTTTTTTTCTTGCTTTTATTTGTATCGCTAGCACTTATCACAGTGCCTGCCATATTTTTAATGGTTATTGACTGACTGGATTAAAAAAATAATTCATCTCTTTGCTACCTCCCTACATCTCCTTCCCTTAAATTCTTTTCTCATTTCAGTATTTAATTGGTTGTGGAATTTCCTGTATTTCTGCTTATTCATTTCTGTCTGATTAACCTGTGCTCTCTTTTCCCCTACCTTCACTTACCATTTTGTTTTTAGTGACAGGCTGTACTAATGACTTATGTTAATCCAGGGGGATATAAGGAGGATGAAGATATTTTTGATTCTAATACAATTTTTTTTAAAGGCCTTGAAGCTCATACTATTGAACCAGCCCATAAAAATGCTATAGCATCCCACCATCGCCAAGGCACTGCTACATACACACACCTTCTTATTTTCCTGTCAACATTATTTTTTGGGATAGGGATATGTCATATGAGGGGGAAATCAAAGAAAAGAAAAATAGATCTACGCAGTCCAAATCTTCAAATCATAATGAACAGCCTTCAAAAGCAATTGTTCTATCAAAGTCCCAACGCAATTATTTTGAATGCCTCTTTTTGTAAAATGACCTAAATTAGCCTTCCTTCACAGGCAACGTAGAGTAGTACAAAGAGCACTGGATTGGGAGTCCATAGACCTCAGTCTGGTTTCTATCTCAGATGATTACTGAGTGACTTTAGGCAAAATTTTTAAAGTTCTTAAAGTCTCACTGTTCCTATCCATAAAATGGAGATGATAATTTTTACTCTACTTACCTTTCAGGTTGTTGTGAATGCTACATAGATGTAAGAAAATGTCATTCCTTGCTTTTTCACCATTATCTACAGAGGTAGGGCAACATAACAAAAAGAATGCTGAATTTGGAGCTGGTGATGGCTAATTTCGGATCCTGCCTTTAACACACCTTGACTCTACCACCTTAAACAAATGACTTGACTTCTCAAATCTTGTTTGATCATCTACCAGAAAGGGGTCAATAAACTTACAAAAAGGTTTGTTGGGAGGACAGTGCCTTTAAAACTTTAAAGACTATAGAAATTAGAATTGTTTCCATATATCTAAAGGACTGGAAATATTGATGTCTGAATTAGGGTATTTATTTCATGCCTAGATATGCACAGATTGGAACAAATGCAGACACAGACAAACTGCAGAAACCTTTCATCCAGCTGGCCATAGTGGGTAGATTTGAAAAGGGGAATTTGTTAGCTTCTTTTGGCTCAGGGCACTGTAGAATAAGATGCCTACAATTCTTTGGAACCTTACTCATATTATTACGCAGAGTCTGGCACAGAGTATTAGAATTTAGTAAGTGTTTTATCCATCACTATACTGAGATGTCCCCATTCTCCTTCAGTAACAACCCTCCCTTCCTCCCACCTCATTCATTATGTCCACAACCAACAGTAACACATGAATCAAAAATGCTTACCTGAATTGGCTTATTCCAGTACAGTCGGATGGATGATAATGTCTATGAACCAAGTCAGGACTAAGTGATTTATACCCTTACCCCCAGTACAGGTGATTACTCTCTAGCCAACAACCCCTACTCATTTGTGAGTGAAACTGCTTATAAAATGTCAAACCATAATTGGAGGGAGGGGACAGAATAATCCAGACTGAAACATTCAGGGCTCTATATTAAGAAGCTCACCTGCACAGGACATTGCCAGAGGGACCCCTGCTCAGATACCCTGCCACTAATTAGAAAACAATTGATTCTCTGTTCTCTACCTTCCTTCAAGGCTTTGAACCCTAGAGATAAGACTCAGGTTTAGGAATGGAACTGCTTAGTGATTAAAGGTGGATGAAAGGCCACACAACATGGCCCCATTCTTCTTTCAGCTGCTTTATCCACAAATGGATACATCTGATACCAGTTGTTATTTAGTAGGGATGGACTTCAGGCACCAATTTCTGTTGACAACAGCAAGGGCTGGAGAGCAGTCTGACTCAATGTTCAATCACCATTTTTCTATCAAAGATCCCTTAAAGATTCCCTCTTAAATTTTTTTTCCATTGAGTGGAAATTTCCTCCTTTATAAAGGAACTAATAAAGGAATTCTTTAAACATGTAGCTGTCCTAGGACATTCAAGTGTTTATTCACAAAGATAATAATTTCAAATTCTTTATAAACTAGAAAAAAAGACATAGTATTCCAGAAGAAATAACATTAATAAGACAAATAAACAAATAAGACAAGAGAATTTTATTTATTAAAATTAATTTTATATGAAGAAAATAATAATAGTTTGTATGTAGAACTTAAAGGCTTGCAGAGCTGAATGTTATTTCATTTGATGCTCAAAAAAGCTCTGTGAGGTAGGTGCAATTATTATTCCTATTTTACATGTGAGGAAACTGAAGTTAAGTGACTTGCCCATATAATCTAGCTAGTAAATGTCTGCGATAGAATTTGAAGTCAGGTCTTCCTGACTGGACCCAACACCCTTATTTACTGGATTACCTGGCTGCCATGCCTTCATTTTCAAAAAGCTCTTGGTTTTCACATATCCCCAGATATTAGTTGTGACCTTTAAGAGTTTTCCTCCCCTCCTGTTGACCAGGAAAACTGCCCTGAGCTAGTGGAATTGCTCAGTTTCAGGAAATTCCCATTTTTCCTGATGATCCTGGCTTGAGACAACTCTTTTTGTCCCGCATGATCACACATGCCTCAGATGGGGAAGTAGTGAAGGAATCCTGAAAATGACCACAGCTTCTTTCAAGGAACTTCTCATAATGTTGTGGTTGACTGTCTCACTGTGATGAGTAGTTATTGTCAAGGGAGAATCACAGAATTTCAGAGTTGAAAGCAAACCCATTTAATCCAAACTATATAACTGAAAAAGAATGACCATGGCAACTTAATTGTTAACCTTTGCTTAAAGGCTTCCAATAAGACCTTCTAAAAAGAATGACCATTGCAACTTAACCCTCAACCTTTGCTTGAAGGCCTCCAACAAGACCTTCTACCACTCACTGTGGCTCACTGTGCCATTCAATTTTTGAATAACTTTAATTGCTAGAGCATTTTTTCTTTAGATCAAACTTAAATTTGTGCTTAACCTATACATTGCTCCCAGGTCTGCCCTTGAGAGTTAAACAGAACAAATGTAATTCCTTTTCCATTTGTTGGGCCTTTCAACCATTTAAAGATAATTATTATGTTACTTTTAGGATAAATAACTTCAGTTTGTTCAATCAGTTCTTAGGTGGCATGTGCTCCAAGCTATTTATTATCCAGATTGCATTTATTTGGATACTGTCCTGCCCACTAATGTAATTCTGAAAATGTAGGATTCAGAAATGAACATTAGAGTATATTTGGACTTTTACCAGGGGGACTATTCACCTCCTTATTCTAGAAACTGAACTTTTTCTATTACAAGTTCACTAACTCATAGATCTCTCTCCAGACAAACTATTAATTTTATTATCCCTATGTAGTACCTCAGAAGTTTATTTCTTTATCGGGTTGCTTGTGGACTTGAGAAGGGAGGATATGGGGGAAGGAGGGAGAACAAAATTTCTGGGTGAGATTGCTCACACAAAATCTTACAGAAACAAATGTTGAAAACTATCTTTACATGTACTTAAAAAATAAGAATATATTGAAATGAAGTTTATTTCTTGAACCCAAGAGTAAATCTTAATATATTGAAATTAATCTTATTGGATTTAGAATAATATTCATCTTTTTTCTTTTAAAAATGATAATATTTTCCCTTCTCTAGGCTTCCATTATCTCCCCTATGCTAAACAGTCTTACAAATATCACCAGCAGTGGTTGAGCAATCTTATCTAGAAATTTTATCAGTACCTATGTAATTTTCTTGGACTCCAAGGTTTGATTTAATCAAAAACATTTAATTGCTCTGTTGTTCTTGCTTGAATATCAATTTAATTAATCATTTTCATTTTTTTCTTTCTTCTTTAAATTTTATTCTCAAGCAGAGAAAACAGGTACAAGTTAATAATTGGACAGCTCTGTTTTTTCTCTGTTTTCAGTTAATATTGTTTATTCTGCTCTGGGTAGCAGGCAGAAATACTTAGTTTTATCTTCATTTGAGACTTTATCTTCTGGGCCATCACTTATCCCAACAGTCTCTTTACAATTGAGGAGGGATCTCTTCTCTTCGGACCCCTCTTGGTCCATTCCTCTTCCCTGCCTTGATTCTGTTTACAAAGAAGTCTGGCTATGTTCTCGACAGCAGTAGGTATTTATTGATTTTATGGCAACCTGCTTGTAGTAGACGTTCAAATTGCCTAGTCTTTCAATTCCTTGGTATTTAATGGCTTCCCTTTGGTCTGTTATTGTGTGTAGTCCTGTCACACCAAGATTTCTTAACAGAACTCTATCATGGGGTGAAGATCTTAACAGTGATCTGTTGTTCCCCACAAGTTTGCCCATTAGATGTGATTCCTCTGCCTATCTACTCTTCCCATTCATGTTGTTTCTCTTTATGAGAGAATATTCCCTGGCTTTATGGGGGCATTGTTGTTTGTTTTTATGAGAGCTTTCTTTTTTAAAAAAATTGTTTTTTTATTAATGTTTTTAATTTTTTAGGTTATACATGAACATTAATTTTTAATGATATTTCCATATGAGCCATGTTGATAGAGAAAAATAACAAAAAGGAAAAATCATGAAAAAGAAAAAAAAAGCAGAAAAAAAGTGAAAACTGTATGCTTCAATCTGTATATAGTCTCTATAGTTCAGGGGTCTTCAAACTTTTTAAATAGGGGGCCAGTTCACTGTCCCTCAGGCTATTGGAGGGCCGGACTATCATAAAAACAAAAACTTTGTTTTGTGGGCCTTTAAATAAAGAAACTTCATAGTCCTGGATGAGGGGGATAAACATCTTTAACTGCTGCATCTGGCCCATGGGCCATAGTTTGAGGACCCCTATATATATACTATAGTATAGTTCTTTCACTGGATACAGATGACATTTTCCATGCAAATTTTATTGGAATTGCTGAGAAAAATTAAATCTATCATATTTGATCATCACATAATCTCACTGTTACTATGTACAATGTTTTCCTGCTTTTCCTCAGCATCAGTTCATCTAAGTCTTTCTAGTCTTTTCTGAAGCCAGCCTGTTCATCATTTCTTTATATCAGAGTTTTGTTGAGCTAATGCCACAATTGGATTAAGTTTTTTTCAGCTGATCTTATAGACTCTTCCACAAATACCAAATGGCATAGTCAAGCCCTGAGACATTGTTCCTGGCAGGTGTGTGTGTGTGTGTGTGTGTGTGTGTGTGTGTGTGTGTGTGTATTTTTTGTTTATTTCATTTATAGTTAAGGAAACTAAGGCAAACAGGGAGTTCCTGACTTCAGTTTTAATGTACACCTACCTAATCTGTAAGCAAAGCCGATCTGTTTTAGTAATATATTCGATTCCTTTTTCCCTTCCTCCTCCTTTATTTGTAAACCCTCATAAGAAAATATTTGATTTTATATTCGTTTTTACCAACTACTTTCCAGCATGTATTTTAAAAATTTTGTCAAAAGAGAAGGCAAAAGGGAAATATTCAGAAATAAAGGTGGTAAAAATGAGAGATCAATTAAAAAAAAAAAAAGAAGATAGGGAAGGGAGGAAAAAAAAAACTGAATAGTTCCCTTTTCCCTTCTCTCTCTCTCTCTCTTTTTTTTTTTTTCCTGGCACTGGGACCAGGGCTACACTGGTGTGAGCTGCACCAAAACTGTGTGCTTATTCCTATCCTAATGCCACAGACCTTTTCTGCTGATCTAAGTTGTCTTTGGCTGGAAAATGTTCCACTCCATCTTTGTGTGTTCTGATGCTTTAAAATTTGTTTAGAGTCATTATTTAAAGGAATTTGAAGCAGTTTGGGAGAAAACTTGGCCTTAGTCTGAAATTTTGGCTCCATTCTCTCTTTTGTCTTCTTTTTTGCTAAAAAAATTTTTTTTAAAAAGAAAAAAATCATTTAGCAAAACTAAGCAATATATTAGCTGTGTCGCAAAGTCCAGATAATTTCTACACTCATTACCTATAACCTTTTGAAAGAAGAAGAGGAAATACATTTTTCATTTCTTTTATGGGATCAAGTCCATCATTATAATTGCATAATATCCTGGATTTCTATTGCTTTTTATATGAGGTTTTTGTATTTATGTTATTTTCCTGTATCTACTTGCTTCACTAAATATCAGTCTATATATATTCTTTATTCTTCTCTGAATTCTTTATATGCTTGATTTCTTATGGCATGGTAACACACATGCCATAATCTTTTTTATTCATTCCCCAATCTATACTAAATCACATTTAGTTAAATTTTTTTTAATAGATTTGTAAGACATTAAGCAAATAGGTGCTTAATAGTTTTTGTTAGGTATAATCTGTCCCTGGCCAGGAAATTACAATTCTTAGATTTTAAGTCATTTCAGAAATCCAAATCCCATTCTCAGAAATCATCTTAACTTCTGATTTGTCTCTAAAGTGTTTCTTTTTAATTGTATCTCATCTTCAATGGGTAGCCCAGAAGAAAATAACACCTTTATCCCTATGCCCTTTAGTTTCTTGTCTAGGACTTTATAATCATCGGTAGTATTTTCCTGGTTTCCTTTTGGGAGGATCATTTGTGTCCATATGAATCATCAAAAGTGGGTAGATGCCATTTGTTTTGAAAAGTCTAGCAGAACATGGTGAAACATGCTTTTCTCTCTGCTACATGGAGAGGCTAATGTTGGTATATCTTTTCAATTCAGGATTTCTGGTCTGTATCAAGACTATGGCTAATTGAGTGTTCATACTCAATTTGGCAACAATATGGAAGTCCTTGGGAGTTGTTGCCATCGAGCTGCCTGAGGATGGGCAAAGTAGAAGTGGTAGAAATGGCCCATAGTAGAAATGGAGCAAGTCAAAAGTCCACACTTAGTAATTAGTTTGGTCCTGTGAGCTGCCCTTCCAGCCTGGGCAATATAGAATGAGCCAGTCTCCAATTTTTTTTTTTTAAGTTTAGGGATTTTCTCTGTTAGTTTTTGGATATTGGGAGACAAAAGACCCATGTTGCTATCAGAATAACATAGAATTGTTTCAGTTCCCCTATGACAGGGAGTCAGAGACTTCCAGTAATCTTCTCTTCTTCCTCTGACCATTACTAGATGTACAGGTGGGAAATGGTCATATTCTATGGAGCTACATCATTCCTTAAAGGACAAATAGTTGTAACCTTCTGAGAGTATTCATCTTTCTTCTTTTCTGAAAGAAAATTATTGTTTCTTAGTTCCAGGTATTCAATGGTTATTTTGCCCCCTTCCTCTTCCATTTCATATTCTTCTGTTTTCCAAACTCCTGACCTGGTTTAGAATCCTTGCCTGCTACTCTATATATTTTTCTCCTTGATTTTCAGACTATAGGCCTTTTTTCTTTTTTTTAAGGTTCTCTCTGAAAGCCTGAGTACAGAATGGCATTCCCTGAATCTCTTCATCTAATTTTTACTATGAGAAGTAGTAACAGCCACTTTTATTTCTCACAGTCAATGAAAAGCAATACAAAATTCATTCTACTGTCCAATATTACTGATAATAATTTTGGGGGTAGTTTTTATTTATTTATTTATTTGTTTTTCCTGAAGCAATTGGGGTTAAGTGACTTGCCCAGGTCACAGAGCTAGGAAGTATTACGTGTCTGAGACCAGATTGTTCAGGGCTGGTGCTCTAGCCAATGTGCTACCTAGTTGCCCTATTTTTTCTTGTAAATTATATTTTATTTTTCCCATTACATCCAAAGATAGTTTTTAACATTCACTTCCATAAATTTTGAGTTCCAAAATTTTCTCTTTTCCCTCTTTTATCTCTAAGACAGCAAGCAATCTGATCTAGGTTATACATTCACAATCATTTTAAATATATTTATATATTAGTTATGTTGCTAGAGAAAAATCAGAACAAAAAAGGAAAATCACAAGATAAAAACCTCCCCAAAATGAAGACAAAATGCTTCCATCTGTACAGTTTCCATTGTTCTGTCTCTAGGTGCAGTTAGCATTTTCCATCTCAAGTCTTTTGAAATTGTCTTGAATCACTGTATGGCAGAGAAAAACTAAGTTTATCATAGTTGATTATCACATGCTGTTGTTGTAACTGTGTATAGTGATCTCCTGGTTCTGCTCACTTCAAGCATATAAGTCTTTCCAGGTTTTTCTGAAAGCCACCTACTTGTTATTTCATATAGAATAATAGTATTCCATTATATTCATATAGCTTCAGGTGTAGGGTGTGTTCAGGGAAGACTAGTACCTTTGGGGTAAGAGCATGTACAGAACTCACACCCGTGTAAACCATTTCAGCAGATGGGTTAAACCAGGTTGAAGTTAACCAAGGGATCTCTAAGAGATCCATTCATAATATAGGTCCATAAGCTAAGAGAATATTATGAAATGCAAAATGAAAAGCTTTGATTATATTAAATTTAAAAGGTTTTACACAAACAAAAGCAACAGAAACAAGATTTAAAAGGAAGTACAAAGCTGGAGAAAAATTTATAGCAATTGTTTCTGATAAAGCTCTCAATTTTAAAATATATAAAGAACTATGTCAAATTTATAATATAAGTCATTCCTCAATTGATAAATGGTCAAAGGGTATGAATAGACAATTTTCAGATGATGAAATTAAAGTCATTTATAATCATATGAAAAATGCTCTAAATCATTATTGGTTAGAGAAATGCAAATTAAAACAACTCTGAGGTACCACCTCACACCTCTTAGATTGCTAAGATGATAGAATGAAATAACAATAAATATCGGAGGGAATGTGAGAGAACTGGGATATTAATGCCTTGTTAGTGGTGTTCTGAAATGATCCAAGCATTCTGGAGAGCAATTTGGAACTATGATTATATGGCTCTAAAACTGTGTGTACCTTTTGATCCTAGTGGGTCAGAGTGACACCAATGGGTCTGTATCCCAAGGAAATCATAAAGGAGGGGAAAATGACCCACATGTGCAAAAATGTTTGCAGCAGCTCTTTTTGTGGTAGCAAAGAATTGGAAAATGAAAAGATGCCCAGTAGTTGGAGAATGGCTGAACAAGTTGTGGTACATGAAGATAATGGAATATTACTGTTTTATAAAAATGATGCTGATTTTAGAAAGATTTTACATGATTTAAATGCACAGATGCTGAGAGAAAGAAGAAGCAGGAATATATTGTATACAACAACAGCAAGAATGTACAATGATCAGTGATAATAGACATGGTTTTTCTTAGTGGTTCAGTGATTCGAAGCAATTCAATGGACTTTGGACAGAAAATGCCATCTGCATCCAGAAAAAGAACTAAGGAGACTGAATGTAAATCAACACATGCTATATTCATTTCTTTTTTTTTTTTTCCTGGTTTTTTTTTTTTTTTCTCTCATGGTTTTTCTCTTTTGTTCTAATTTTTCTCTCCTAATATGATTCACAAAGAAATGTGTACTTAAAAAGTTAACGTACATGTATAACCAGAAAAAATAATAAAAAAGAAAGGTGAAAAAAAATCTTAGAGATAAAACATCATCATGAAGTGTCCTCCTAGCAATTCACAAGCTTTTAAACTTAGTGAGGGTTCATATTTATTTGCACTAGTTTTAATGAACATCCCTTTGGATTTCTTCCTTAAAAGATTAAGCTATGTTTATTATTAAGTAATATGTGTAAAGTACTTTGAAAATCTTAAAGTACTATATAAATGTAATTCCATTCAACCCAAGCAGGTAAAGTAGGAACAACACACTTTTTTATTTAATATATTTTTATTGTTTTCCAGCTATGTGTAAAAGTTTTTTTCTTCTTTTTACGTTTTCCTGGTTATAAATGTACATTGTTTTAAAAAATACACATTTATGAGAAAAATCAGGACAAAAAAAAGTGAATATAGTATGTGTTGATTTATATTCAGTCTCCATAATTCTCTCTCTGAATGTAGATGGCATTTTCTATCCTGTTTATTGGGATTTCCTTGGATCACTGAATTGTTGAGAAGTTCCAGAGCTTTCATAGTTGATCATCACACAATCTTGCTGTTACTATGTACAACGTCTTCCTGATTCTACTTGTTTCCCTCAGCATTAATTCGTGTACATCTTTCCAGGCCTTTCTATAATCAGTATGTATTATTATTTTTATAATCAATTGCATATTGCACACAATAAAGATGGAAATGGTTCATTTATTTAAAATAGAAAAATAGGGTATAAATACAATGACAGCTAAGAGAACAGATGTCCTTCAATGTTCTGAATTCATGATGCATGTACTACCTACTGCTTTTTCCCACCATACATTAAATTTTTGCCACATCTTGGCGCAATTTCCCTAACTCTCTGCAAATGTTTAAATCGCCTCCAATATGTTATAAAAAATTCATATCTTCCCTATTAAATTGTCAGGATTTTTTAGCTCAGCTTGTAGCTAATTAACCCAAAAAAGATCAAATCCATAAAGGAGATTCATGCAATCCTTGTCTTTTTTTCATTTAAAAGTCACTAATAAGTAATTAGTGACTTCATTAATAAAGACCACTGCTGAACCCCAAACATAGTATCTGAAACACTTTTTTCTTTCAATTACAGGATTTCCTGAGAACTCTGGATCCACACATACACATAGATGGACTTCAATCCCCATGTAACTATCTTCTTGAACATTGGAAAATGTTTGTTCTTTCTACTCTTTGCCTGGAACTCTGAGGAAAACTGCTTAAAACAGGGCTTTGGCTTCTGCTTAGTGTTTGAAGTCGAAGAGCACATGTTTACTCAATGTTCAATACGAATCATCTATTTATTACTTTAGTATGAAAGAAATACTTAACAACAAGCAAACAAAAACAACATAACATTGAGAATCAGAGCATGTATTGACAAAGATGTAAAACAATATAGTATAACTTCTAAATAACTGCTATTTTATTTTATCAGGAGATTGATATTTAAATAGCAGAACACAAAGCAATTTGGAGACTACTATTTAGACATTTTATATTTCAACTCACTCTGCACAGTCTTCCTCAAAGCTCATCTTCTCTCAGTGGTAACCTCTTTAATGAATCATCATCTTGAACAGGAAGATTTAGAAAAAACTGGAAAGATTTACACGAACTGATTCTGGATAAAATGAGTAGAATGAGGGGAACATTTTCACAGTAACAGCATCATTGTAGGATAATCAACTATGCTAGACTTAGCTCTTCTCAGTAATACAATGATCTAAGACAGTTGCCAAAGACTTGTGATGGAAAATGCCATCCATATCTGGAGAAAGAACTTTGGAGACTGAATGCAGATTGAAGCAAAGTATTTTCATTTTTTAAAATTCTTTTTTGTTTTTTCTTTCTTGTAGTTTTCCCTTTTTATTCTGGTTCTTTTTTCACAAAATGACTAATATGGAAATATGTCTAACATGATTATACATGTATAACTTATATCAGATTGCTGGCTATCTTGGGAGGGAAAAAGAGAAGGGAGTGAGGAAAAAAAAGTTGGGTGCTCTGTAATGGGCTGAAGCTCAAGTTGATGCACTGAGGTCCCAAGCACGTGAGGATAAATAGTAATTGGACCATACTTTATTAATATATATGCTTGGAAAAAGAATGGCCCTGCCCACTCTTTGTGCAAGTCCTGATGTGTTGTATAGGAAATGACGTTTTTGGTGGGTGAAGGCAGAGGGGCAGATAGAGAGGCGGAAGAGAATGCTGGCTGGTTCCTGCTACAGCTCACATTGCTAATCCCCCTTCACTTCAAAAAGAATAAAGATTGAAGATTTTCCCTTAACCTGAATTCCTGACTCCGGCTGATTTTAAAATATGCGGTCATCACATTTGGTACCCAAAGTGGGGCTGTTTTTCATTCTCTGTGGCAAAACTGTCCATTCATATCTTTTATCAGGCTCAGCTAAGTTAACGCTGGGCACTGAAAAGGCAAATCTTTTTATATCCTCCTTATCCAGAGGGATAGAATAGAAACAATCCTTAATATCTATGACCCAAAGAGGCCATTCTCTAGGCAATTGAGTAGGAGATGGAAGTCTAGGCTGAAGAGTTCCTATAGTTTCCATCTGTTCATTCACATTTCTTAAATCAGTCAACATCCTCCATTTCCCAGATTTCTTATTTACAACAAACACTGGGGAATTCCAAGGATTTAGAGAAGGTTGTAAGTATTCTTGTCAAGTTGCTCCTGTACTATATCTAATAAGGCATGAATTTTATCACTACCTAAGGGCCACTGTTCTATTCACACTGGTGTATTAGTTTTCCATTGGATAGGAACAGGTGAAAGTGTTGGTAGGCCTTCAACAGCAATCCTGCTTAAAAAACTGAAGTACTCATTTTTAACCCTAATTGCTATAAAACGTCTCTTCCCCACAGATTGATGAGGATTTTTTCAACTATAAAAGGAATAAAAACTCCTATTTTGCCTTCAAAAGTCTATCTCTTAGGGGCAGCACTAACTTCAGCTGCTATTGATCCTCCTATGCTAGACATGTGTTTTTATCTTTGGCCAGTGACTGGGCCAATTGGCACCTCTAATGACTGTACAATCTGCACCTGTCCTGTGTCTACCAATCCTTCTAATGGTAGGCCATTTATATAGATTGTGAGCATAGGTTGATCAGCTGTTACAGCTGCTGTCCAGTATATTCTTGGATTTTGTGGTCTGGAGTCAGAATCTGGGTGATTATCACCAGGTTGCTTACTAGGATTCTGTATGAGTAAATCTGATACTACTACTTCTCCTGGGTGATAAGTCATACATTGTCTACCTGTATTAGTGACTGAGATATTAGCTACACATTCCCCAGTTTCCCACACTGTTTTGTATGTACAAAAGTGTTCAAAATCTTACAGAAGTGAATGTTAAAAACTATCTTTACATGTAATTAGAAAATAATAAAATACTATTCAGTGCAAAAAAAAAAATCATCACTGTAGGGAAAGTAGAGGATTCCCACCACACTTTAGCCAGCTCACTTGCTGAGCTCTTGCTCTAGCCTTTAATTAAGAGCAGTCACTATGATGCTAATGTAAAGAAGACTATTTCTTTCTCCCCATTGAAGCTCCAGATAGTCTAAGGAGTAGTGAGATCGAGTGAAAAGATCTATTGAGTCAGCACTTTTCCTGTTTAGTAATAATTAAATGGGTTTAGGATAGAGTCACATACATCCCTGCAGTCTTTGGAAGTCTCCAGGAGCTTCAACTCACACTTGACAAGATGGCTCCTATAGACCCTTTTCCATGAATATTCTGTGTGGTGCAACTTCCATTACAAAATGTATAAATCAACTTATAATTATAGCCAAAAAAATAGGAAATCAAATAGAAAAAAAAATTAAAAGCACACAAATCCTTTCCAAATTCTCTAGTTTTTTTCAAAGGAAAAATGAATGAACAAAGAATACAAGATGTTTTTGTTATATATACCTAATTCCAGGTATATTAACAAATTTCACCACCTTTTATAATCTCCTATTCTTCACTTTTTTTTGAGGCTAGGTCTTCCAATTTCGTCCAGTAGAAGTAAAAGCTAGAAATAAAATAACTACTCATAGGACCAACCCACCACACATATGTCTGGGAACTTTGCCCTGTTTCATTTGCTTCTCCTTAGATAGCCTGTTGGAATACCTTTTTCTGGAAAAATATTGACACCATCTTGATGGCAGATGAAGTATAACACTCAATAGATTTAGTCCTCCTGTAGTTCAGAACTCTTCAATTCAAGTGATAGATCAATCTTAGCCTTTCTAGTAGGAATAATTACAAATGTGGAACACAATGTCTGGCTTATAATCCATTTTTAATAAAACATAAAAATTACACAAAGTGAGAGATGAGTTGTCAGGAAAAAATGTAACTGGAAAAATACAACTCTCTTATCTATAATACTAAAGTAGAAAGAATAGCTTTTAAAATAAATAATTAAAAATAATCTTTATATAAAGGTTTTTATGTTTACAAAGAGCTTTAGGGAAATGATCTCATTTGGTTCTTGCAGTCACTTTGTGAAGTAAGAATATTGTTATGCCCATTTTACAGATGAGGAATAGAGATTTGGTTAGAGATTGATATACATACAGATAGATACACATATTTACATGTGTTTTATATATATATATGTGTGTATATGTATATATATACATATATATATAAATTATCTATCTATCTATTTAGAAATGTTGATATGGCAACAATATGGATGGATACTTTTTATTAGTCTATCATCTTAATTTCCAAATATAGCCTTCTTCCTCCTCCTCTCTGCAATGAGCCTTTCTAAAATACATACATACATACATACATATATGTATATATGTGTGTATATTCTCCTATATCTGCAATGAAGAAAGAAAGATTCACATTCTCATTTCTATGTTTTCATTTCCTCTCTTAGGTCAGATTGGTCAATATACAAAATTCCTGTTGTATTTTATTTGTCTTTCTGTTTACATAATTGAAGTTATTGTGTGAATATTTTCTTGATTCTACTTACTTCGTTCTGCATTAGTTCATGTAAGTCTTCCCATATTTCTCAAAGTGCATCATAATTGTTGTTTCTCATGGCACAGCATTATACTTCAATGTACCATTATTAACCCATTCTCAAATCAATGAGTACTAAAGACAATGAGATTATTTGGTTCAATCTTGCTAATTTTATACCTGAAGAAACAGACATCCAGAAGAGGTAATGTACCTTACTTGCTAATGGATTAATAGTTAGGATTTGAATCTATTGCTTCTGATTTCAAATCTATTGCTATTTCTGCTATACCAAATTGTTGCTAGGTCTCTCTGTGGGTCAGTATTTTTACATGAACCTGGGAATTTTGTTTAGGAGCAATAACAGGATGAAAAAAAATAAACTTTGCCTTTACCTTAGGTTGTTCTGTTGGTAGAAAATTTGGCTTTGTCTCTCACAGAAAAAAGTGGTTGAGGATCTGGGAATATATTGATGAGAGCATCAAAGATAAAATAAAAGGCCACTGACTTTTGAGTCAAAAAACCTGGGTTTGAATTCCTCTCTTCTACTCAAAAGTTGTATAATTTGGGCAAATCCTTTCATTTCTCTCAATCTTGACTTCCTTATATGTAAAATTAAGAAGTCAGAATCAGTGACTTGTATGACTTGTGTGACTGTATGTGCCAGGTTTTCCCTAACTTGTCAGAGAATTGGAGACATGGGTTCTTTTTCCTGCTCTAATGTTTAGTAGCAATGTCTCTTAAGCAATGCTCTTCTAGAAGGGGAATAACTACCTTACTTGAAGATTTTTGTCAAAAAAATTTAATATGATAAAAAAAATGGGTTCCCTTATAGATCAAAAGATCTATGAAATGTACTTGACCATCCAGGTGAAGGTAAAGTGACATTTCCTAGAAGTTACAGGGAATTAAAATTCAATTCCTTTGAAGGCAAAAGTTTTGAGTTCATGTTACCCAGCAGGAAAAGAACCATGAGGTGAATCTGTGTTTCCTATTTCTAGAGGGGTGTCCCCTCTGTCCCAAAGAGACATGACCATCTATTGACTAGGGATATAGTAGAGAGGATCCATGCATTGAGTATGGGGTTGGACAAAGGAATAGTTTTTTTAATATCCTTTCCATTCCTGAAATTTTTGATTCTTGGGATGACATCTGTTATCTTCACACACATGCATGTGTATGAGTACACACTCATGCTCACACATACAAATAAACACATAATTCCTGGGTTTGCCTTGACTATTTAAGTTTTTTTTTTTTTTTTTTTTTAATTAAAGCTGGCTTTGTGATCCCTTCCCATGCTTGAAATGGTTTTGCCATGGAAAAGCAAAATATTCAGAAATATGTTGATTAATGTTTGATTCTAGGTTTAAGGCAATGTAGCATCAAGATAATAAGCATTTATTAAGGTCCTACTATGCATGAATCTGGAGAAGGAAGCAGCAAACCATTTTCTTTGCTAAGGAAACTCCAAATAGGGTCACAGAGAATCAGACATGACCAAAAAGATAACTAAAAATATATCAGACATTGGACAAGGAGAGGCAGACTTTATCCTTCATTTTATTTTTTTCTTTTATTCCCCCCTTCAGTTTAAAAAAATTTCATTAATGACTTTTGCTTTTATATCCATCATTTCCAGATATACTTTAATTCATACCAGAATTAAACAGTCAGTCAACAAGCATTTATTTATATTTACCATATGCCAGGCACTATACTAACTACTGGGGATACAAAGATAAAGCTGAAACAGCCTTCAAGCAGCTCATATTCCAACAGAGGGAACAATATGTTCATATATGTTTATATATACAGAGATAGAGGTCTTGTACTTTTATGGATATATATATAACTCCTGGATAATAAAGTCCTTTCTATCAATACAGGCAGGCAGCTTCTATGCCCTTTATAGTTGTAGACAGCTGTCTAGGGCAATGGAAACTTAAGTTATTTGCCCAGAGTCAGACAGGTATTTGTGTATCTATCTATGACTGAAACAACTGAATAAAATCTATATATTTACCATATATCCATCTATCTATCTTTATCTACCCATCTACCCATCTACCTACCTATCTATCTTCATTTCTTTTTTTCTATCTGTTCGCCTATGCATATGCCTGTCTATCTCTGTATCTCTCTGTTATTTAGATAGATAGATTGCTAGATAGAACATTTATGATGTGCCATTTAAATGTTAAGTGTTGGAGACACAAATACATGTGAACAAGATAGTCTTCCCCATAGAAAGAAAACGCCCTTCCTATCATTTTAATGGAAGAAGATAACATATAAAGATGAACTAGAAAGGTGGAGAGAAAGAGATATATTAATTGGAAATGGGATGGATGAAGATATAAAACTAAAAAAAGGTACTTTTGTGAGAGAGGATGCTAGTAACTGTGTGTGTGTGTGTGTGTGTGTGTGTGTGTGTGTGTGAAAGAGAGAGAAAGAGAGTGAGAGAGAGAGAGAGAGAGAGAGAGAGAGAGAGAGAGAGAGAGAATGGGGTGGGAAATGGAGGAAGGGGAAAAGGGAGGAAAGGAGGGAGAGAACAAATTGGAATTACCAATTAAACAAATTAAAATCAACAACTTCGATGATCATTCCATTTGACAATACTTGTAGCATTCTGTTCCTGGTAATCCCTCTCTGTCAAGATGAGGGGAAACATATTTTCTCAAACACATTTTATCTTAACTAGAGCACTAGACCAAGATCAGTGCCATTTTCTTTGGGATTTACCTCCTTAACTATAACATGAAAACAAAGGAGAAATCTCTGACAGACGATTTTAGAGAACCTGGCAACGCATTTCTGTCCTATCAGCAAATCTTTATGTCTTGAGATATTGTGAGACACCAGTTTCTAATATAGAGGTGGGGTCACCTTAGGCATTTTGATATTTGCCTTCTGTGCCCAATTGGTCTGCCTGGGCCTGAGATGACCACAAAACTAAAACTGATGGGTTTATTAACATGAAATACGTTGGACAACTATTTTGTGTGTGTGTGTGTGTGTGTTTTTAAAATAATCTCTGGGCTCCCTGTCTATAGTGGCCTAGCACCAAACACACCTGCAAGAGAGAACAAAGGGCTGATTAAAAAACAACAGCAACAAAAACATCAGTTCTTGGTGATCTTGCTGGAACTGTAGAGTAAGGAAAGCAGCCAAGGAGGTGGAATGAATTCATAGCTCTGCTTCAGTGGTTCCCTTGGGGCCTCAGACAGATGTGCAGATATTTGAAAGACATTTTTGCTTTAAGGCTGAAAGAGAAGAGGAGGGGAAAAAAATCACCAGTACGGAACAAGTAGAAGGAAATGCAGTGTGTCTGACTGAAGTGATTCTGGGAACAATGCCAACTTAATGTGCTTCATCCATCATATACTGAGGCATTGTGGGATTATGGAAGAGGATATATATATATATATATATATAATTGAAGGTAAGCTGAACTAGTTCAGGTCCTGCCACTAAAAATGATAACTTCCATTTATGTAAGTTTGAAGAACAATATACATACATGCAAATGTGTGTGTGTATCTCCTTATTTGATCTCTACTTCAGCCCCAGAAGATGGGTACTATTGTTGCCTCCTTTTACTTACAGGTGAGGAAACTGAAATCTTGAGAAGTTAAGTCCCCTGCCTCTGGTTACATAAATATTAAATGTCAGAGGTAAGATTTAAACTAAGTGCTAGCTGACCCCACATCCAGCACACAATCTATTTACATCAACTATTTACTTCTCAATTAAATTGCTTGGCCAATTGTTCTCCCCTCTGATCTTTAATTTCCCATCTATAAAATGAAGGTGTTGGACTAGAGGGCTTAAAGGATGGAATTCTTCTAGATCTGAATCCTTAATTTTAATTATGAATCTGTGCTTAAGGTTCTAATATCATGGGGATGATCAGCACCCCCTTTGGATAAAGCACACTCCATTGGGTCATATATAGAGCTAAGCCAAGAGCCCTGGTAGTCCTAAGAAGCTCCAAGCTTAGCTGTTCTTGAGGAGAACTAAAGTGACATCACTAGGTTAGAGTCGAGTTATAATGTGTCTGACTGTGACTTACTGGACCAATATTATTAGTGTTTATGAATATTTGGGGTAGATTCTCTAACTTTGTGAGTCTTGCATTTCCTCTGACCTACTTCAATTCTGCTTTGCTCATAGAGCTCAGCCCCTTCTCTGATGAGGGTATACCATGCTGGGCAGTCCTGTGCCAGAGTCTCCCAAATCATACAATCAATTCTAAAGTTCTTAAGAGAGATCTTGAGAGAATTTTATATCATTTTTTTTTCTGACCATCTTGTGAGCTCTTGCCCTGTGTGAGTTCTCCATAAAATAATTTTTTTGGCAAGGGTACATTTGGCATTTGAATAATGTGGCCAGCCCAAATGGAGTCGTGCTCTCTGCAGTAGAGTTGGAGTTCTTGGCAGTTTAATTTGAGAAAGGACTTTCTTGGATCGACAAATGTTGTGTACAGACTCTATGCTGCTCCTGGCATTTTTCCTGGAGTTGTTGGGCATCAAATACCATATAGACCATTCCTTGCTCCTGTCTGAAGACACACTCTCAGTCACTGGGGAAGCTTTACGGGATCAGGGCCACAAAACTGCAGACTCTCCTTTGGTCTGGATTTCTGCCCTGGTTATTTCTCTGTGGTTTTCAGATCAGGCTACAAGTTGGAACTGAGATCCTGCTCTGTTCCTGTTGTCTGAGTCCCGTTGTTTCTGCTTATTTCTTAGTCGTTTTCTCTCTGGGTACACACCCCAAGGCTTTCTGGAATTTGTGGAGAGGGAGCATGTCTCTAACTTGGACTCAGAGCTGGATAGTCAGTGACCACTCAGACAGAGGATCATCATCCCAAAGTTATCAGCTTTCAAACTGAAATAGGATTTTGCTACTCCTTGATTATACTGCTTCCCTTATTACATCAAGGTATCCGCTCTACTGGATATGTTTTCAGTTTGATGACTACTGATTCCTACTTTAATTGGGAGATGGTCAAGACAAATCAACAAGAATTTATTAAGCACCTACTACATACCAAACATATTATCAAGTACTGATAATATTCAGAACAGGAAAGAAATTTGGCCTGGGAGTCACACAAGAACTACTTCCTGCTCCTATGTCTCTGCATATATGCTGTATGTGCTATATGATCTTGGGCAAGACCCTTTATCTTTCCAGACTTTTTAATTTCTTTCTTTCAAATGAATTTTATTTCAGATGTTTCTTGAAGGATTAAATTAAGTGGAGTTTGAAGAATCCTGGAATCATAGACTCTTGAAATTGGAAGAGGTTCTTTAGTGGAACTCCCTACCCAATGCATGATTCTTTGTATAATTATTCAGTCTCTTGTTTTTCTTCGGTAAAGAATCTTTTGCTCCCAGGTTATTCAATTTAGTTACAATTTAATAAGATCTCATTTAAGTGATATATTGTACATATGAGATATAAGGTTAAGCAAACCTTAAAACGCTACACAAAAGGTAGCTCTTATTATTATCATTATGAGAGAAACTGTAGTACAGTGAATAGAGCTGTCCTTGGTCCCAAGAATACTTAGATTCAAATTGAGTTTTTCACATCTATTAGCTATGTAATCTGAGCAAATCCCTTATCTTCTCAATGCTCTAAGAAACTCTCTAAAACACCAAGTCAGAAAGAAGCTGCTCATTTATTCCCTATGTTAATGAAATCACAGGTTCAATTTCTATATGATGATGATGATGATGATGATGATAATGATGTAATAATATGAGCAGATCTCTGCAATAATTCATAATTTTCATAAAAGTAGGAGTAGGCAATCTTTCTGATTATTTCCTTTTTCTTTTTTGTTAGAGTATTCCTTTCCCTCATGCTCCAATATTTTTTATTTATTTCATTAAATGTTTTTCAATTATATGTAAATTTTAAACATTATTTTAAAAAAATTAAGTTCCAAATTCTCTCCCTCCTTCCCTGAGAAGGCAACTAACTTGATACAGATCATATGTGTGAAATCATGCAAAAATGTTTTCATTTTAGACATATTGAAAATAAAACACAAACCTAAAAAAAATCAAAAAGATAAATAAAGTTTTAAAAAAGTATAAATTCTTCAAAATTGTCTAGGATCATTCAGTTGATCAGAATAGCTAAACCATTCAGAATTGATCATCACACAGATGTACAATGATGTTCTAGTTCTGTTTACTTCATTTTGCATCAGTTCATATAAGTCTTCCCCAAGTTTTTCTGAGCTATTCCTGTTGATCAATTTTTATTAGACATAGTATTCCATCACAATCATATATCACAACTTGTCACAACTTGTTCAGATACTCCCCAACTGATGGATATTCTCTTAATTTCCAATTCTTTGCCACCACAAAACACTTGCTTTAAATATTTTTGCACATATAAACCTTTTTTTTTTCTTTTTCTTTGATCTCTTAATATGAAATATCTCTTAATATGGATATAAATTCCACCTGGTCCTAGAGAATGATCTTTGTGATACATTATTGGAATCTCCTTGCTAATATTTTATTTAAATTTTTGCATCAATATTCGTTAGGAAAATTAATCTATAGTTTTCTTTCCCTGTTATCTTATATGCCCTTCAGAACAACCTTGTGAATTATCTTCCCATTTTGTAGAGGAGAAACTCAGTACAAGAAAAAGTTGAATGATATGCCCAGAATCACTTAGGCGATATATATCTAAGGTATGATTTCAACTTATGTTTTCCTGACTCTAAGACTTGCATACTATCTTAACTATTAAGCATTATTCATAATCAGGTCAAGTCTGATTTTATGGGAGTTGTGTTATACAAAGCCTTTCTTGATAATGATATTTGTTGTAGCTAAAGTAACTTTAACTAAAGTAAATACAGTAAGTGTCAATAGGTAGTGTACTTACTGTGGGAATGAGCCATCCTTGTCACTCTCTGACAGATGTAGGTTGCATTTCTCAAAAACCAGGAATAGTACTCAGTGCAGAACCTAGAGAGTTAATATAAGTCAGAGAAGAGACAAACTTGCAATTGCTAGCAATTTACATTTAGAGCAGCTTGGGGAGTTTAATTTAAAATATGTAAGGTAGGACTTGACTTATTAATAGTCAGAGAATGATTGCAATATACTAATCTTCATTTTGTCAGTGCTTTGGGGTTGTTTTTGAGGATGAAATATAAACTTCATAAGACCCTATTGTCTTTGGGATATCTTTTGCCCAGATGCTGTATTCATATACAGCTCAGAGGGCTCTAGAAATCTATAGAATAACTCAGTTCAGTCCAGTATCATGCTTTTCTTTGATTTCAACCATTCTTGTGAAACTCTCAAGAAATATCATTCAATGCTGACAAGATGACCGGAGTACTAAGGTATGTAAGGTCAAGGCCCTTATTCATAGAATAAGGAAGATGTAGATCTGGAACTGGAACAGGAAAAATGTCTGTGCTCCATATACTGATAAATGGGAAAATTGGATTGAAATTTTTACCCCTTATCCTCTCTATCTATTTCTTTTCCCAGATCTAGGCTACCACTCTTGAGTCTGTAGCCAAATACCTATCATGGTCATTTCCTCAAGTGCCATCATAAGTTAGGATGGATTTTTCTCCAACTTTCTCCTTTGTCCTGATCTGGCCAGACTCTACAGTCTTACCTCTTGCTTCACTCTATAGAAAACTTAGCCACATCCTTCCTACATTTCTTCTCAAGATTTCATTTCATTTCTACTACATCCTCTAACAACTGTTTTTGATTGTAGATCAGTGGAAAGATCAATGCATTTAGAGTCAGAAGACTTAAGTTCTAATGCTGGCTCTGCTGTTTATTTATTTTGTGCTTGGCATATAGAAGGTGCTTAATAAATGTTTACTGACCATATTATTTGTGTGATCTTGGGCCTTCAACTTCACTTCTCTGGATCTCAACTTTCTCATAGTTAAATGAAAAAGTTGCACTAGATAGTCTTTAAGGTCCCTTCCTTAAGTGTAAACCTATGGTATTAGATCTCTTCCTTTTAGATTACTTGTATTTTCTAAGGTCTGCTGCAACCTAGGATTTTTTTTTCTGAAGACACCACATTTCTTAGCACTCTTTTACAAGGCTGTCTACTCATTCCCTTATATTCCTTGAAGCAGGAGATTAGAGGAATTAACAAGGAGTTAACAAAATCCTTGTTCCCCACCATCACATTCAGTCCTTCTTATCACCACAAGTATCAGTCAGCAATCACTTCTTTTCTTATTAAATATAAACCAATCTGGATCCTTGTGGCTAGCATTTATTAACTCTGCGTCCAATACAATTAAGGTTTTTTCTTCCCAATTTTGTTCAGTCCAGTCTCCTAGATTCTCAGTTTATTCAACTCCTATAATCTCTGTCTTCAATCTACCTCAAGTATACTAGGGCAGATTATATCTTTGATTTACTTCGAGCCACTTCCACTCAAGCTCAACTAAACTTAAGTAGCTGCCAGGATTTCTGGTGAGGGTTTTGGAATATGAATCCTTGATCAAATAGAGCTACTGTTTTAGAAAGAGACTTGGGAGACTCCAAATGTGGCAGGAATGGGGAAATACAAATGTGTCCAGTAAAAAGAATCAGGTAGTATTAGACAAATGGTCATCTCACTAGTCCTCCCAGAATCTTAAATTCTTGATGTAGGATGGATTTACTACACCTACATTGCTATTCCAAAACCCAGTCTTTCTGTTCTCTTGGCTCTAGATTTTGGGACTGAAGATATTGTTCTCCTAACCTGACCTGTCTTTTTAGTATGTATTTTCTCTTCTTCCAGTTCAGATCCATAGTTCATTTGCTGTAGATGGGCTTCATTCTTTAATCATAGTTCTATTTTTAAAGAGCAGCCACAAATGCCCATAAGGTAGAATGATATTCCCCTTTTCTTTATTCATTTTCTCCTAATTCCTGACACTCAAGACCTTGATAAACTGTCCTTGGCCTATTCATTTAGCTACAGGAAACAGGAGATGCTGGATAAGGTATCCAAAGATAAGAGCTAGAGAGACAGTAAGGGCATCTATTGAAGGACTAAGAGTAGTTCATAAGAAGAGAATTGATCAATAATAGTTATAACTATTGAATTGGATTGAATTGCCACTTTACTTTAAGATTTAAAAAGCACTTTTTCATAACAACTTTGTAAGGTAGAGAGTATGAGTAGTATTGAGTTATTTTATAGAGGAAGGTTTCTAAAGGTTAAATGGCTTAACCACATTCACATAGATAATAGACATCAGATTTGTAACTTGTTCCAGGTGTCCTGACTCCTAATCTGCTACACTACAGATTCCAATCAACCAATCAGTTTTAGTTCCAGTGGGTCTTTTAGTAGACTTAAAAAAAATGATATTAAAGGTTTGAAAGTAGACAGGATCTCAGGACTAGAAAGGACTGTTGTTTTTTTGTTTTTTTTCCTCTATTATTCTGCTTATGGCAGCATCTAAAAGAAAATCACAGTGAAGAGAAATCATGTCAGTATTTCAGGGAAAGCAAAAATCCCTGACCAAATTTTCTGAAACATTACAGAGCCCATTCTCTAATTTTCCTTTACTGACCCATTCATTTGGCTCTGAAAATGACTGGTATTAGCCTTTGGAAGAACTGTGATTTGTTCATATTTGAAAGAGGGAGGCAGAGACCTCTCTGACCTAATCCCCAGCAAATTCCATTAGTCTGAGAAGAATGGGAGGCTAGGGAGTAATACACAAGATTTTGAAACCAACACTTACTCTTCTTACTTCACATTCTGTCCCAACATAAAGCCAGAACTCAAGTTTGTTTCCAAATGTATTTAGGAAAAAAAAATCAACCAGCTTTAGGACAAAGTCTTATGAAGACTGATTGATTAATGAAATGATATGATTAATGAATGAATGAAAGAATGATTAATGAATGATAATATCTAGAATTTATTTTAAATCTTCAAGCAGTATAAATTTTAGCAACATTCTTCATCTAATCCTTTAAAACAAAACATGAGAGTGCTAGTCCATTTATTAAATGTTCTCTAAGTGCCAGTCACTGCACTAAGCACCCAGTGATCTCAAGGAGCTTAAAGTCTAAAGCAAAGCTCCTTAAAGTGTGGGTTGCAACTTTATATGGGATCCTTTAACTGAATGTTAGGGGATTTTTTTTTTTTTTTTGCAAAATTATGATCTATTATCAGTAAATCTTTGATTTGTATATCTGCTTTATATATCTAGATAGCCAGAGTAATGTAAAATTTTCTCAGTTAAAAGGAATCCTTAGTGGAAAAAGTTTAAGGGACTCTGGTCTCAAGGAGGAAGATAACATATAAAAAGGGAAAAAGAAAATAGGAAAGAAAAGATGAAGGGGTATACACACTATGACATGTCTTAAAAATGAAGGTCCTATATCCTATGCTTTCTAAGGATCAATTGAAGCTAAAACAGTGCCTTAGATGTAATAGTACTTGATTAATTAATGTTGTTTGCGATAGCTTGAGTTATTTAAGTTTTTTGTTTTGTTTTGTTTTGTTTTTGGTGGGAGTGTTGGATCATGTGTGTTGGATAGAAATATCCCAGATAGAGAGACTGGTTTCTGAATTCTCAATCAAGTTATTTGTGCAGTTACTAAAATGATAAAAACCACCATTTTGCACAAACCAAAGTACAACTTTTCTTCCTGTAAACAAAAAAAGAGAAGCAGTTTAAAGGAAATATTCCAACAAAATAGGAAGGGTCAGAGGAGAGTGTGGTTACCTCATAGTATCTTTTCTTGAATATTGCTTTTGACTAACACAGAGGCATTGCTGATAAAATCGGCAAAGCTCCAGGACACAAGGATTTATCTTTTGGAGGCTAAGGGTGAGAGGAAGGGTCATCAAGTCTTTGTCCTGGAGGAGTGGCTGTGGACATCCTGAAAGATAAATAGAGAAGCAGGGTGTGGTGAAAAGAACATTGTTCTTGATTCTATGATTTTGGTTGTTATCACAGAGATCACCTGATGATTTGGGAACCCAGTGGTGGTTCTTAACAATGGTCCAAAGAGTTTAAGCTATATATTTTTAATGATGTCAAATACAGTAAATAATTGTAAAGAATATTATAAGTTCTATGTTCTACTACTCTGAAGATTCAAAACACTTTTTTGTTGTTGTTGAAAATAATTCACAGAATAGGACCAACTGGAACCATCACTCTACTATAAGTACATATTCTGCAGTTTCCCAATTCCATGCCCCAGGTAGTGCAGTAGACAGATTACTGTGACTGGAGACAGGCAGACCTGAGGTGGTCTTCATGGCTGTTGGAACAAATTGTTTTCATCCACTTATTCCACCAGGAGATATCTTCAAATGACTGAGGTAGACATCAGTTCACTGATGATGAGTTGGAGATTTAAGGGTTACTTTAACCTGATTTAGCTCATCTGCTAAGATGTGGCGGCTGTGCATGCTATAATTTCTTGGAGCCAAAAGTGAGAGTTGGATGACAGGTAAACACCAAAATTGGATGAGTAACCTTGAAAATGGCTTAGCAGTTTTTAATTAGTAGTAAAGATGCTTACATGCTGTATAAAGGAGTTTGTATTTGCTCCTATAGGTAATTGGGTACTATCAGGGTAGTGACACAGCCAGCTCTATCTCTGAGGAATCTTACTGGGCTGCTCCAAATCCTATAATTCTAATATTACCCAACATGCCCTGCACTTATTGGATGCCTTCCCTCACCCCATGTTCAGCTTCTGTGTATTATCATCCTACATTTGATTATAAGCTCCTTGAGGACAGGAAAATATATATTTTTATATTTGTATTCCCAGAAGTTACTTAGTCTTAGCTCATAGTGGGCATTTAATAAATATTTACTGTCCATTCTAGGGGTTGCTACAAATCCTAGAATTCTAACTTATTTCCAGTAACTCCTAAGTGAGTAGACAGAATTTCCCACTAGATTTTGCCAAATAGTATTGAGTATCAAAATAATAAAATATGAAACTAGAAAGGACATTAGGGGATGATTTAGTCCAACTTTCATTGAACAAAAGGACTGAGGACAAGAGTGGAGAAACAAACTGTGTCACTAAATTAGTAAGCGGCAGGTCTGTGACTAAAACATTCATTTCTTGTCCCAGGTTAGTGGTCTAGTGCTTACTTAGCAATTCATTTGCTGCATAGTAGGTGTTTAATAAACACTTGTTGACTGATTGATCTTTGTATTAAATCACACTGGCTTTATTTTACATCTATTTTCCCTTCCCTGTAAATGCACTCTGAAATTCTCACTTTAAAGGGTCTTATATCTGTAGAATGCTTGGAAAATGGGGAAAGTATCTGGCAGAATAATTGAATTTTTGTGTCTTAAAGCCCCATTCATTTCATGTGTGGGGTGATCATATGTTACTTGAAAGGAAGGATTATGCAGGTTGTCTTTGGATTAATAACACTCTGTTGAAATATGTCCCGATTGCATAATGCTGACATGAAGTTAATATAGAATGGCATTCACTGGCAGGAAGAAAAGGAGGGAGCAATTAGTCTGAAAGAGATAGCTTCGTAACAGTGTGTCTCTTATGGAAACTGACTTGACAGAAAAGAAAGACAGTACTGATTGTTCATCTGATAGGTGCAGGGGAGACCCACCCCTCACAAAAAACTCAAGGTCATGTCCAAGAAAATGTGTAATAAATTATGAATGTGATGCTGGGAGTATGACTAAGGCAAGAATTCTTAGTCTTTCTGAAAGCAGCTCAGAGACCAGCAAGGTAGGATGCCCATAAAAGCAAGCACTAGTTAATCCTAGCCGGTGATTATCAGAATTAAAACCTTGAATTGTTCCCTCTAATTATTCTGATGGCTTATATTTATATAGTACTTTACCTACTTATTTTCATTTTATTTTTCCAACCGTCCTAGGATTTAATCAGGGATATGCTGGGAAATGTTTACCAACTGGCTCTCCAAAAAGTATGCATAACACAGTTTTATGTTTGATCTACACACTGATTTTCTCTGTCACCTTTTGAAGCCTAGAAAATCCACAAAACAATAAATAAAGCCCTGACTTGTATTATTTAATGATTTTTGAAGCATATATGCTCATTCTGCAATTTTTACAACTGGTTTTCCTGATCTGGCTCTGAATACCCTTGGTTTTGACGAATATCAAGTACTATTGTCCTCATTAATCAATTAACAATACACATTTATTAAAAATCTACTTTGTGCCAAGTAATATTCTAGGCATAAGGGATACAAAGACAAAAATAGTCTTTACCCTCAAGGAGCTTATATTCTACTGGGGATAGGAAAGACATAATACATATACATTTAAGAGCTATAAAGTTTATGCCTGATAAGCACAAGGCAATAGGGGAAGGGAATAAGCATTTATATAGAACTTATTATGTGCATGAGTATGTATGTGTGTGTTTACAAGTTCTGATTTGTATTGGTGATGAAAATGTACAAGTTTCAAAAATAAAAAATCCCTTTACTAAAGAACTTGTTTTCCATTGGGATTTATGCTTGCCTTTGAAGCCTGATGGTTACATGATTGAAAGAATATTACTTCTTCCTGCACCTCAATTATTTCAACTGTAAACTGGGAATATCTATCTCATTTATGCTATATGCTAACTATCTTTGATCAGAAAGTCTCCTCCTGAGGACAATGACAGATTACATGAGTATATTTTGGAATTTTCAGAATGTATAACTACCAAAGAGGCCACATTTGCAAGGGCTGAACATTTTGTATTCATCTTTCTTAAAACACAAAGCTAAAGCTGATTCTGAAGACTTCAGCTGAACAGGGTAAGCTCAAAGAGAAGAATGAAACTTCCACCTCCCCCCTCCCATCTCTGCAGAGACAGAAGGCTTCTATGATCTGTGATAAATGACAAATATTCCAGAAATATAATTTTATTAGAAATGTAAGAAGTTAAAGGTGATTTTGAAAAACAGCAGGGTGAAATTGGAGTGTATTCCTTAGATCCATGAATCAGGCTTGGGGGGAAGATGCTTGGATTTTAAATGCAAAGTGGCCTTTGGAGAGTTTAGTTACCAGAAGAAAAAGACTAGAAGCAGAATTAGTTTAGTGATGGATAGCCTGAGATGACCCAAGGGAACAACTATAAAGACTGTAAATGGGCATCTTTCTGCTAGGATACCAGCTAGCTAGAGTTCTTCAAATCTCTGGTGAGAGAGCTGACCTTGTCATCTGGTGCTAAAAGTAACTTGAAGTTCTTTAGTAATTATGTTCAAAATGGGAGAGGAATAGTATAGTGGAAAAGGCAGAAGATCCAAGTTCAAATCTCAGAGCCAGCATTTAACACCTGTTTAGTCTAGGACTGGTCATGTCACTGGAATGGACCTCAATTTCCTCACTTATAAAATGAGGGATTTGGTTTCTAACATTCCTTCTAGTTTTTTTTTTTTAATATCTATAATCCTATGAAATAATCACTCACTTGCCCTGTGAGATTTTTTTGCTTCTATGTAAATAATGCTATGGTTGCTTGGCAACCAAGTTATATCCCCCTGCTCCCATTCCCCACCATACTCCTTAAGCTGAATGTTATCCTTTTGAACTGGGTCTTCCAAATCTGGCCTCAGCCTCTTATTAGCTAGGTGATCCCGGACAAGTAATAATCTCATTCAGCTTCAGTTTCCTCATGGCAAAATGGGGATAGGGTTGATGTGAAAATCAAATGAGATAATAATTGTAATTTTACACAGTTTGTAAGTGGCTGAGGATGGACATTCAACTTGAGGATTGTGTGATTGGGATATGGAAGATATAACATGGTTGCCAAGCAACTGTAGGTTCATTTATATAGAAATTAAAGTTACACATATGTCCTGCTTTATCATTATTATTATTGTGATTGTGATTATTATTATTATCATTTTCTTCATCTGCTTCAAATATTTTTTGTAATCACATTTTATTGGGATAAAGATAGTAACTAGAAAGATATGAACAGAATATTAATATTTAGTAAAATTTTCCTTGAACTTTACATCCCTAAATCCCTACTAGAAATGGCTTTGAGAAATGAATACCTTTGACAACAAAATGCAGTTTATTTGTCCCAGGACACAGGTACAATGAAGAAACCCAAGCAGTATAATTGAAGAAAGTAGGGGATTTAAAAAGTATGGTGGTCCTGGGTTTAGAGACACAGGGCCTGTATTCAAATCTTGACTTTCTTCTTTATTAACTATATGATCATGGACAAATCACTTGATGTCTTTAGATGAGAGATTTGGACTAGATGACCTCTGATCTAAGAAGATCCCTGAAGGCTCTTGGTCTATGATCTTATGATATCTGTATGTTCTACATTCCTTATTCCTTCCCCAAATATACTAGCCTGTAACTATGTTACAGTCATTCCATCATTCTCAAACCTAGCATTACTCAATTTTATTATGGTAATAATAATACTTATGACAAGTATTGACAAAAGTATTCATTTTCCACTATGCTACTCCTCTCTAATTTTACTATGACAATTTAAGAGTTGTCATAAGGTAAGTACTTTTCAAGTGTGTAGTGCTAGATAAAATATAATAGTTATTATCAAAATTGATATTAGTGCTTTTGGGTTCTGTGAGGCAAGGTGAACACATTTGGGTGTTGGGTATTTGTTGTTCCTTCTGTTTTTGATATATGGTAGACACAATGATGAATTTCATCAGTCCATCAAAGTGGGGGACTTTTAAGTTTTTCCAGTTTTCTACTTACCTAGATAATATCATAGGATACCCAATAACTTAGTTCTTAGCTCATCCCACTCTTGGTTAATTGGATGCTATTAGGTTGTCTGGGGAAGAAGGTAGTAAAATAAGCTTTCCCTCCTTCTCACACATGATATTAGTTCTCAAATGGGTCCCCACTGAAAGAATGACTTCCTATCGTGGTTTTTTTTGGCAGAACTTTCTTAACAGGCCTCGAGGAGGGATGAGCTCCATCTGTTCGTTTCATGGTAGTCAGCTTCTCCTTTGAAACTAACTTCTTTCTCACAGTTCTTCTATTGTGACTAGACAGTAGTTTTTTTTACCTCCAAGGAGGAAGAGCACCTTGTCTGAGCAGGTGACCCACTTTGCCTGCAGGTTTCATCAAGCATTGACCTTGACCTTATTTTTGACTACTCTATTTGTTTATTTATTCTAGAACGATCAGAAAATTCCTCTTTTTTCTTATTGTGGATAACAATGGCAAACACTGGACTACACATATAGTATTTTCCCTTTCATATAACTTTGAGGAGTAATGGCAGCCCAGTTTTGTGGATGTACTTCACACATATTCCCTGAACCTAGAATCATCAAGCTCTTATAGGAATGATTATGTGTTTTCTATTTTTAGGGTTATATTAAGGCTTTTCTTTTATATTATTATTATTATTATTTAAGAGCTGTAAAGTCGTACTAAGGGAAATTAGTACAATAAGAAGAGAGCTGCTTTGAGTCAGAAGTTCAGATTTTGCCTCTGACAAAGCTGGCTGGGGAATCTGGAGAAAGTCAACTCCTTTGTGAGCTAAGTTGTGGAGAAGGTATTTCATTAATAAAGAGTACTTCTTCATCTAGGAGATTCTCCTACCCATCAGTTCACAGGTTCAGTCTCTCTAATCCTGCCTCAGCTGAACTTGAAAAACTCACTTAATCTTTCAGTTCCCTAAGCAACTCTAAGTCTATAAAAGTTAAAGATTCTCATCTACTTTGGAAAGCAAATTTTCCTTGCTCAGAAATCTTACACTAAGGAAACCAACAATTAAAAAGGAGCCATTATTAGTAATTGTGTGTGTTGTTGAGCTAATGAGCTGGTGGTGGGCCATCTGCTAGATAGTTTAATTTATATCAATTCAGGATTCCCATGATTGAGCTCTGAGTGAAGAATTTCTCTGTGGGACACATTCTGATGATTCTCTTTAAATACTTCTTTCTTTAAAACATTTCTGACCATGCTGTTCTCCTATTTCATAAATTACATTGATGTTTTCTCTCCCTATTATCTCCAATTTTGAGGACTGGGATTGTCTTTTGCCTTTATTTTGTATCCTCAGCACTTAGTTCAGTGCCTGACACAGTAGATACTTAATAAATGTTTATTGATTGATTTAAAATAATCTCTTTCATTTGCCATTTAAAAATCTTCACAATCAGCCCCAAACTATCTTTGACCATTATAATACATGATTTCCTTTCACATATTCCATAAGCTAATCAGATGTACTTTCTTAAGGTTTTCATACATAAAATTACAAATCTCTATATCATTTTGCACACTGCCCCCCCATGCCTCCCTCATATTTATCCTTAGATTCCCTGTTTCATTCAAACTCAGGGAAAACACTACTTTCCACATCAAGCCTTTCCTGATTCCCCTTAGCTATTAGTGTTACTCACTTCAAACTATCTGATATTTTTTAATATGTATATGTATTTGTATATGATTCTATAGGTATATATTATATCCTTGGTAGAATGTAAGTTCCTTAATGGCAGGGATTTTTTTAATTTTAATTTTTATTTCTCTATAACCTACCATAAGATCTGGCATATAATAAGAGCTTAGTGAATGCTTGTTTGGCTAGTTAAAGCAAAATTGTGTAGCCATTTTGTGAGCTTCAGGTTTATAAGTATGATCCAAAAGTTCTGGCATTCCAACAAATTTGGCAAAAAGTTGTTGGGAGGTACATTTCCCTTCTTTTAGCCAGCTTGGCAACACAGACCATTGAGGTAGTAAGTATAACGTTCTTTTTTCAACCTTCTATACCATGTCCTACTGTCATGAAAGAGTGAATGCTGCTTTTAAGAAGAAAGCCTCATAGGCAATGAACAGCTCACACAGGAGGAATATCTATTTCCTTGTGACAAACTAACATGACAAAAGAGAAAAGAGAAGAAAACTTTTATTTATATAATCTTCATGGTTCTAGGATTTAGAGTTTTAAGGGACCTCATCTGATTCAACTCTCATTTTACAAGTAGAGAGTTATAGAGAGTTAAGTTTCACTAATGATGTCACTTTGCTTAAAAGCAATTTCCTTTGTTAGATAAGAACACTTCTTGATTGAATCAATCAGTCAGAAATGAGTGTGAACTGTGTCTATATACCTTTTTGAATCAATAAAAGTCAATGTGTAAAAGACTTAGTCATACACTGAAATGTTGTATAAAAAAGGATTAGAATCTCAGAACCAGATAGAGATTCTGAGGGTTTGGAAGCTGAAAGGAAGGAGCAAGGATCATATAAAGTTGAGCCAAGAATTGGAAGCTCAAAGCAACTTGTGAAAGACAAAGGACTGAGATATATCAGAAAACAGACATTGAAAAAGTTGATTGTCTCTGCAGGTATCATAGAACCAAAGCCTTGAATTGACACCATCAGGATACTCAACTACTCAAGGACTGGGCTAAGTCTCAAGAAAATATGTGCTCTACCCCAAAGTCTCCTCCTCATTTCTATCTGTCCACAGACACTATTGAAAAGTTTGATTGAAGGTCTACCTGCTGCAAATATCTTCCTAATCTAGCCCATATTCAGCTGCTAATTATTTTCCTCATTCCTCCTAACTCAATAAAGTCCAGTGACTTCCTCTCACCTCTAGGATCATATACAAAATCCTTTGTTTGGTGTGCAAAATCCTTTATAACTTACCCTGCCTTTCCCTTTCCAGTTGTATTTAATCTTATCCCCCCCCCCCCCCCATACTCTTCAATCCAGTGGCACTTACCTCCCCACTGTTCCATAAATAAAATCTTTAATTTCTCTGAATATTTCCTCTGAATTGTGTTTCTTCCTCATCTTGTCCAATTCCCTCATTTTTTAGATTAAGAAACTGATTTCCAGAGAAATTAGGTGAGTTGTACAAAGTCACATCAGTAGTAAGTAGCTGAGTGGGGATGAGAATCCAGATTCTCTGATGCCAAATTCAATGTGTGTGTGTCTCCCAGCCTTAATTAAATGTTATTAATTCAGGGGGCAGCTAAGTAACACAGTGGATGGAGTACCAGGTCTGGAGTTAGGGTGACTAAACTTTGTGAATTCAAATCAGACAATTACAAACTGTGTAATCCTGAACAAGTCACTTCATACTGTTTGCCTCAGTTTCCTCATCTGTAAAATGAGCTGAAGAAGGAAATGACAAATTGCTCAAATATATTTTCTAAGAAAACACCAAATAGAGTCATAAAGAGTTGGATATGATTGTAATAATTGGACAACACTAATTCAAGTCTGTGTGTAGTCAGGCTTTTTGTTGATCCCAACCTCATGAAATTAACTGCAAACTAGACAAAATGATAAAAATGAGGAGATAATGTATATAATGATAATAGCTCAGATTCAAACTAATCAGAAAAGTAGAGTGAATAACATATAAAGAAATCTCATCTGATTGTTATAATTTCCTGGAAAAATGTAATAGCTGTAAAGCATTTTACATGGAGTAGAGTCCAAAAGAGCCCAGAAATTGCAGACAGAAAATGCCTGATCTCCTTCCTAAGCTGAGAGAGGGCAGCCAGTTAAGAGTCCTGATTTAGAGCACAATAACATTTGCAAAACAGTACAAAGGATGAGGTCACCTTCACCTCACTATACCTTCTTTGCTGAGTTGGGAGGTCAAAAGGTATGGTAAATTGTATATATCTTTCCACAATTTTTTTTCCTTTAAAAATATTATTATAAAGAGTTAATCTCTGGGAAGGGGAAGGCATTTTGGTGATCTAAAAAATAACAATGAAAATACTATGGGATGTGATAGTAGAAAATTATAAGCAGTATTACCTCAAAACTAGTGTAGTGATAGGGAAAAATGAGCCAGTAGATTGTTTTGACATAAGACCTAATTAAGCCAAATTGTCCTGGGTATACTGATAAATGAAAATGAAGATAGGATAATAAAAAGAAGTGAAATGGACATTTTTGAAGCAATATATAGTTTCATTTATTATGGGAGTGAAAGCAGTACAATTGGACCTCAAACTTTAGTGTTCAATGTGCTATGTAAGGAAGTAGTAATGATACCTAAAAAGATTCGATTAGAAAAATTAATTGGACCTGACTAAAGACGCATGAAGGAAATACATGATATATATGACACAATTTCATAGATACTCAGAAATCAAGCTTCAAAATGTCAAAGAAAAGGAAATTATACATAGTATTATTAAGAAGAGATAGGCAGAAAGACAGCTAGGTTTATGTCTTCCTGCATCTGACAAATACTGACTATGTGACCTGGGACATCCCTTAATTCATCAGTGATCTAAGCAACTCTAAGACTTTAAGTTACAGAAAAAAAAGCAATTAGGGAGTTTTCTTAACCAGGAATTTCATTATCCCAATGAAATCAGTGATCTAATCCCTATCCCATTGTTACTAAAAATAAACAAAAGAATAAAACCATAAAGTAAGATACAGGCTTTCACAAATCATGCCATCTTGGTGAAACAAATGATGGAGAAATGTTGAGAATCATCTTGATATGTTTATTGTCTGGTTATTTTTTAAAAATCATTCAACTAAAGAACAAAACAAAACTCTAGAGGCTTTCTTATGGAAAGATATTTCCAGTGCATAAGTTAAGCTCATCTGAGATACCATGAGGTATTACAAATTTTGTTCCCTTGAAATCTAAGCAATTGTTGCAAAATAGAACTTTTCAACCTTTCATGTTGTTGCTGAATCATTTCAGTTCTGTCCAATTTTCTGTGATTTCCATTTATGGTTTTCTTGGCCAAGATATTAGAGAGATTTGCCATTTCTTTCTCCAGATAATTTTTACAGATCGAGAAACTGAGACAAATAGGGTTAAGTGACTTTTCCAGAGTTTCACAGTTAGTAAGTGTCTGAAGATAGATTTGAACTCAGATCTTTTTGGCTGATGCTCTATCTACTCCATCACCTAGCTATCCTCGACCTTTCATAATTTTCATATAATTTGAACAAATTTTATATATAATTCAACAAATTCTAGGCCTAATCTACATTAGAAGAGCTAAATCAGTAAGGATGAAAGATTTCCTAGTATCAGTCAAACATGGCAGCAAGAAGAGGCAGTTGACAATCTGACAAGGTAGAAAAGATAGAAAAATCATTAAAAGAAGCAAAACAGCAGAACTTTTTTCTTTACTATAACAGCCAAGCAATTTCAAACCTTTAATATTAGCTCATTTCTTGTATTGATGATTTTCATTTTATCCTGCTTGTTTTTATTTGGACAGGGTTGCTTGTATATTGTTTTACCCATTAGAATATGAACTTCTTGAGAGGAGGGATTATCTCTGGTCTCTCTTTGTATGACCAGCATTTAGCATAGGCTCTGGTACACAGTAGGAGCTTAATAAATATTTGTTGATTGAATGACCGACAAAGAAATCTTGCAGTGACTGACACAATGCCGGCTTTATGAATTGAATATGTACAGTTAAAGAAATGATATAGTTTAATAATTTTCTGAGTCACAATATCAAGAGAGGTATAAACCAGGAAGATGTATCTTTTCCAAAAATCTTTGTCACAATCATGGAAAATATCCTGCATAGATTTCAACTGGAATAGGATTCCCGATATAACTTGGGTTCTCCAGATGTTCTCTTTGCAGGTGACATTGAACTGATTGTGCATTTTCCAGTTGTTTACCAAAATTTCTCAAGTTGGATGAGTAATTGAATCACTCTATAGATATATCTTGAAAAGAGTTATTTAATGTAAGACAGTTGTCAGGATCTAGGATTGAACAAAATGGGAAGACAGTGCTGGATTTCATTTAGGAAATTATGCAGTCCTTTCAATAATCCCAAGTTCTCTTTACTTCAAAAGTCTGATTTTCTTAAACACCAGTATTCTCCTTATGATTTTATGTTGTTGCTAATTGTTGAATGCTATGATCTTAAAAAATTAAAATTGTGGATGACTTAAAGGATTGTAGATTATATATACGTGCTCAGGATGAGGAGCTACGGATAGGTTATAAACCACACTGATGGAAGGAGAGTCTTATCACATTAGGGAAATCATGGTTTTTAATCAAAGTATATCACATTAAGACTGCTGAAGTAAATAATTTTGGACAGTTATTTAAAAGCAGCAGCAGCAACAACAGAACATTTTCTTTGCAAAGAATTTTTACCATAACAATTTCATGAGGTAGCTATTGTGACTACTATGATTCCCATTTTGAAGACAGAGGAATCAAGACCCAGAAAATACCAATAGCTCCTATTTATATAGTGTTTTAACTTTCCTATAATAAATTTATGAGGTAGATGGAATGATGGAAATATTATTCTCATTTTTCTTTTTATTTCTCTTTTTTTGGCAAGATGATTGGGATTGTGTCTTGAGTAGGGTTACACAGCTAATAAATGTTAAGTGTCTTGAGGCTGAATTTGAACTCGGGTCCTTCTGACCTCCAGGCCAGTATTCTATCCACAATGTCATCTATCTGCCCCATGATTCTCATTTTTAAATGTGAAAAATGTGTCTACAAGAGGAGCTGTAACATACTCCAGGTTGCACAACTCATAAGTAGCTGGAGCTGGAATGCTAACTACTACTTCTCCTGATTCCACCAAAGGTTGCTTAAGTAAGATGCCTTCTAGTATGACGTCAATCAGTACAGAAAAATACCTTTACTTGGTTCAGCCACTGCTCAAATGAACATTCAAACACTGGCTGTAGCTGGATCGGACATCCCACAGGGACAATTGACTAATGATCTATTGCTGGACTCCAGGGCAGGTATTTGAGCACTTACTTGATATAAGGTGGAGTTTAGGGAAAGGTGATGGCTGAGACTGAGAGGGAGATATCAAAGCTGGAGCAAAATCAACTGCAGAGGAAAAAAGGAGTTCATTAAAGCAACAACAACAACAAAGCTTGCTTTGGATTATAAATAAATGCATAGGATTGCAATTGGATAAAACAGTATTGGGAATCCATCACTTAATTTTTCAGAAGCTCAGTTTCTTTGACTCAAAAATAAAGGACTTGAACAAATGGGTCTTTATAGCCCCTTTAGCCTCTAAATCTCTGATCCTATAATGAATGTCTCCTCAGCTTCTAAGTGGTGCAAAGATTAGAGAAGTCAGGAAGATCTAAATTCAAATACAGCCTCAGATTCTTACTGGCTATGTGACCCTGGGCAAGTCACCTAACATAGTTTGCCTAAATTTTATTATCTGTAAAATCAACTGTAGAAGGAAATGGCAAACCAATTCAGTATCTTTATCAAGAAGACCCCAAAGGGGGTCACACACAGTTGAGTAGTTTTCCAAGATCATCCCCAGTTCCTCCAAATAAGTCTTTAATTGTACAGACTCGAGATCTACCACTGGTAGGTCTCTGAATATTTTGTAGAAAGGATGAGATTCCTAAAAGAATGAGATTATGAAAGGGTGTATTGTGGCTAAAATAAGGAAAGTGAGAGATGTCCTGTGTTGTGCCCCTGTCAAGCCAAATATATAATATTGTGACCCATTTGGGGAATAAATTTTATGAAAAATTGGACAAGCTGATGTATAACAGAAGAGGGCACTCAGGCTAGTCATTGTGCCACATGAGGAAAAATTAGCTTGGGCAAGAGAAGATTATAGGTGAACATAGTCATAACAGTCAGTTAAGCAGTAAATATTTATTTGTTGTTGTTCATTTGTTTCTGATTCTTCATGACCTCATTTGGGGTTTTTGTGGCAGAGATATCAGACTAGTTTGTCATTTCCCCCTCCAGCTCATTACTGAGGCAATCAGATTTAAGTGATTTGTCCAGGTTCTCACAGCTTTTAAGTGTCTAAGGTCAGATTTGAACTTAGGAAGGGGAGCCAGTTTCTGACTCTAGGAACTTTCTCTATTGCACCACATGGATGCTGAATAAAAATGTTAAAGATTAAAGAGAACTGGGCTAGTTTGTTTTGGTTTTGCTCAGTTCTTTTACTCATCTCTGACATTTTTAGAGTTTTTTTCCTTGCCAATGATGCTGATGTGGTTTGCCATTTTTTTCTTCACCTAATTTTACAGTTGAGGAAACTGAGGTAAACATGGCTAAGTGACTTGCTCAAGATCACACAACTGTGTCTGAGGCCAGATTTGATCTCATAATTTGATCTTTCTGGCTTTAGACCCAGCACTCTATCCACTGTGCCAGATAGCTTCCCTAAACATTTATTAAGCACAGAGACTATGTGACAGAGACTATGCTAAATGTTTGGAGATTCAAACATTTAAAAAAAAAATCAATCTCTGCCCTGAAGGAGCTTATAATCTATGTGTCTGAAGGCTTGTCCTTAATAACATTTTGAAGAGTTTTAATTCTTAACTTTAATTCAAGGAGGCAACAAATGACTTCAAGAATCAAAATGTTATTATTAGCTTAAGAGACCTCTAGTTTTAACTGCATAAAAGAACTCTACATATAAGAGATAGAATACAAATAGAGGAATTTAGGTAACCATAGCTTCTCTGGTATTACTTGTACTTTGTTGTTTGATAACATAATACATTCTCTGCTTGTGTTGGGAACATAAAAACCTGTGTGTGATATGTTCTCTGGGGAGAGATCACTAAATTTCAGCCTCCTGGTATCTCTTTTCCATTTGCATACTCAGACTTGCTCCTAAGTATAATTCACAGTGTTACATTTTTTTTTTATCATATTTGGAAGAGGGAGTAGACTTTAGTCTGCTTCGGTCCCAGAGAGTAAACTGAGAAGCAGTGTATGGAAGTTTCCGACAAGCAGGTTTTGGCTTAACATATGGAAATATTTTCTAAGGAAATTCTTCAAAAGCAGAATGAGCCACCACAATGATGTTGGGCAAGGGGCAATCAGATGTCTTGTGAGCCTTGAGAATGTTTGAATAATTGTCCATTTAGGGCTGCTTTTGCAGGGAGTACGCAGATATATAAACCAAACTGATGGATAATGAATTTTCTGGGATCTATCAAAGAACTATATATATATATACACACACACACACACATATACACACATACATGTACACACATACATGTATGTGTGTATATGTGTGAATATATATGTATGTGATACACACACATATTTTAGAGCAGTGACTCCATTTTTCTATTTTACCTTACATTTTCAACCAATAGAATCTCCAGTCTATAGTGAATTAATCTATCTGTATCCACACCAGACAAGAGCAGAGATGGGAAAAGCAGAGATGGGAAATTTGTGATGAGACATTGAACTTCCAAATTGATTCTATAGCACTCCAGGAAATTGCAGGGGATGGAGAACAATTATTAACATGTAAGAGTAACTTTGTTTGAGAAGTTGTACCTGGAAGACTGTTTGAAAATTCCACTATATATGTATCTATTACTTCTCAATTCTGCAATGATTTTGCTAATTCAATGAAAGTAATTGAGACTGAGATGATTTGTGAAGAATATGATTGTGAAGAAAGAATTTAAAATAAAATTCTTTGTGTGTGTGTGTGTGTGTGTGTGTGTGTGTGTGTGTGTATGTATTTGTGATGGGAAAAGATGAATTAATGAGATTACAATCTAGAAGTAATTCGACCATTATAAAGGGATGGGGGTAGTAATAAGTAAACATTTACAAGAGGAATGAACTTACCAGTGTGTGGCTGTTTTGGAGCAGGTGCTTTAGTTGGTCCTGGAGTATCTGTTCCTAGAGTATCTGTTCCTTTAGTGAGACAAGAGAAAAGTGTGATTTAATGTCTTCAATCAATCACCAAACAGTATAAGTGCATACTCTGTCCCAGGTACTGTGCTAGGTGCTTAAAATACCAAAAGTAAAGAATGTTCCTTCATGGATCATGCAATTTAAAGGGAGAGAGACAGCACACACACACACACACACACACACACACACACAGAGAGAGAGAGAGAGAGAGAGAGAGAGAGAGAGAGAGAGAGACATAATGGGGAGAATGTAGGCAATAGCAGCTTTCACAAAGACAGCTTTTCTGCAGAAGGTAATATTTAGCAAAGTCCTAAATGATTAATTCTAAACCATTCAAAAATACAGAGGTAAGAAGGGAGTGCATTCCTTAAAAAATAAGGGAGAGTTAATGCAAAGGTAGAGACAGGAGATGGAGTACCATGCATAAGCAAAAGCAAAAAGTCCAGTTGAGTTGAATTGTAGATGCATGGAGAACTCAGAGGCCAGAGGAGACTGGGAGTTAGGAGCTCAGCCCCTGAGTCAGACTCCAGCCTAGACAGCCTAGTGAAAAGCCAGATCCTTTGCTCATCAAAACAGGATATTAATAGAGCAGAAAGGCCTTGAAATGTGGCTCATTACAGCACTAACTTAGTCACCTTCCTCATAGGCCACAGAGGCGCTAATTTATGAAAGATGGGGCTACTGTCTGTGTATAGCAGTTTGAGAGAAATAATTCTGCCTCGGGTACCTCTTTGAAAGCTCTGCTATAATGAGCTCCCCTGCTACCTGCTCTGAATGCCCTAGCCCAGGTGCAAGGGAACACTGGAAAAATGTCTTGACAGCCCTTGCAGAGAAGCGTCATAGAGGCCCAGCATGAGGTCCATGATCCATCAACAGAGCAACCCCTTGTTCAGCCGGAGCAGCCCTCATTTGCCTCTGGAATGGTTTCTTGGGGTCCTGGAGTATAGCACAATTTATGTGCTGCCTCATAACCGTAGGAAAAACATCAACAGAGTTATGAGCTAATGGGAGACTTTTCTCTTTCCAAACAATTCTACAGCATGTTAAATTTACTACGATTCTCCTTTTGCAGCTAGTAGCACAATTTATGTGCTCCCGAGCTGCCAAGTTCTCTGCTGGAGAAGTTAGTCCTTTAGAAAAAAACAGCAACAAAAAACTTTCCTCCAAATAAAAACAGTCCCAATTCTTCTGAGAGAAGGTTCATGAAACAGCAACTTTTAGCCAGTGACTATTCAAGGCAACCTAACAGAATCATTTGTGGTTGTTTAGTGTTCACATAGCCCATCTTCTCAATGGGAAAGACATCATGATATGGGCTCTTTCAAGTCTGGGCTCTGAAGTCAGAAGGCTTGGGGTTTCAAATTTAGGTCTGAGACCATTGGCAATCTCCTTCATGTTTCTGGCCCTCATTTTCCTTTTCTATAAAATGAAGATAACACTCCTAATATCTATTTCCCAAAGTGGTTGTCAGAAAGAAATAAATTAATTTATAATTCTTTAATAAGAATTAGCTTTAAGTTTTACAAAGCACTTTACAAATATCATCTCATTTAATCTTTCCAACAACCTGGGAGAAAGGTGCCATTGTTATCCCCATTTTACAGGAAAGTGAGGTAGACAGAAGTTAGACTTGTGCAAGATCACATAGCTAGTAAATATCTGAGATGGGAATAGATTTCAGGTCTACCTTTTGTTAATATTCTCTGTAATGGCAATGAATTACAGGACTTTCCAAGAAGATCAGAAGTAAAGCAAGAATGAATTCTTTAAATAATGAATATAAAACAACAAAAAAAAAATACAAATAAATTTGCAATTTAACAATAAGCAAGAAAAAGAAATTGAGGGAATAAGTATAGACCACAAGAAAACAGAATTATCATTTTTGTTTTTTTGCAGATGATATGATGATTTATTTAAGGAATCCTAAAGAGTCAGCTAAAAAACCAATGAAAACAATTAACAACTTCAAAAACACTGTAGGATATAAAAATAAACCTTCATAAACCATAAACATTTTTGTATATTAATAACAAAATCCAGTTAGAAGAGCTAGAAAGAGAAACCCATTTAAAATTAAAAGAGAAAATATAAAATACCTGGGAGACAAGACACAGAAACTCTGTGAACACAATTACAAAACAATCTTTACATAAACAGAGATTTAAACACTTGGGAAAATATTTATTGCTCATGTGTAGGCTGAGCCAGACTATGGAGGCAGAGGAAGGAAGAACTATGTAAGGATTCAGAGAAGGACAATATTATTAGCTCAGTGCTTTAGGTAGATTATTTTGGTAGCTGTGTGGTAAATGAATGGATGCAGAAAGACATTAAAAGCAGGAAATTCAATTAGGCAGTTTATTAAATTTAATAATATTTTATTAATATTATCAATACCAATATGAAAATAATAATCTAATAATAATTAGTATTTTTAGCCAGCATTATCAATGTCTTGGTTATATACCCAAATCACTGAAGCATATTCCTTTAAAATGAAATTCAAATGGCATTCATTTACATGACCACTCTATGGGTAATTCAAGATGTGTTTCTAGGCTTGGATAATTTAATAGGGAGGTTATTTGCTATTCAAGATTGTGAGCACCACATGAGCAATCTGCCACTAAAGCATTTCTCCCTCAGCACAAGTGTATTTTATCATATAAGCCTTAGAGAAGTTAATCTCCATAAAATCCACCAGTCTACAACTCAAACATATAATAATTAACCTTTTGACTGTTTCATAAATCCCACTAAAAAATCATAGGCTGTTATGCTGAGTAAAACAAGTTAATAAAAGAGACAAGTTGTAAAATATTTAAAAGACAGGAGAGATTGATATGAATGGCCCCAGCTAAACTTAGTCTCTTAAAGACAAAATCTGAAGCAATAATAGTCTGAAGATAGAATGAAAACATTACCAGCCAATGGAAAACAATGATGTCATCAGCATCCACTTTGATTAGCTGAGGGCTTGCCTGGGGCTGGTATGCAGGTTACTTAGCTAGTGTGCATGTTCCCTGCATTTACACTATTGGAAAACTAGACAACTTCTGAGTAATAAAAAAGATTGAATTTAAAATATATTGTGGGTTTCAGCATAATGATCAAAATAAAATTTCCACTAATCTTAAAAGCCTCTTAAATGGGAGTTAGACTTTAGCTTTAGGAAGAACAAAAATAACCACAAAAATGCACTTTTCCCCCCACGCCCACTCCTACCCTCCAAATGGAAGTAGAATGGTGGACTGCAGGCTGCAATGGAAGAACACTGAATTTGGAAGCGCACTAACTCATGGAATCAGAATCTTGAAGACACTTTGGAGATATGGAAGAATGACACATTCCCTGCCACACTGGGGCCTGCAGTCTAATAAGCAAGTACAAGGCATGCATACAAAAAAAAAAAAAAAGTTTAATCACTAGGTCATCTATGAGATGAATAAAGAAAACTAATTTTGTCTTGTTTATTGTTAAATTGCAAATTTATTTGTATTTATTCATTTTATTGTTTTACATTTATTAGTTAAAGATTCATTCTTGCTTTACTTCTAATCTTACTGGAAAATCCTGTAATTTGTTATTACAGAGAATGTTAACAAAAGGTAGATCTGAAATCTATTCCTGTCTCACATATTTACCAGCTGTGTGACCTTGCACAAGTCTAACTTCTGTCTACCTCACTTTCCTGTAAAATGGAGATAACAATTACTCTAAATTTTATGATCTATGAAAAACTGGGGAGAGAGAGAACATGATCAGCAGCAACAGTCAAGTAAGGCTTCATAGAAAAGGTAAAATCCCATCTCAGTCTCAAAAAATAGAGAAACATTTCCATAGGTAGAAAGGAGTAGGGGGCATAATCTAGTTATAAGGATGAGATAAAATTAAAGCACAATTAGAAGACTTGTTTGGCTGGAAAATAAGGGGAATAATAGTATATAGTATACAGGTATTGTAAATGAAAAGAATACTAGATTTAGGGTCCAATTCTTATTCAGTCTCTTACCACTTGTGTGAATTTAGGACAATGACAACTTCCATGGTTTTCAACTTTTCCATTTTTAAGATAATGATATTAGGCTAGAATATTTCTAAGGTCTCTTTCAACTCTAAATCTATATGCATTATCTTAAATATCTTTTAAAAATTTTATTTCAATGGCATATTATTTTCCATTTACATATAAAGATGATTTTCAACTTTCTTTTTGGTAAGATTTTGAGTTCCATATGCCCAAAAGGCTTTAAAATGGTGTATACGCTATTCCAGCAGTCTCACAACTGGATCTCAAAGAGATCATTAAAAGAAGGGAAAAATCTTTGTAGCAGCTTTTTTTATAGTGGAAAAGAATTGGAAATTGAGTGGATGCCCATCATTTGTGGAATGGCTGAATAACTTATGATATATGCAGATGGCATTTTCCTTCCAAAGTTTAGGGGAATTGTCTTGGATCACTGAATTTCTGAGAATAGTTAGTCTATCATAGTTGCTGTTTCTATGTACAAAGTTGTCCTGGTTCTGCTCATTTCACTTAGTATCAGTTCATGTAAATCTTTCCTGGCTTTTTAAAAATCAGCCTATCCATAATTTCTTATAAAAATTAGTGTTTCATAACATTCATATACCATGACTTGTTTGGCCATTCCCCAATTGATATGCATCCATCATTTTCTGAATTCTTTGTCACCAAAAAATGTTATCTTAGAGTCACTGCAAAATCATCAATGGTTTTTGAGCATAGAAGAGCTATGGATCACTGGGCTGAAAGCACTAACTCTTCTCTACCGTCAATAAAAGACCCCTCTGTGGACACTGGGAAGAAGGTAGGAACAGTTTGTGAACCTTGAGTACTTAAAAGAAATGGAAAATAGGGAAGATCTTTAGGAAGATTGGAGGGAAGGGTAAAGAAATAAGTATTTCTTAAGCACCTAATTTGTTGCAAGCACTTTAATAAATATTATCTCATTTGATTCTTAAACTATCCTGGGACATAAATTGATAACTTTGTATCTCATTTTATACATACAGAAAATGAGACTGAGAGGTTAAGTGAGTTGCCTACCATAACTCAACCATAATTATCTAAAGATCTGCTCAAATTTGTATAAATACTCAATCTGAAAAAGAGAATAATTGGTTATCTTTAAGTATTTAAACTAAAAGGGATTAGATTAATTCTGCTAGTCCCCAGAGGATCAGAGCAATGAGTGGATATTATGCAGAGAAGTAGAAATAGGCTTAGTGTCAGGAAAGACTTCTAATAAAGTTATCTAAGAGGACAACAGGTTACTTTAAAAAGTAGCAGTATTCTTCCAGACCACTACTCATGTTCTCTTTCTCCCCAGTTTTTCATATAGCATAAAATTTGGCTCTTTTCTTTAACCATCTCGTAGGTTACCTAGTGATTAAGCTTTTTTTTTTTTTTTTTTTTTTTTTTTTTTATATTTTAGTCTCTTTTAGTAGAAACTAAGTAGGTCCCAATGTGTTAGAGATTGTGTCATCCTTTCATATCTCCAAAGTGTTTTCAATCAGTGTTAAATGGAATAGTCTCTCTCTCTCTCTCTCTCTCTCTCTCTCTCTCTCTCTCTCTCTCTCTATATATATATATATATATATATATATATATATATATTTACTGAATAAATTCATGAATGAATAACTCTAACCTTGTTGCTATCAGAACTAATCTTTCTTGTGGTCTTGCTTAAAAATTTTATTTTCTTTCAGAGGTGACAATAAATAGTAATGGAATTTACAGATATGTTACTCATGCCTTTTTCTCAGCCCTTTTAGAATTTTTTGGCCAAAGGAAAAGGAAGGAGATTGTTAATTCGATTTTTAACAAAGTGGTTTTTTCATTCTTTCAGAAACCCACATTGTCTTCATGACAGCCTACTTTTTCATCCTTTGACTATTCAAATCTACCCATATTCCAAGACCTAAATTTTATACTATGTCTTTCAGAAAGTCTTCACTTACTTACCTTTCTATTCTCCAAAGCAAGTCCTGAGATAACATGAAATTTGTACTCTGGGATTTGAGGCTTTGAATGCTGACTCTGCAATTTGGTTCATAAAATTTAGAGTTGAAAGAAGTTGAAATTATCTAGCCCAACTGCCTAATGTTGCAGAGGAAGGAACTTAGTTTGCAGAAGGTAACTCATTTGTAAATTATTTGTCTAAAGACATACAAACAATAAGTAGCAGATACAAGTAGCAGATACAATGAAGTTTCCTCATCTCTAAAGTGGGGATAATAATAGGACCTGTCTCTCAGAATTATTGTGAGTATTAAATGAGATGATATTTATAAAACAATCTGCACACCTAAAAGTGCTTTGTAAATGTTAATAATAGCAATCATTATCATTAAAATATAATCTGTTAAGAGAGGCAACTGAATTTAGAGACAGGAAGATTTGCATTTGAATTTTCTTTCAAATATGTGAGTTATTTACATTTCTTGGGTTTTAGTTTCCTCATTTATAAAATAAAACTAATAATAACATACTTCACAGGGTTTTTGTGAAGATCAAATGAGATATTATATTTAAAGTCTTTGCAAACCTTACATACAGTAAGTGTCAACTGTTATTATAATGATCCGAATGAAACTGTTCATTTCACGGACAGCTTACCTCCTTATAGAGATTTAATAATCTTTACCTGAAAGAAGAAATGCATTGGTTGTATCTTCTCCCTGCTTGGAAGGGGTGAAAGTCATTGATGATGATGGTGAAGAACTCAACACTGAAAAGAAAAGCAAAACAAAGCAAAAATTAGAGATGAATTTTCTGAGAGTTAAAAATAGAGGCAGACACAGAGAAAGGGTAGATGGTGAGAAAAATGATTATCAATGACTAATATTTGGGGAAGGTTCAGAGCTTCCACTCCCTATCCTAAATTCTGATTTTAAGTTCAGTTTCTTGTAGGACAGTGCTGATAATGAGCTTGAACTTCCTATTTTGTTCAAGGACCCATACTGGTGAAAGCTATTGTGTTTTGCTCAGTCTTGTATACAGTCTGGTATATTTTCTTATCCAAGGGTGACATTCTTATTCCTTCATTTTAATATAACCCACTTCCAATGCTGTTAATTAAATTTAATTGTTGTTTGATGGTCCAGCTCTTGACCAAAGGCAAAAGGACCCATTTTTGTTAATCTCTTACCTGTTGTGATTGATAAAAATTGATTATAATTTATGCAAAATTGTGTCTTTCAAAATTATTTTTTTTTGTCACAATGGATAGATAAGAGCTTTTTAATATGGCCCCATAGTGTAATGTGACCACAATAGGGGATTTGAAATCAAGAGACTGGATTTCCACATCTGGTTCCCACTTTTAGAGGATAATCCAAGTATCAGAACATTTGAAGACAGACAATGAACTCCATTGATTCCCTTTCACCTCCAGGATTAAATATAAAATTTCTTTGGCATTCAAAATCCTTCATAATACCATGCTCACACTTTTGGTCTTTTTTACCCTCTCCCTCACTTCAATACTCTTTATTCTAGTGACACTGGTCTCCTTGTTGTTCCTTGAATAGGAAATTTCTTCTCTTGACTCCAAGAAATTTTTTTTTCTTTCAGTGTTCATGGTATTAAGGAATTCTCTGACATATAGTAAGGTGTCCCTTCTGCCTGAAGGTTCTCCCACATTCATTACATTTATAGGATTTTTCTCCAGTATGAATTTACTGATTTATTGTGAGGTAACTTCTCTGGCTGAAAGTTGTTCCACATTCATAACATTTGAAGTGTTTCTGTCCAGGATGAATTTTCTAATGTATATTAAAGTTTCCTCTCTGGTTTTCCACTCTTAACATATTTATTGGATTTATCTCCAATATGCATCCATATACATAAAATATTCCTTCTGGCTGAAGGCTTTCCCACACACATTACTTTTATATGATTTCTCTTCAGTATGAATTTTCTGATGAATAATAAGGTATCTGTTTCTGAAGACTTTTCTTCATTCATTACCTTTATGGGATTTTTTCCCAGCATAATTTTATGTTTAGTAAGATTTCCTTTTTGGCTTTCCCACATTCAGTATACATATATGGTTTTAAGCTGGTATGAATGATGTACTATTAAGGCTTGAGTTGGAGTTGAAGGTATTTTCACATTCATTACATCTATAAAGTTTGTTGCCAAAATGAATTTCCTGAGGTCCATTATCTGCTCTGTCTTAAAGATTCAATACATTCACTTTTCTTTAATGAAATATAATTCATATTTCATAAGATTTTATTCCTATTCATGATTATAACTCATATAATTTCTTTAATGAAATATAATTACATTGCTTTGGAAGAGAATCCTACTCTTCTGATTAAGGGGACCTGGAAAGGGCTTTTTTGGAACTTTTGTCCCAAGCATCCATTGTGTACCTCTTCCTTCTAACTTGGAGATTACTTTTGGTTTGGAAATTGGAAACCTCAAGGAGATGAGGTTCTTGCATTTCTCCATGTCTCTGTAGAGATTTCTCTGATCAGAATCCAGGTGTTCCCATTTTGCCCTGGTGATCTTTAAAGGTCATTGATGGTAATATCAGCAAAAGAACTGGAAATAAAAACTAGATCTTCAGATGTCAAATTCAGAACTCTTTCTATTGCTTCTACATGGTCTCTGCATAATCTTTGCTGTGTGAATGTCTGAGGGATTGAGTGAATGCATGAAATAAAGAATGAATGTATAATATACGGTGGGAACACTGAAGAAGTGAATATCCAGAGGAATGAATGAGCAAATATCTGGCAGGTCAGAGCTTGCTCCTCAGAGATATATCACCCTCATCCTGGGCCTGGAGTTGGACCAAACCCTGTACTGTCCACCCCATTGGCCACTCCCAATCCTGAGAGACCTCTGACCTGGATGGGGGGAAACATCCTGGCTAAGAACCAGATAGAAAGCTGTGCTACAATCTGGTATAAGAGTCCTGAAGATTTATACATTTATGGGGCATTTATGGGAAAAGCTGAGCCCAGAGTCAGAGAATTCTCCAGGCATTTTCATTAGCTGTCCCTCATTCCTAAAATGCTCTTTTTTTTCACCTTTGTCTTGTGGTTTTCCCAAGTAAAATCCCACTTCCTACAGCAAGAGGTTTCTCATCCCTGTCAATTATCTAGCACTCCCTCTTTCTTGTACGTTTCTTATTTATTCTGTCTATAACTTGCTTGTACATGGTTGTTTATACATTTTCTCTCCCCATCACATTGTGAGTTCAGGTGTTTTTTTTTTTTTTTTTTTTTCTTTTCCCTTTCTTTGTATCTCCAGCTTTTGGCACTCTGATACATAGTAGGCTCTGGTTAAATACTTATCGACTAAGAGCAAGTCACTTAACCTCTTGTATCTTTAATTTAGTCAGAGGACTGTGAGAACTGAGTGTGGATCACAACATAGCATTTTCACTTTTTCTTGTTCTTTGCTCACATTTTTTTCTCATTTTTTTTCTTTTTAATCTGATTTTTCTTGTGCAGCAAGATAATTGTATAAATATGTATACATATATTGGAATTATCACATATATTTTTAACATGATATACTGGATTACTTGCCATCTAGGGGAAGGAGTTAATGGAAGGGGGGGGGATTTGGAACACAAGGTTTTGCAAGGGTCAGTGTTGAAAAATCATCCATGCATATGTTTTTAAAATAAAAAAAATTTAATAAAAATATTTCCTCTCCTCTATGCTTACTTATACAGTCTCCCTCCAATAAAAAATTAGGAAAAAGAAAATCATTAAGAGCTAAGCAATTCAAATTAAGATTTCCTCCCTTCCTCCCCCATTGACGATCTTTTAATTTTATATCTTTGATATGAGACTTTTATCAGCAAAATTTGCTATAAAGATTTTCCTCCCAGTTATCATGTCTTGGTTTTATTTGAACAAAAATTTTAAATTTTATATCATCAAAATCTGGCTATTTTATCTTTAGTGATCTTCTATCTCTTATTTGACCATAGTTTTGAAAGGTAATTTCTTCCCTGCTTCTCTAATTTTTTTTGATGTGACTTTTTATGATTAAATTATATTTCTACTTGAAGTTTACATTGGCATATGGTGATGTTGATTTATAATTAATTATATTGTAGACATTAATTATATTATAGTATAGAATATAATTATATTCTATATATATAGAGAGAATATAATTATATTATAGAAATTAATTATACTTAATTTCTGCAGACTAATTTCCAGTCCAGTAGCTGAGATCTTTGGGTTTATTGAAAACTATGCTTCTGTGTTCATTTGTTTTTATATATTGTATAACCTATTTATTCTATCAATCTCCCTTTTTATTTTTAACTATAATCAGATCATTTTGATGATTACTGCTTTGAAGTATAGTTTTAGAACTAGTACTTCTAATCCCTCTTCTCTTATATTTCCTCTTCTCTTTATTTCCCTTATGAAAGGAATTTTTTAACCTTTTGTTCCTATAAGTAAATTGTATTATACTTCTAAATCCATAAAAAAATCCTTTGGTAGGCTGATTGGGATGACAGTTAATAAGGAAATTAATTTAGGTAGTATTATCACATTTAATTGTAAATTGTATTAGAAATGTCAGCTTTAGTAATAAGAGAAGGAAAAGAAATTAAAGGAATCAGAGTATGTCATGAAGAAACAAAATTATCAAAATTATCACTCTTTGCATATGAGATGATAATATACTTAGAAAATCCTAGAGAATCAAGTAAAAAGACCATTAGAAACAATTAACAATTTTAGCATAGTTGCAGGATTCAAAATAAATTCACATAAATCATATTTAATTGTATTGGTAAACCTATCCATAAGCAATTATCTTTTCTATAATTATTTAAGTCCATTTTTTGGTAAAAAGTTTCTGTCATACAGTTCCTAATTTTATCTTGGTAGATAGTATTTTATATAGTCTGTAATTATTTTGGATGAAATCTTTATGCCTTTTAGCTGGGTTTTGTTGATAATAAGTAGTTGTGCCAGTGACTTGCATGGACTTATTTTACACCTGTAACTTTAATGAATTTATTATTTATTTTTTAAATTGACACTTGAGGATTCTCTTGTGGTTCTCAAAATATGTTCCAGAAAATCTTAGGAGTCTCTGAAACACTTTGAGTGTCTACAAATTAGTTTTTATTTCTAATATGGTAAATATCTATAAATAAGACCCACATAAACAAAAACTCTTTGGACAGATCTTCAATAATTTTTAATAGTATAAAAATTCTGTGAACAAAAGTTTGAGAAACACTGCTTTAGATAAACCATTTTCACTTTATTTATTTTATCATCTCAATTTCTCTCTCTCTCTTTTTTTTTTTTTTAGTTTTGTTGCTGTAGTGAGTGTTTCTAGAATTATGTTAGGTAGTAGTAATGATAATACATTCTTGTTTTTACTCTTGCTCTAATGAAAAGACCTTTAAGCTTTCATCTATTAGTATAATATTTGATTTTGGTCTTAGATAAATAATATTTATTATAGTAAAGAAATGTCCATTTATTCCGTTTTCTCTTGTGTTTTCTAGTGCTTTCAATAGAAAATGGAATTGGATTTTGTTAAAAGACTTTTTATCATCTATTAATATCATGTATTTTTATTATTTATGTTGTAATGTGATTTATTTTGTTTAGAATATTTTCACATTTAACCAACCTTGCATAAGTCAATCTTGGCATAAATCCAACTTGTTTCAAATATATAATAATTTAAATACATTGGTTTGCCTGTTTCTTAATTTTTTGTTTCCTTTCTTTGGCATCTATTAGAGATGGGGGTTTATAGTTTCTTTCTTTGCTTTAACTCTCCTTGTTTTAGGTATCATGGTCATATTTATATTATAGAAAGTGGTTAAAAAGCTCCCTTCTTTTCCCAATTTGACAAACATCTTATGTAATATTAATAGCAATTTTTCTTTGAATGTTTGTTAGATATATTTGTAAATGCATCTAGCTTGGAGTTTCCCTCTTAATTTTTGCAGGTCAATTTCTTTTGAAATATCGGTTCATTTAAATAATTTATTTCTTCTTAAATTTAGTATTTTTGTAGGTATTCATCTATGTTTTCTAAATTTTCAGTTTATTTTCAGCAAAGAGTTGGGAAAAATTCTGACAGCTTCTTTTATTTTCTGATTTTGATATGAACAATTTAACATTCCTCTCTTTAAAAATCAGACTAGCTAGATGTCTATCTATAGTGCTGATTTGTTGTTCTTTTTTTTAAATGTTGCATTTTCCATTCTTTGATTTAATCTTTTTGTGATTGTTGATCAAAGTTATAAAATTTCTTCTAAGTACTATTTTCATTGTTTTCCATAAGTTTTGGTATATTGTCTCATTAATATTATTTTCTTTTATAAAATTTTTCAGGTTTTTTTTTAGAATTTATTTATTCACAACTTCTTTAAGATTAAGTTACTTATTCTCCCAATTAATTTCTAATTCTTCCTCCAAAGACCCCCTTTTGAATAAAATTTTAATTACACTATGATCAATAAATGATGTTTTTGCCTTACACATTTTCTTGAGTTTTCTCCCCCTAATAATGGTCAGTGTTTTTAAACATGCTGTGTGTGGCTGACAAGTATGTGGACTTCTTTCTATTCCCTTAAAGAATTCCTCATTAGAAATGGCTAGGTGGCACAGTGGATAGAGCACCAGCCCTGAAGTTAGGAGGACCTGAGTTCAAATTTGACCTCAGACACTTAACACTTCCTAGCTGTGTGACCCTGGACAAGTACTTAACCCCAATTGCCTCAGGAAAAAAAAAATCCTTATTACCTGTAGTTAGGTATGTGTGGGAGGAAGTGTCTTGTGTCATCATAATCCTTGTAAAGGGAGAAAATCTATAAGGTGTTCTTGTGTATAGGGTTTCATATTCATGTGAAAGTCCAGTTTGCATTAGGGAAGAAATTTTCGTAGAGGAAATTCCAGATCCTTCTAATCTCATGGTTTGTGTCCATGATGGGAATTTTGTAGCTATTTCTTCAGGTCTTTTCAAAGACTCACTCTGAGCCCAAGTAGTCATTCTAGTGGCTGTAGAGAGACAAAAAATATGCTCTGAAATGCATAACAGTTTTGATTTAGAAATCAATATTGCCAGGAGACTGAAAGTTAAGCAACAAATATAATGTTTTATTTTGAGAAATAATGATGACTCACTTTTATATAGTACTCTGTTGTTCCAAAGCACTTTACATACATTAACTTCACCTATTTTCATCAGAAACTTCCAAAAATCAGAGTAGGCAAACTCCCAGAATTATAGATTTTTGAAAGAGACCTTAAAAGCCATATTCAAGTGGATAGGATATTTAGAGTTATGGATCCTATTTAAAGAATTTTAGAAACAATTTTATAAGAGTTAGTTCATAAGATTGATTTAGAGCTTGAAAAGACCTTAGTGTCTATTGACAAATTCATTTATGTTACAGATGAGTAAGCTGAGGCTGAGAGACATTAAGTAACTTATTCAGAGTATCATATAGGAGGCAAGTATCTGAAATGACATTTAAACTTGGGGCTTTCTAACTTAAATTCAATGCCCTGTTAACTTTTCAAAAGGAGATTTTTTTTACATATATTACAATGAAACATTATTATTATTTCTCTTATTGTCTTTCTTTCTTTCTTCCTTCCTTCCTTCCTTCTTCCCTCCCTTCCTCTCTCTTTCTTCTTTCTTTCTTTTCTTTTCTTTTCTTTTCTTTTCTTTTTCTTTGTTTCTTTGTTTCTTTGTTTCTTTCTTTCTTTCTTTCTTTCTTTCTGTCTGTCTGTCTTTCTTTCTTTCTTTCTTTCTTTCTTTCTTTCCTCTTCCATTCTGTTTCTCTTTGTCTCTATCTGTATGTCTCTGTCTCTGTTCCTTTTCTCTCTCCACATAATAAATAGTCATGATAATGTATGGGCAAAAGAGAAATTAAGTCTCAGGGGTGTGATTGAAGCCACATCTTATCACCTTCCAGCCAAGTGATCTTTGCGAGTAGGAAGTACCGAATCAAGATTATCTAGAATCTAGTATTCTGTCCTTTAACTTCAGGCTTCTTGTGCATCCGTGTTCATACCAAGGTATGCTAGCAAATAGTTAACAATAAGAAATAAAAAGAACTCATCATCTTTTATGTTTAATCTGCTTTATTCATATTTTCTTTATGACTTTCATAAATATAGGCATTTAAAAAGCAATAAATCAAGTCTGGATTTTTGGTGTTTGCTGATTTCCATGGCATAAGTGCTCACACTGAAAATTTTTAAATTGGCTTATTCAAGTTGGCTCCAAATGGATTCCATAAGTAGCTAGCTAAGAAAATCTGGGCAATATTTTAGGAAGAAAGCTAGCTCTAGAGCCAGGGCATCTGGATTAAAATTTGACTTGATCTTGAATCAATTCGCCCTTCAGAGTCTCTGTCCCTTCAGGTATAAAAAAGAGCAAATCACTATGGTTTTCAGTTTTTAAGATACCTTTAACATATACCAACGTCATTTTAACTAAAAAGAAATCTTCATGACCAGTCCTCAGACTGACACGGGTAGCATTGCAGTGGAAAGATTTTGCCTGGGTAGGGGGTTTCAGGGGAAGAGAACTTGGTTCTAGTCACAGTTCTGCCATTAACTTTTTGGATAAGTTTGTCCAAGCCAATTTTCCTTCCTGAACCTCAGTTTCCTTATCTATGAAATGAAGTAATTAGATTTGTTTGTTTGTTTTTCTTAATTTCTTAATTTCATTTCAAAGAGGACCAATGACTTGAGCACCGAATGGGGTTAAGTGAGCCAGGATTCAGTGGATAACCTTGGTATCTTTGACACTTGACCGGAACTCCAATTATTCTACAGTGTCTATTTTTATCTATTTTCTTTATATCTATACTTTATCTATTTTCATGGCCCTTGGAACACTGTTCTTGTCTGACCATTCCATAGAGGGAAGCTTTCACATGTTTGGGTTAGATATCCCTCCAACTAAAACAAAAAAATCCCTCTACATGGTCTGAAAAAATACACCATATTTAGCTGTTCTGGTTTCCAGCTTTGCCATAAATGTGATTTTAGACAAATCACAAATTAACAATTAAATCCCACCTGTTATACTTAGTAGTTGTGTGACCCTTAGGTCCTATGCTTACCCTTATTGAGCATCTGTTTCATTAAACATAAATCTCTCTCATTATCTATCTATAATTCTCAGAAATAAGGAAACCCTGCTATTATTATTTCCACCACTAGATGACTCCTCTGCCTACTCTATAAAAAATGGCTCCATTGAAACTCTCCACTAATTCCCTGGATTAGCTGGAAATTGACAAAGGAGTATATTAGTGGGAAAGAGCAAAATGGAGATATAATTTAGATGACATCAGGTTAAGTAAAACAAAAATCTTTTTTTTTAAATTGGATTGTATATTATTATTTTATGTGTATTTTTGTGTGTCTGTTCTAAATAGCTTGACCCAAAATCTTAAGAATTGTTTTAAGCTTCAGCAGTGTAAGACTGCCCTAAGATTTTTTGGGACATTTTGTATACATCAGCAATTTTCAGCCTTGGAAGGATAGTTAGAAATCCCTAGCTAATAATTTTAGAGATGGAAATTATTCCATAAGGGTAATCTCTTCCAGCCTCCTCGTAAAAGACTTTAAGTGACCTGTCCAAAGATGGTCATGAATGTGTAGGAGAGCCAGATTTCAAATGCGGGTTCCTCCAGCCTAATCAGGGATCTTTCCACTATATTGTGCCATGGTGATATTCTCCTGCATCTGCTTGTCACATAGGAAATATTTAATTGACCATAATGCTATTACTTAGGAAGCAGAACATGCCATGAGAGAGAATTGGTTTAAGACTTTTCTTAGACAAAGGATCTGATGATTAAAGTAGGACTTTTTAATAAAGCATATCATTGTTAAGGTGATTCCTTCTATAGGTTGATGATCTAGATTTAGAATACATCTCAGAGGATTAAAACAGAGGATTATGCAGAGGATATGTATAAGAGGTTTTAGATGTCATCTAGTGTCTCCCCTTGATTTTTCAGTGAAGATATTAAGGTCCAGAGAAGTTAGATGACACTACCAAAATATTAAGTAGAAAAACCATAATTGGAACTCAAGAACCTTTAGCTAAATCAAAGAGACTTTTTACTTATGGCACACATAGAAGGCTGACATCTGAGTTGAGATTTGAAGGATGGACAAGATTCAGAAACATCCTCTGGTTTAGTCCAACTCTCTCGGAACGAGCAGATATTCCTATCCAGAAAGCTGGCCTCTTAAAAAGACTTTTCTGCTTTCCTGCCTATCTATCTGCTGTCTTTTAGCTTTGCTGTCTGTCTGTCTGTCTACTTGCTGGTGTGTCTGCCGGTTTGTCTGTCTGTCTGTCCGGTCTGCCTGCTATCTGCTTGTCCACTCTATTTGTGTATCTGTTTATCTGCCTATCTCTCTGCCTTCCTGCTTGTCTGCCTAAGTCTCTGAGGTCTGTCTGCTTGCTTGTCTGCCCTGTTTATCTACACTATCTACCCATATGTCTATTTGTATTTTAATCCACTTACCCAGAACACCAGACACATTACTGGTAAATGTGTAATTAATAACAGGGGATTTTTCCACCATTTCCCAGAAGTCAGAAAGATTTCTTCCTGCAGAAAAAGAAAAACATAATTGGGAAAAACAAAATTCCACCCCCTAAAAGATTCCTCCAACTAGAGAGCAACATTTTATTTCTGGCATCTATAAGAAAAGATCAGCTGTCTCACCTGTTTTCCCTGTCATCACACAGATGTAGATGCAGTCAGACTCAGTGCTCTGACTCACTGAAAGACAAATGAATACATGCTGACAGCTTTGTAATTGCATCCATGTCACAATTTCTCTGCATAAATGAAAATTCCCAGACCTAGATGTTGAGGGACATGTAATGCACAACATAAATCCAAAGTGCTTCAGTGGCAATTGATACTGACAACTGGACATAATGAAACCTGATGCGAATTCTGAGCGACATAACTCCTAGAACAGGACTAGGTAGTAGTACATGAGTACATCATGGTAGAAAGAGAACTAGCTTTATAATCAGAGTATATGGGATCAAATTTTTTACTTTGAAGCTTACTGTGTGACTTCTGGGCAAATCTTTTTTTTTTCTTATCTTTAAAACTGAGCAGTGGGACTGAATAACTCGAGGTTCTTCTGTCTCATTCTTAATCTATGATACTATGCATCATTTGTTTCCTGTCAAATTGCTGACAATCCAGTTGCCTGGGAATTGATTAGATCAATCTTTTTATTAATCAGCTAATTTGTTATTCAAAAAAGGGGCAAATCAAGGTATCCTTGCAGTCTCTCACATCCCCCAACCTAATGGTTAACTAGGTAATATGTTGTGTAAGGTGAGAAACCAAACCAAACTTCAAATGTGCCCCTCAGCATATTATATCACTGACATAGGACAGACTCATGATCATATTTCTCTATTAATAATTCTAGGGGGTAAGTAAGTCAGGTCCTCTTATCCTTATTTTTACAGATGAGAACTTGTACATGGCCACAGAAGCAATAAGCATCACAAAAAAGAATGCAGAGTCCACATTTTTTCTCTCCAAGACCACTTGTAAAACTGATTTTCTTGTGTGGCTCACAGAATGAAGCTACTGCATTTGTATAATTACATCTGCAATATGACTCTCAAATTTCTTTTAGCATTAACTGAAAAAGTCACATTTTTCTCTTTTGCCACCTATCCTCCTGGTTATTAATTAGCTGATAGTAGCTGACTATCTATGTAGTAGGATGAAGGAATGAAGGTTCAAGGAGTAAATTCACCAAGAATCAGTGATTTTCAAATATCTTCATGTTCCCGGGGTTAGAACTTAATTGGCTAGTCACCCATAACTCAGACCAATTATCTATATTTGCATCTATACCTATAACCCACATGCATATATAAATATGCATATGTATATGTAAATATACACATGCATATATATGTACTTATATATGTATATGTCTATGTACACACACACATATATTATACATATACATACATATAAAGACATCTAGGTGGTGAAGAGAACAGAGTCCTGTTCTGGAGTCAAGGAGACTCATTTTCTTGAGTTCAAATTTATCTTCAGACTCCTATTAGCTACATGACTCTAGGCAAATCACTTCGCCCTATTTGCCTCAATTTTTCATCTGTAAAATGAGTTGGAGAAGAGTATGACAAACCATTCTAGTTTCTTTGCCAAGAAAACCCCAAACTCATAAAGGGTTGAACATGACTGAAACAATAAATACATATATTGCTATATACTTATATATGTATAGCACAATATGGGTAATGATGGATTATTGTATGTGGATTGTTGTTTCTGGATTCAAAAGAGGTAGTATAATATGATCGATAGAGGACATAGTTGGAGTCAGAAATATTTGGATTCAAATCCTGCCTTGGACAACCCAGTGAAGCTTGGCAAGTCACTTAACAACTCTAGGTCTCAGGTTCCTCATATACAAAATGATCAAGTAAGCCTAAAAGCGCTTCCCTTCCAGCTCTAGATGAAGATGCTATCATTCCATGTTCCTACAATCCCAAGCTTCATTAATAGGACAAGTGCTGCCTTTGAAACCTTGATTTGCTAAATGTAAAGACAGCAACAGGAAAAGGAGGAAAGTGGTGGCAGACTTGTATGTACTCAGGGATGCCAAATCCCAAATTTGCCTTGGACTTTCATGATTGACCCACCTGAAAGAATGGAGGTCGATTTGAAAATTTCCGTGAGGTAGCTAGTGGAGTTCCCAATGATGTCCACTAGGAGAGCTGTAAAATCTAGAAAATGGAATAAAACAGGTTTGTAATCCATATTTAGAAACACATGAGAAAAAAAAAAAACAAAAATTGTTTTCAGACTCATTTTTCACTTGTTTCTGAATTTCTCCTTTGCTCTAGTTTGAATGATTTCCTTACCATTCCCCTTCCATGAACCCTTCTCTGAGGGTATAAGTGACACAGAGGAAGATAGCTTGTTTTATACTTTATAGTCTCTTGCAGATCCTAAAATTGTCTTGTATGTAATGGGGGACATTTGTTAAGTGCCTTATAATTTATTAAAGCTTTGTTTCATCCTAAAAACAACCCTGTGAGATGAATTGTTCTAGTATTATTGGAAGTGTAACTAGGGTGAGATGGTCAGGACTTTTCCCTGTAGAGAAGATATTGGAAGATCTCTTTAGAAGATCTGCTGCTAGACAAGTGTCATAGACTCCTACACCCAGGACTTTTCCCTGTAGAGAAGACAGTGGGAGATCTCTTTTGAAGATCTGCTGCTAGACAAATGTCATAGACTCTATACTTGTTTACTCTTTTTAACTCTCATGCAAACTCAAGGACCACCATCACTCTTTCCTTCCCTAGCCATCTTCAAGCCCCTTTTCTAGGGCTTTGCTTGCTAAAAGGTAAAACATCTCATGGTGAAAGAGAGGGCCATTATTCTAGTTCCCTTTTCCCTTATTTTTAACTGCCTTTCCCCTTTTAACCCTTCTCTATATCTTCAAGGGTAAGAAAGTAAAAGAAAGTAAAAACTGCTGTACCCTGACCAAGTTGGTACCTGTATCTCAGGTGCTCTTCACTGCCTCACCCGTTTCCCTCCTCTCCTAGCAGCCTCACTGCAGTAGCTTGCTGATAACATGGTCTTTGTCCTCTCTTTTCTTTCTTTACTTCATTCATTGTTTTGGTTCTTGCTCCTTTGCACTAGAATTTCTAATTATTATTATGTTTTATCATCAGGGTTATTTTTTGGCTTACAGGTGAATCTACCTTTTCTATTTTTAAAATTTAAATATTTTTATCTTAACTTATAAACATCAAAAATGAATATTTCTACATATAAAGTAGAACATAAAAGAGGATTTTATATGATATATAAAAACTGTGAAGTATATAATTCATTCACATGAAAATTGTAAAGTACATAATTCATTCATCTCATTACTATCAAAACTGTCTTGATTCCTTTCCTTATCTTCTGTTCATTTTAAAAAAGAATGACAATTATCCTCTATTTTGGTATCATCATCACTTCTCCTTCCCCCTAACCTATTCTAAAAATTGAAAACAGAGAGGGGAAAACCCTTGTAACAAATAATTACAATCAAGGAAAAATAAAACCACATTGATTTATTTCCAAAATATATGTTCTTTCTGCCCCTTATGTCCATCAGCTCTTTATCAGTTCAACATAGTTTCTTTGGGAACATCATTGCATTGATCCGAGTTAGTCTTTTAAATTTGGAGTTTTTTATTTGTTTTGTTGTATAATCTTGTATAAATTGTTTTCTGGTTCTACTCATTTCATTCTGCATCAGTTCATATTTTCCAGGATTCTCTGAAATCATCTCTTTCATCATTTATTTAGGTATAATAATATTCTATTGCATTTATATAATACCATTCCTCAATTAGTGGACATCCTACCCCACACCTTCTTCCTTCTTCTTCATCAGTTTTGATTACTCTCTCTGGCATTATTCTCCCTCTTAACTTGTCTTTCCCGATTCTTGCCTGTTTCTTTTTTAAGTTTTAATATATTTTTATATCAAACATGTGTATATGTGTGTGTAAAGCATGGGTTTGTGCTTAATTTTCCTTTATTTATTTCAGAGAGAATGAGATTCATCTGATACTGATTATATTATCCAAATATAAATTTGGACTTTTTACTCACAACAATTTTAAGAAAAAGCACCTCCTTCTTCCTCCTTCCTACCCTATTTAATTATTTTCCCTCTTTTCTCTTCTCTTTGCTTTCCTAAAACTCTTAGAATAGAACAGACCCAATTCACCCCTCAGAGTTTCTATTTTTTCCTATTTATCTCCCCAATACTCCAAACAGACTTCAGAGTTCTGAAGTTCACTTCTTATCCCTCTACCACAATGTTAGTCCCACAACATCATTCATCCTTTCCAATTTCTCAAAAAACATTAACTTTCTAAATTTTCTTGACTTCTATTTGAATTACTAAATCCCTGCTTAGCTTTATTCTTTTCATAAGGATGCTTGAAAACGATCTATTCCATTAAAGATCTATTTTCTTTATTATAGGATTATTATCAGCTTTTCAGGGTAAGTTATTTTTGTTTGTAAGCTTGTATACCTTTGGGAATATTGTATTCCTTCCTCTCCATGTCTTTACAGTAGAAGCCGACAGGTCTGTGTAATCATGACTATGGTTCTGGTCTACATGCATAATTTTTTCCTGGATGCTTGCAAGATTTTTTTCTTTGTGTTAGATTCTTTCTTTAACAATCCTAGGACTTTTTCTTTTGGTATTTCTTTCAGGAGAGAATTGTGGGGTTGTTTTTTTTTTTTTTTCTGTTCTTTCTCATTTCAATAGATCTTGATAAATTTCATTTATGATTTCTTGAAATTCAGTTTACAGGTGTTTTAAAAACTATAATTTTCAAATAATTCAGTGATTTTAAAATTATCTCTTCTAACTCATTTTATGGCCTTACATTAAAAAAAAAATTGATTTGATTTCTATTTGGTCTCTTTAGTTTTCAGGAAGTCTATTATTTAGGTAAGGTTTACCACTTTCTATTCTAAATAGCTTATCCATTTTTTCAATTTTTTCCTCCAGACTTTTTATTTTATTTTAAAAATATTTTGGTTCATTTCTTCTAGGTATTCAATAGTTCTTATGGAAAAATATTTTTTCCTTTGATTTCTGCTTGAATTTGTTATGGTGATACTTCTTCTAGATTGGATTTTTTGGTATCTCTGGATCAGTTAAAATTATAATCCACTATGTCTTTTCTGTTTAATCATATCTCTAACTTTAACTTTTGAACTGGGATCTTTGGGATAGGTCCAAGCTCTGTTAAGTGCTATGTTTGGTGTTTGATACTGGTTGAACTTGACTTGGACCACCTAGGATCCTGATCTCTACTTTCCAAGAAATGTCCACAAGAAGAGAAATAATAGGTTGTAGGGCTTTTTGTTCAGCATGATAGCTCTTCATAGCTGTCTATGATGTCTCAAGACATTATACTGCAGATTATGCCTCGGGACTTGGTTTATCTGGATTTAGATGCTACCATGAAAGTACTATTTGCTCCTTATTTCAGTGGGTTTCCACGTTCTATAATGTCAATTTCTGATTACTATGGGGTTTTTCTTTGCTTTTTTTCCCCTCTGAATATGGAGCCCTGTGACTATTTGTCTCAGGTCTACTCTTATCAGGCTAGGAAGCTATCTTTAGTCAGTCAGTCAACAAATATTTATGAAGGTACTGCTATGTGCCAATCATTGTGCTGGTGTTGGAGATTCTAAAAGAAAGTCCTTCCTCTCAAGGAGTTCACAGTCTATTGTATGAGCAACATGCAAATGAATATGCACAAACCAGTTATGTATAGGATAAATTGGAGATAATCAACAGAAGGAAAGCATTGGAACTAAGGAGCAATTGAAAAGGCTCTAGTGCTGGATTTTCTGACAAGCCCCCTTTCCAGTTGCCCAAGGATTTCTTGTTGACTTTGTGTGTTTCTAGAATGGAATAAAGAATTAACTTTAGTTTCTCATCAGGTTTATTGATTGTTTTTTCAATCCATTACTATTGTTAGGATTTTACTAGAGTAGGGTGAGGGCTGCTTGCTTCCATTCAGGTAGCCATCTTAACTACAATCCTTCCTTCTTTCTCAAGGGGTTCAACATCTGATTAACCAGCTTCTTGCTCTTATACATGCCTTTTATGACAAAAACCAGAGAAAAATGAAAAGAGTGAAGTCTGATTTGGGAGGAGAGAGTATATTTTTTTTAAAAGGGAGGTTCTAGGAAGAAATGATCAATAAAAAAGTACTTCAAGGGTAAAGGGATCTTCCTGAATGAAAAAGCTGCCAGAATATGGTGGCAAGGGTTCTAGGAGGAAAGGATCACTCAAAAGAAAATGCTTCAGGAGTTTTCCAGCATTCTAAGGCTACTAGAATATGGTTGTGAAGACAAATTCTATTGAAAGAAAGTTATTTCATTCTCTCCAGAACTCTAAGCATTCACTCAGACTACACTGTAGCCCCCAAATCTAATTTCTCCATATTCTCACTTATAAAATCTTTTCCCATCCTTTCAGCCTAGTAAAGTGCCACCCTCTCCAAGAAATCTTCTCTGATATTCCCCAGGTTAATATATGCTGCCCCTCTCCAAATTTTCTCTAGAGGATTTTGTGTACATCTTGCCATTGCCTTTACCTCATACTACACATCATTCCAATTCCACTCTTATTATTTATTATCTTTGTGGGCCTCAATTTCTTCTGCTGGGTGGTGCAGTGGATAGAGCACTGGGCTTGGAACCAAAAGGATTCATCTTCATGAATTCAAATTCAACTTTGGGCAATGTACTATTATATACTAAGAATATGTTATATTCTAGGGAAAATCACTTAACCTTGTTTATCTCAATTCTTCATCTACAAAATGAGATGAAGAAGGAAATGGTAAAACACATCAGTATCTCTGCCAAGAAAACCCTCTATGAGGGTCATGAAGAGTTGAACCAACGAAAAATGAATTAGCAACAATGAAAAGAGGGGATAAATTGAATAACCTTTAAAATTAATTCTAGTCTTAAATCTATGATCCTATTATCCTGCTTTTATAGAATATTTACCTTAGTACTTGTCTCATCTTACCAGGACACTATAAACCTCCTGGTGACCAAGGACTATGCCATGTTTCATTTATGTATATCAGTACCTAATATAGTGACTTGAATTTTGTTTTATTGTTGTTTTAAAAGTGGAAGTCCTCATGTATAAACGCTTCATTAATGTAGATTATCAACTTTTGTCTGTGCCTTATATTTTTAAAGAGTTATCTAGGGCACATGGTTTACCCATGATGACTTAGCATGTATCCATCAGAGATAGAATTTGTCAGAGGTAGAGTTTGAAATCATATCTTTTTGATTAAAATGACATCCTTCTGTTTACAATTTCATGCTGCCTCTTGAATTGCCCAAATGTTTGTCGAATTGGATTTTTGATTGATTTTCCATACTCAAGGGCCTTTAGCTGGACCAGAACTATGGTTTACAAATCCCAAAGACTATAAGAGCTTTCTAATTTATTTTAAATTCCTGGATGAAAAGTCATTGTAAGGAAATGGTTTTTCAAGTGCCTATGGTAGATCAAAGCTACAAGGGAATTATTAGTTTCTGCTTGCTTAGCAACTGGGTATTATGCAGGTAGGATTCCACAATAGACTCCTAAAGGTCATAAGGGGAAAAGTAGAAGCTATTAATATGGTAATTAAATATTAATTAAGAAAGGGAATTAATAGGATTTTGCCTTGGATGATATAGATGGAGAAGACAAGCTCAATCAAGTATTTTTATTTTAAAGTTAAGGTGGCTTCAGTTTTTGTGGATAATCATACCCACCTGAGAGGTCATTGGTTTGATTGTTTAGACAGTAACAGTACCGTGTGGGGAACTTGGTGGCATCCATGATTTTCAGGTTAGAAACTGCAAAGAGAAAAAGTTGGCATGTTGAAATGTGATAGAACCATTTGGCCTCAAACCAATCTTGTTTTTGCTCCCAGAAAGAAAGCAAACTTCCCAACCTGATGGTACCTACTGTTATAAATCACCACCGAAAACTTGTGGAAGGCAAATGAGCTGTGAGATGTTATGCTCAGCAAAGAGAAGAATTTTTTGCTGTCTGCTGGAGAAAAACAATACACAGTCACTCAATAACATTTTTGGACTCAGAATCTTTAATACTTGAAAAGAACAATGAATGTTCAATCTGGGGAACTCAGAGATCCTCTTAACAATCCCCTTTCATATGCAAGATGAGGAAATTGAGATTCAGAGAATTTAAGTAATTTGACCAAAGTTAAATGCCTCTTTCTTTAGTGGTGGAATTGGGACTGAATCCCATGTTCAGGCACCATTTTGATATAGAAAGCTGCTACTTCCCTGGATATTTTTCATAGATTTCTTTCCTCCTTTTCCATCAAATTCCATATTTCCAAGGCCCAAATCTAGGACTATTCAGTGTTCTAACATACCAACTATATGTTTTTTAAGATTTTTCACAGGAGAACTCAGGAAACCATTTGCCTTAATATCTTTGAGTAACTATATGGGCAAAATTGACCAAATTTTTTTTTCCAAATATCTTAAGTATTTAGAATATTGCACTGAGTACTTAAGGACAATTAGGTAGCTCAATGGATAGAGCACTGGAGTCAAAAAGACCTAAATTCAAATACAACTTCAGACACTTACAAGCTGTGTGAGCTTAGACAAGACCCTTAACCCTGTTTACCTCAGTTTTCTCATCTTTCAAATAAATGAGCAGAGTGGAAAACCACTCTAGCACCTTTGTTTAGAAAACCCCAAATAAGGTGACAAAGAATTAAACATAACTAAAATGACTGAACAACAATATTGAGTACTGATAGGAAAAATTCTAAGGAACACACTATCATGGGAAAAAGTAAGGGAACAATAAATTACCACATTCAGACTATGTACCAGGTATTGGGCTAAATAATTTATAAATATTATCTAATTTGTCCTCATGAGAAGACAAAGTAAAATGCACTTGCACAGGAATTCATGGTTGGACATTAAAAGCGACCTAGATAATAAACTCCTTGATTTCAGGAACTGATTTTTTTTTTTTATCCTCTCTGTACCTTAAACAATGTTTATTAGAGGTCCAGTTAACATTTGTTGAATGAAGAACTTAGATGATTGGGGTGTCTAGAACTAGGTGAGATTCAAATTCTTCTATACTCAATAGACTGGTAATTGGAATTCTTAATTAATTGGCATTTTCTCTAAACTAGTATTTCTCTGGCTCATTTGTAGTATAATAGAAAATAATGGCATAATGTTGTTCCTGTATCACTATAAAATCTCCAAACCATTAAAGATGGGTTACATATGAGAAAAGAAGCATGTCATAGTAAAAGAGACTTTATCTCAAAGCCTAGAAGAAGTGGCTTTAAGTCCTGCTTCTGACAAACACTGGATGTGTAATTAGCTCTAGGAAAGTCACTTAATACTCTAGGCAATTCTGTAAGACTATTTAATTTTTAGGAAAAGTGCCAAACTGTTTTGGAAGAGATTGTTTTCTTTCACTTTTTGATATTGCATATAGCAATGAAATCATGGGTCTAGTCTATCACAAAGTAGTGTTTAATGGAGTTTAATTATTGTTTCTGCCCAATCAATAATGCATTAAATTCAATAAATATTCATTGGCTTTTTACTATCAATAACCAAGGGTGTGCTGGAGCCAGCTCAAACCAGCCAAGAGCAAATATTAAATATTCAGTGTGAGCATTTATATTTCAAAAATCGTAAATGCTACAAGACTTGATTTATTATGTTGTTGATTATCTAGACCAGAGGTGTCAAATTTAGATAGAAAATGCTGCCACTAAACCTTACATAAGGATCCCTACTGCTTCCTACTGATAAAATAAAATTACATATTAACATTGTGTTTTATTGTATTTTTATTTATTTTTAAAATAATTCCCAATTATATTTTAATCTGGTTACTATTCACTTAGAAATGTTGCTTTTAATATAGAATGCCTCACTTAAAGTGTTGGGAAAAATGTTAATAATGCATATTTAACTTTAAAATGTTTCCTGTGCATAGTCTTTTTTTTTTTTTTATGTAATGCCCAATGTTAATATTTATCAGCGTACTCTTAAAAGACCATGGACTACTGGGCTTGCACATAAATAAAAAGTATTTCCTATCCTTAAGATGTAGACTTTTTTTGTAAGAGATTATGAAATAAGCATACAAATCTCCAAATTATAATCCAAAGTATAAGAGCCATAGGAAAATTAAAAGCAAAATATTATTTTAAGAAGAATAGTGAACATTTATACAGCCTCCACTATGTACCTAGCACTGTGCTAAGCACTGTACAAGTATAATCTCTTTTGTTCTTCATAACAATCTAGAAAGTAGGTGCTGTTATGATATCCAGTTGAAGAAATTGAGTTTAAGTGGATTGTCCAGGGTCACACAGCTAGTAAGTGTGAAGCCAATTTGAACTCATCTTCTAGACTCCATGTCTAGTGCTCTATTGGAATCTCAAAGGCAGAAGGAATTGCAAAAACCATTTACATCTAATCCAGCCTGAACTTGAATAAGAAATACTTCCGTATCATAAATGAAAAGAGGTAATCCAGATAGATCCTTTTGAAGAACTTCAAAAATAGAGAAAACTTACTGCCTCCCAAAACAGTCCAGTTCCTCATTCTAAAGCTTTAATTGTTAGGAAATTTTTCTAGTATCTAATTAAAATCTGTCTATTTGCAATATCCATGTATTGTTTTTAGTTCTTCCCTGGGAAAGCCAGAACAAATCTACCTTCTCTATCACATAGAGTTCTATAAGAGTTCAAGGAGAGATTACTTTTTTAGAGCCACATGATTTAGAGCTGGAAAGAGATATTAGAGATAATTTAATCTTTTATCTTATAGATGGGCTCCCATTTTACAAATATAGTCTCTCCAATTGTGCTCTATGCTTTGTTACTGTTATTAGAAATTGAATTGTGTAATGGGTTCATAGCTTTATGGACTAAAGGAACATTAGAAATCACTGAATTCAACCCCCTCATTTTAGAGATGAGGAAATTGTGACCCCAATGGAAAATGACTTCCCCAGAGTCATACAGTTTATTAAACTTCTAAGTTAAAATTTAAATGCAGGTTTTCCTAATTCATATATGTTAAGTATGCTTGTCTCTTTATTAATCAGTACACTCATGACTAATTGTTTATTGGTCCCATCTTTAGAAGAAAAGCTTCTTAAGGCAAAGCAGTGAGGTATGACAAAGGACAAGTCTTTCCCAGGAGATGAAGATTTTGCAAAACAGAGGTAATATTACTGGCATTAGGAGGGACACACATCTCCATAGAGAAAACAAGAATAGCAACAACAAAATGCATCCTTGGCTTTGTTTCAAATGGATATTAGAAAATAGCCAAGATTTAGTAAATACTCCAGAAGGAAGGTTGTACAAGGGTTGTCTGATGATTTGAATTAGAAATTGATTACATTTCAATAGTGACTTAGAAGTTTCTCCTACTTAAGCTGTGGATTCCCAGAATACCAGAGAGGGAAGAGACCTCACAGGTCATCCAGCTTAATCTCTTGATTTTTATAAATGTAAGAACTGAGACCACACAGGTGATGTGACAATCAAAGATAACAGGATCTATTTAGTAGAACTGAGATTTAAATGCAGGTCTTGTGATTCCAGATCTTTCTTTTCATTACTCAATGTGCCTTCAGGATAGACTCCTGTACTATCTTTAGGAGCTTTCTAATTCAGTAAGAGATTATTTTAATATCTGTGACTCATAGATTTTTAAATATTTAAATTTATTTTCACATTCATAGTCTCTCCTTTTCCTGGTGCCCATTGTTATAAAAAAATTAATGCTAGATTTTTGGAGTTATAAAGTTGTAATAGTTTCTTTATTTTTTGGAAGATCTAATGTAGGTCAGATACTTTTTTTTAAGTTATTAAAGGGACAGCTAGGTGCTGGATGGAGTGCCTGGCCTGGAGTCTGGAAGACTATTCCTGGATTCAGTTCTGGCTTCAGACACTAACTAGCTGTATGACTCTGTGCAAGTCACTTAGCTCTGTTTGCTTCAGTTTCCTCACTTCATCTGGAAAAGGCAAAGCCAAACTACTCTAGTATATTTGCCAAAAAAAAACCCAAATAAGGTGTTGAAGCATTAGACAGGAATGAACAGTAACAATTTATTAGAGCCATGTCTGGATCAATGAAAGGCTAAGGCATTTCCCCAGGATCACTAGTCAATATAAAACTTGAACCCTTCCCAGCCTGACTCTCTCCCTCTGTTCAATATTCCTTTTTAACTTCTCTTTATTATCAAGATAATCTGCAATGTAATAAAAAGCTGCCATTTACATCTTTCTTGGAATGTATTTCAGATTACTTTCAAATTTGTGGTAGAATAATTGTTCCTTTTGAGCCTGACAATAGTTCTGCTGGATAGCATGAATTTTAAAGTTGTCATTTTATAGATAAACAAAGTGAGTTAAAGAAAGTTCTGATGTCTTTCCTGGGTTCATTCAAGAGACAGATTAGGGCAAAACTCCCCTTTTCTTGTTACCTTTCAAGGCTTTGGTCAGCATCCCATTCACTAGCTCTGTAAGGTTAACTGTAGACAAATCAACTGTCCTTGCAGGGAGCTCTGAAAAAGAATTAAGCACAGTTACACAGGGACTTTTCTTCAATAAATAAAAAATCCTGTTTGACTTTCAAGCCCTAATAATCTGTTTCTGTCTTCCCAATCTTCTTATACATTTCTCTCTTCCAATGTCTAAGACCCTTTCCTTCTTTGATGTTCTCTATAAAGAAAACTCCATCTTTCAGGTAGCCATTTTCACTGGCTTTCTCCCACTTCTGGAAGTCTCTTTCTCTGGTCTCTGGTCCTATATTCCGGTTTCCTTCAAGTCTCAGCTACAATTTTGTAAGAAGTCTTTCCCAGTTCTCTTTAATCTTCATGCTTTCCAGCCGTTTATTATCTCACTTTATCCTATCTCAATTGCTACCCAGCCTTTAATGGTACAGCCTCAGTCAAACTGAGACCTGTTGAAGATCTTAGCTTAAAAAGGACAAGGTCTCCCATTGCATCCAGACCATCTCCAGCCCTCCTGATCTATCTATGGCCACTGGACTCAGATGACTCTGGAGGGAAAAGTGAGGCAGGTGACCTTGCCCAGCCCTCTCTCACTCAAATCCAATTCATGTGCATGTCATGATCCTCTTCGAGAACAAAGGACAAACAACAAAAATAATAACAATTTTATCCTGTCTATATTTTATTTATCCATAGTTGTTGTCATGTTGTCTTCAAGACGTTCCAAATTATCTTTTGTCTTTAATTTTATCTTTAGCACTTAGCACAACTACTGGCACATAGTAGCTGTTTAATAAATGTTTGTTTACTTCACTTGATTAATGAAATACTTCATTGACTCAAAATATAGAATTCTCATGAAATTATAGAAAGTCAATGTAAAAGATATGAGGTTATGAAATCTGATCTGCATCTAAATAAGAATCTCCCACCAACTTCCCCCCATCCACCCCACAACACCTTCTATAAGTATTCATCTGCCTTCTTCTTGAAGAACTTCAGTAAAGAAAGCATTCATTTGATTTTTCACTTCTTTCATTTCAATAAGCACTTAGTAAATACCTTCTGAATGCTATATTATAAACTAGAGATACAAAGACAAAGAAAAAACAGTCTTTGCCCTCAAGGAGCTTCCATTTTGCAGTGAGATGTCAGGAAACTATGTATACAGGAAAAAATATATGAGACCTATAAAATAACTCTGAAATAGTGGTGAGATTCTATAACCAACTGAGTTTGTCTCAAGTGCAATTAGGTTTCTTAAAACTCTGACTGCACAGGTTTTTAAAAATATATTTATTGTGTTGCAGAATATGGTGGAAGAGAAATAAAATGGACTTAAATTGGAAGGCATTCTCCTACAGATGATTAATTTTAATTGTTAGCAGTTTGAATAATGTATTAGAGATAAACTAGATAAAATGCATTAAAGCCCTTATTGTGGAGAAAAGGAATAATCAGTAACTTTAGAGAATGTAGATTAGTGATTAAACATTGTTCAATCGACAATTGACTATATGTGACACAGTACCAAAAAAGATCAGTGTGTAAGAGACCTTAAAGAATTATTGAGCCCAACTTAACTCATTTACTGAGGATAAAACTGAGGAACAGAGGGAGGGATTGCCTAAAGATCATACAGCTAATTAGTAATTAGTGGTAGGGTCAGATTTATAACTCCCAGTCCTATGTTCTTTACTTGCCCCCTTTATAAAAAATATGTTATCAAAAAGAAAAGAAAAAACACAAAACACAAAGGAAGGGGGCCAAGGATGATGAAAGTATAATGGTAATGAAGACAGTGATAAAACATATAAAACTTTTCCCAAAATACTTTCATACTTCCTCATACTCATAAAGTATATGGAAAAAAAAATATGCCCATTTTGTAGATGAAACAAAGCAAATTGAGGTGAAGTTGACTGATGTATTTCCAAAGGTCACAAGAGTATGAGATGGTGAAGTGCTCACAACTTACCTGTTTTAGCTAGAAAAGCCACTCCCTTTTCTTTTGTAGACTCTCCCTTAATAGTAGATCCTGAAAAGTGAAGGTAATTCATTAGAGAAAAGGTATCCTAGAATCTCAGAATATTAGGCCTGAGAGACCATAATTTCATTTTACATGTAAGAGAAATGATGCTCAGTGAGGTGGATGGTCTCATTCAGGAACAGTTAACTGGTTAATGATTTTGTTGGCCCAAGTTTCCTGACATCTGGTAGTGTCCTTCCCAGTCTACATTAAAAATGATTACCTCAAAGAATACAAGGAACTGACATTGACTTTGCCTTTAAGCTGGTAAACTCCTTTATCTCTAATTTTCTCTGTTGAATCTCTGAACAATCTCTAAGAAAGGTATTACTGCCCCCAATATATGCACATCTAAGAAGCTAGGTGCTATAGAGCCTAAGTGCTAGACATTTGATCAGGAAGACTTGAATTCATATCTCAGCCTCAGATACTTATTTCTATGTGACACAGAACAAGACCCTTATTGTTGGTCAGCCCAAGTTTCTTCATTTGTAAAATGGGGATAATAATAGTGCTTACCAGGGGACTATGGGAATTAAATAATGTAATATTTATAATGTTTTTCACAAACCTTAAAATGCCATAAATGCTAATTATTTGTATTTTTATTTCTATTATCATACAATTGAGAAAAATGAGATGTAGAGGCATTAGATAGCTTCTCATAGTCATCCAATATATACCTACATGTAACAGCTACCATTTCACAATATAGTTAAAATGATGAGATAATTAAAGGCAATATGTTATCAGCAATATACATTTTCAATAGATATTCATCTTTTTTCCACAATTAGAGATGTCACTGTATTTAGACCTTCTCTAAAATATGTCTCTAAAATATGTCTATATTCTCTAAAATATGCCATTTGTTAGAAGGCTTTCCTGAATCCAAGTCTAGAATTCTCTCCTAAATCATGTCATCATGTTTATTCTCTAAATGTTTATACAATTTTTTAAAGAAAAACAAATAATTTAATTCAGTTTGAGTTCTGGAGTAAGTAGCTCTCTAAAGACCTAAGAGGTTTTCATTGTAACTGTCATAATTCAGCATTAAAGACTAGCTGGACAAAGAGAGAGACTATATCAATGGAAACATTATCTTTTCTACTATGCTTTTTCACATAACAAAAACATTTTTAAACTTAATTTTCTAGTTTAGAAAATATATGGATTAGTTCCTATTTGTTGTTCTTTATTTTTTTAAAAAATGTTCTATCTATTTTCCCCAGTAACGTGTAAAACATTTTTTGTAAATGTTTTTTATTTTGGTTTTTGAATGATTTTTTCTTACCTATTATCTCATAATAGATGTTTTATGCCTCATAAGATAGGAGAATGGCCTTGGATTCACGAAGAGGTAGATAAAAGTCTCTCTTTTGAAATATATAATCTGTATGACCTTGAACAAGTCATTTAATTTCACAACTGCCTAGGACTAGCAGAGCAACTTTTGGATAGAAGGAATTTCTTCACTAAGCATTCCATACCAAGATGAAAATATGGGTGCTGGTTTTTAGGGTCCTGCTACTTTCTCCACTCTCAACACACACAGCAAATAATCTTATTTTGATCCTTTATAATAGGGTGGGCCCTATAGTTTCAGTTTTCCAGAAGTAGAGATAGTCTCAAAGAGACTGAATGATTTGTCTAAGATAACTTAGACTCTCCCCATTTGCCTCTTTCCTTCTCCAATTAAATTGTAAGCTCCCTGAAGGGAAGAACTGACTTTTTTTTTCTAATTTGTATCCTCAGAACTTAACACAGTAATTGGCAGATTTTCAGTCTTCTGACTCGTATCCAACTCTTTAGGGAGGTTTTCTTGGTAGAGATACTAGTTGTTTCTCATTTTTTTCTCCATCTCATCTATAGATGAGAAAACCGAGGCAAAGAGGGTTAAGTGACTTGCTTAGGGTCACACAGCTAGTAAGTGTCTGAGGCCAAATTTGATTTCATGAAGATGAGGCTTGCTGATTCCTAGCCCAGTGCTCTACTCACTGTACCACCTAGTAAATATTTATTGAATTGAATTGAAATAGTTTTCTTACCTGTAACATGAAGGGAGTAGAATCAAAGATCATTTTCCAGCTTTAGATCTATGCCTGAAAAAGTCATTCTCAGTTCCTGAAGATGATGATTATTCCCAAGTACCATCCCTAAAATCCATATAACATTAACAAAGGCTTGTGCTTATCTTAAACTCTCAGTATACTCACCTACATCCCAGAGACAAAGGAGGCTCATGAATAACAGCCCTGGATGCCAGGATGTCTGGAACAACAGCATTTCTTTAGCTTGAAGAAAGAAAATGGGAATTTTGGTGTGTCAGGAGTGCCCACTATCATATAGATCTGAAACCTCTTTCTGTTTTGTTGTGAGAGAGAGCCAGTATGCTGAAGGCAGAGATAGGGGAATCACTAATGTTTACCAGGATCTCCTTATCCATAATAATAATAATGACAATAATAATAATAATCACCAAAACTGCTGTATAAGCTCCCCTTTTCCCCCACCAAGCACATTTTTAACCTAGTACTGACCTGGGCACTCCCAGTAGTAGCTGTATAAGTGCCCCTGGGAAATTCTTCACTTCTCTACCAAAACCATCTCTCTTTCTCTCCCTTTCTCTATCCCAGATTACCTCCTAGTGAGCACAGCTCAGAGGGCAGGCTCTAGGCTTGGGGCAATGGCGGGTAACAGGATGAGACAGTGATCATGGTCACCACCTCCCTTCCAGTCACTCAGATCCATCTCTATCTGTGACCATTCCACATTATAATCCATCCCCAACACACCTGCCAAAGTTAACTTCCTAAAAATCAGGTCTGACCATTTTACTTCCTTACTCAATAAACTCCACAAATTCCTACTGATTCTGGGACCAAAGACTAAGTCTTCCGGTTGACATTTAAAAACTTCACCACCTGACTCCAGACTGATTTTTCCAAGCTTTGGATTCATTGCTCCCTTTTCTGCATTCTAAGAATAAGCTGAACTGGCCTGCTTCCTGTTCACACATATAAAAACACAACTAAATTATTCAAACTTGATACCATCCATTAAGCAAAACCACATAAAGAGAAAGGAATGGTTTTATAATGAAAGCTTTCTGCTTAGTTAAAATTAGAGGCAATTCACTTTTGCTTTTTTTTTTTTTTGGCATTGTGTGTGAGAAGTTATCTACACACAGAAACGCAATTCCTGGGACAAAAGTCATGTTCATTCTCTGTTGTGATTTTTGTCTGACTTTTGTAGTATCTTTCAATAAAAAAAATTAACACAATTTTTCATCTGCTTGGCTAGCTACATAGACTATTATAATCTTCCTATCTGATTTCTGTTTCCTTTTTCCCTTCTCCAAACTAACATCCACCTACTATTAAAATAATCATATATGCCATAATTTTCCTGCTCAAAAATTTTCAATGACTCATTTCTTTAAAAAATAAAAAAACTTAAACTGATATCAAAGATATTCTCTAATCTGCTTATTAGCTACATCTCTAATCTTATTTGTTACTTTCTGCATTTTACATTTATTTTGGCATATTTATTCCAAATTTGGCATATTATATCCAACTTTTGTTTACTCAAACAAGCAGTGGGGATAGATAAGGAAACAAGGCATTCCAGACTTGTCTAGATGTACACAATAAGTGACAACATAGATTGGGATGAGTTGAATAAAATCAAATGCATACTCATCAATCAAGGTTTTAAATAAGCACCTATTATGGTGCTGAAATAAAAAGTGCTGGAGATGAAAAAACAATAATGAAACTGACTATATACAAAGGGTTTACATTCTAACTGGAGATAACACATGCTTATCTAAATATATACAGCATGCATATATGTAAATGAATATAAACATATACAAAGTAGTTAATAATAATAATAATAACAACACCTTGTTTGTTACAAGGCTGCATAGTATACAAAATTCTAGATTTGGAATCAGGAAAACTACACTTCTTGAGTTCAAATTCAGCCTCAGACATTTACTGTGTGCCCTATGTAAGTCCCATAAGCCGGTTTGCCTCAATTTCCTATTCTGTACAAAGAGCTGGGAAAGGAAATGGAAAACTACTCCAGTATCTTTGCAAAGAAAACTTTAAATTGGGTCATAAAAAGTCAGACAAGAGAGAAAAACAATAAAAATAAAGATCGCAAAGCGTTGTACCCATTATCTATCTAACCTGACTTCGTAAGCCTATGAGATAAGTACTATTATTACAATTATTTTACAGATGAGGAAACTGAGGATGAAAAAGGTTAAGTGATTTGTCCAGAGTCATAGAGCTAATATGCATCTAAGGTAGGAGTAAAAAACCAGGTCTTCTAGATTTCAAGCCCAAGCCTCTTAACTCACCATACTTCTACTTAGTCACCTAGGTTGGTGGATCCTAGCATTTAGGAGGATTAGAACAGGCTGAAAATCACCCTATTGAGCTATATTTTAAAGAAAGAGAGATATTTTAAAGGACAGAACTAAGAAAGAAATGCATTCCAGGAACTGGAAATGTCGATGCAAAAGATTAAAGTATTACATGTGGGGAATGGAAAAGAGGTCAGTTTAGCTGAAACACAGAATTTAGAAAGAAAAGTAATTTCCAATGATGCTGGAAATTAAAGCTGGATTGATTCAGGTTCATATTTTATGAACCTAAGAGCAAGAAGAAGCCTACGTGCTTAAAGAAATTACTTTGACATCTGTGTAATGTACACTAGAATAGGGAGAGATTTTGCATATGAACTTTCAATGCATTCTCACCTTATTGATATTAATAATCAAATTACTTGCAGTGATATCATACTTTATAGTGTGCAGAGAGTCTTAAATGATGTCAAATGAAATAACATACAGAAAGTACTTTGTAAACCTTAAATGTATAAAATGCTAGCTATGAATTTGCTCATTTGATTCCTGTGAGATAGACCCCAGGGAATCTCATTTTTATTTGATTAGTAATGCAACTGAAGTTTAGAAAAGATTAGTGATTTCTCTGACTTCCCACAGTTACCAAGTAATGGAGGTAGGTCTTCTAATTCTAAATCCAGTGTTATTTCTGTTATATCATGATTAATATAAAGGAACCAACAAAACCAAGACAAACAATAATAACAACAAAACTAAGGTTGAAGAATCTGAACAAAATTGTAAATATTGGTAAAAATTGTAAAGAAAATGGAATGTCAAATCTTCTAAATGGATCTAAGTATTACAGCCAATGCACATTCTATGTTCTCTCCACAAGCCCTCCAAGACTTACTGCACTTGTCCTAGGACTGCAGCTAAATAATACAGGATGTCTCCTACTAGAACCTTAAAGATGTTGAAAGGGGTATTGTTATCAAGCCTCCTTGGGGATACATAGTTTTCTCCAGACATGGAAATAGAGCTATTCAACTTTTCTATTGGACTAGATTGGAAGCCAGGCCATGTGAGATAAGAATCAGTTAAAAAGAGCTCAGAATGTTTAAAGACAGAAGAAAGAAGATCTGGACTGTGAGATAATGTAAAGCAAAAGGGATAAGCATTTATATAATACCTACTGTGTGCCAGGCACTGTGCTAAAGAATTTTTATAGTTATCTCAAGATAGGTGGTATAAAAAAATTGGATTACTGAGACTTGGAATCAGAAAGTTGTTGTTCAGTTGATTTTCAGTTGTGTCCAACTCTTCCTGACTCCATTTGGAGTTTTGGGGGCAAAGATGTCAGAGTGGTTTGCCATTTCCTTCTCCAGCTCATTTTTTGGCTAAGGAAACTGAAGCAAACAGGATTAAGTCACACAACTCATGTCTGAGGCCATATTTGAATTCAGAAAGAGAAATCTTTCTGATTCCAGATCCAGAGCTATCCACTGTGCCTGAGTTCAAGTTGTGACTCAGATATTTTTAATCCAAACAGGTTTCAATGCATTTCTTTGTAATTGTATAGTCCCACCTGCTTCCTTATCCTATTAGGTAGATAATTACTTGAGGGTCAGGACAATTATTCATAGTTTCAAAGATTCAGAGGTAAAAGAAAATTTGGAAGCCACAAAATCCAGCCCCTTCATTTTTGTAGATAAGGAGACAAATAGAAGTGGCAGCCAGGGTCACACATCTGGGAAGAATTTGAATTTGAATTTGAAATTGTCTTGCTGACTTCACTTGCCCAGTCCCCTCATACTATACTGTAACTGTCTCTCATTTTTCATCTCCGTGGACCCAGTTCCAATTATAGTGTGTTGCTTATAATATGCACTTAATAAATGTTTGCTGAATTGAAGTCTCATTAAAAAATGGATGAATTGGGTAAGTACATTATTGGGCCATAGTACACTATAACAAGATGAGTCAATACATGCTTATTATGTACCAACTATGTGTCAGGTACTGTGCTAAGTGAGAGACATACAAAGAAAGATAAAAGACACTTTCACCATTTTGGTTATCTCTTCAATGGGACCAACTAGTCACAAAATATGACATATATGTATGTGTATATATATATATATAAATGTAAAATGTGTATATGTATGTATATAAATGCATATACATGCACCATACACTTATGTATACAAAATGCAATATATACACACAATATTATATATACATGTATATACATATACACATACATAAATATATGCACAGATAAATAAATAAAGATAGAAGAAAAGACAAGAAATGAATTACTTAAGAAGGAGATTGAAAATATTAGGACTGCCCAACCCCAGGATGTTGAGTAGATGCTTTATGGAAAATTTACGGGGAGATATGGATATCAATCACCCAAGATAAGAAGACTTGTCTGGGTTGTGACATGTGCTACAGAGGGATCTGTATTCACAGATCAAAAGAGCTACTGGTCAAATTTAAAAGCTAAAAGTCCTGTAGAGAAGTACATGATTTTGCCATTATGTCACAAACTCACCTCTACAATGTTACTGATTATTTTAAAGCCTTAGAGAGTAAATGTAAAACTGGTAAATTGAAGGTAATTTAGACAGTGTTTATAATGTTATCAAAGAAACTACCAAATTTAATTGATTCCATCAACAATAACCTGATATCATTGGTGTTTTAACTAACGGGGCATCAACATGTGCCCCGTTAGTTAAAACACCAATGATATCAGGTTATTGGGACTCACATAGTCAAAAGAACTGGTTGACTTACAGAAGTAATTCATTTTTTTGGACTGCAATGGTGACATCCTGGAAAAACAGCCTGTGTGTCTTCATTTGGGATAAATGTTTTCAAAATTTAACTGATCTAGTTTTCATGTAATATTCATGTAATATTTCCTTGTGGAATGTGGAAAACAACTTCAGTGAAATGAAAAATATTGCTTTTGCAGCCAAAATCTTTCATTGTTGCTGGGAATGACTAAGAAAAAATGAAATCTCTCTAAATAATTCTTATTTAGTCATATCCTAATTCCCTCACATTAAAAAATAATATAACATTAGAATTAGAACAGACCTTAGAACAAAGAATTGTTCCGCTTAGAAGACTGAATGATAAATAGTGCTGCAATGAACCCTAGAACACAAAATGTTTATAGGATGTTGCTTCTGGAAGAGATCTCATAAATCATTTAGTCCAGATCCCTCATTTAACAAATAAGGAAACCAAAGCTCAGAGTTGCTTGAATGCAAGGTAAGTGACTTGCCAAAGTTTTACAACTAATTAGTAACAAGATCAAGAATTAGAACTCAGCACTCTTGACCCCAGTGTTTTTTAATGAAAAGAAATATCATTTTACAGTCATGATCTCAGTGGTAAAAATTTCTATGATAAAGAAGAGATATGCAGGTAGAGTATTAATTCAGTAGGTCATTATTTTCGATTCCTCCATTCAAGTCTTAACATAATGATGTTGTTCTTAAAAAGGGATCCAGGTATATATATATATTTAAATTTGGTATATTTTCAATAAAATTTGTTTCCTTTGCAATCTCATGTATTTTATTTTATACATTTAAAATGTTCATAGGCTTTCCTAGACTGAGAAAGGGGTCCAAAATCCTGAAAAGGTTAAGAACCAATGAATGATGAAGTCTCATATTGACTTGGGAACATCTCCAGGTAATTTAAGATACTGCCAGAGGCAAAGCAGACTTTATTGCCAAAAAGATACAGAGTATAGCTAGATAATGAATTGTACGCCTGCTATTTGGGAACCAGCTTAGCTGAATTCAGGAAATCTCATCCTTGGATTGACTGCAAGAAGAGGATTTGCCATAGAAAAATCTTCAAGGTCATCTATTAATTTAAAGAAAGGTCAGAGCTTTGTAACTGGATTTAGTTATATACTATGCACAAAATCATAGAGTTTTCAAGTACTAAAAGAAGCTAAATCACCATGATCACATTTCAATCATTGTCTTCCTCATAGTTATCTTGGAATAGATTATGAATAGATTAACTGTCAAGGAAACTGGCCCTCAATGCATTTTGCCATTTCTAAGATGCTCAATCAAATCCCAGGAGTCTTAACAGAGTCAAGGCAGTGAGGTATTAGAAGAGGAAATGAGGCTTTTTTTTCTTTTCTTTTTTTTTAATTTTAAAGAGCAATCTCATATTTTCCTCTCACATTTCCATCCTTCTAATTAAAGGACAAATTTACTGCTCAATAAGCAAGACAGAGGTATCCTATTGACCTGCACCAGCTTTAAGTTTTCAATATGTCTCATTTTTCCCCCCAAAGAAAGCTCACTGCAGAAGGCTCTCAGCTTTCCATAAGCTCCCAGGATCCCCAGCCTCAGAAATTAGAATTTTTTCTTTCTTCAGTTTTCTTACCATCAGGAAGTCAAATTGGAAGAAGTCTATAGTTTCTTTAAAATCTGTAGAATGAATCTGTTAATAGTGACTTACCTGTTTTTTGATGCTGATGAGAAACTTCCAGGGATTAAAAAAGCTAAGAAAGTGACCCCTGAAATCCCCACAGTGTGTTTCTATGAGTTTTTAATGAAAGATAGAGGAATGGCTATAGGATAGTCTGATACTGATCCTTTAAATCCCCAGAAAATTATATTTTAATCCCCCAGAAAATCTGTTGAAACAAAATGGGAAGTCCTCTGGAGCCAAATGTCTGCCCTCCCTCTTGAATGAGATCTGTAAATGGCTTAGCAACACCCTAGCTTAGGATAGGAAACCACTACTGTCAATAATTGCTTTTATTGAAAGGATAGAATTGAGGGTAGTGGGTGGGGCACTTTCTCCTCATTAAAGGGACAGCTTTCACAAGTGAGTGAACCAAACAGCATGTTTAACCTTCAAAAAAGGGATTTTTAAAGATTCAGATGAATCTATTAAGGGAGAAACTGAGAATACCTCAGATTCATAAATCTCCTTATAAGATAGTTTTGGATATTTGGAATTCCTATCTGATACTACTTACCTGTTTGATCTTGGGTGTGCCATTTTGCATCTCCAAGTCCTCATTTATAGAGTAAAAATATTGGTTTGCATTATCTCTTAGATGCCTTGCAAATGAAATATTCTGATTTTTTTTTAATGCCTGAAAATACATATAACATTTTTTACTGATAGTCCATTACTTCCCTGCCAAGAGAAGGGAAGTATTTCTCTGTATAATATTGTAGCCATCATATAAATTATTCTTCTATTTTTGCTCATTTCACTGTAACATATCTAATATGAACTTATTGGGGTATATGTTATAAAATGTTCATCTAAATTTAATTTCCACCAGAATGTTTTCTTATTTTCTCAGAAAATGTCAAAGAATATCTTCTTACCATTACAACTGGTGTTCCTTATTATTCTCTGAGAATTGATTATCCAGTTCTTCTATTTTATTCTATTAATCTTTTCATTAGAATGCCACTCGATTTCCAGTGCACTTATTTGAATTGTGCTTAATTAAATCTCTTCTCTGAGATGGTGTCAGTGGAGAAAAATGACCATCAGAAAGGTTAAGTGATACAAAGGTCCATAGCTGAGAATTGGAAGAGAACTCAAAGGAGATACTTCTACCAGAATAAAATCCATTTATAAATATTACTCAACATATGGTGACCCAGACTCCACCCAGACTTTATTTTTAATGAAGGGAATCAACCTTAAATATAGATTAAGAGTGAGTAGCTGATCTATACTGGATGTGTGGAGTGTACTTGTGAAGTTTATGAACTCTGTATATTGATAAGATCAAAGTCCAGACTTACCTTTATTCTCTTAAGAGCATTTGTGTGCATTAGTCTGGACCTGTGAAACCTCCTTCAAAGATGGAACTAGGTAGGTGTCTTGTAGTACATAGTTTTAAGAAGTTACTTGGGGCAAACAGGAAGTTGAGGTTCACATCTATGATCACATACCTATATACATGTAAAAGAAGAACTGGTATTCCAATCCTAAGCCCAGTTCTTTTGATCACCACAAACCATTGCTTCATATATTGCTTAAAACTAAACACAGTACTTTTCTGAAAATAACTTTGCAAGGTGAGTAATGTCAGGATTATTGTCTCCATTTCATATGTGATAAAACAGTTCTTCTCTTGCATATTATATTTGGTTTATTATCATTTGGCACACTAAACAAATGTCAAGGGGAGAAACACTTGCTTTCAGTGTCCAATTATTAAATGAGAAGGCTAAGGACCTTATTGTTGTGTTTAGAATACTTATAGCCTAACTGATTATGGAAGAGTCTGTTAAGTCCTTAGCTCATTCATCAATGCATTTCTGTATCACTTGTTGTTCTTTTAGTAATTCAGTAATTATCAGTAATCAGGGAAACTCTCTTCTGGGAAACTGATTTTTTTATACTTTTCTGGGGAAGTGCTCCTGGGGTGAGAGCAGAAGTTAAAAACAATCTCCTGAATTCAAGATGAGAAAATTGAGGCTTTTAAATGAATAGTTTGTTAGCATTGTTGTTGTCAGGTTGTTTCTGACTCTTTGTGATTCTATTTGAGGTTTCTTTGGCAAAGATACTGGAGTGACACATTATTTCCTTCTCCAGCTCATTTTACAGATGAAGAAATTGAGGCAAGCAGAGTTATGTGGCTTTTCCAGGGTGACACAGTTAGTGAGAGTCTGAAGCTCTATTTCAACTCATAAAGATGAATCTTCCTGATTCTAAGTCCAGTACTCTATTCACTATACCATTCAGAGTCTCTTAAGTCAACATAGTATGCATTTAGCATGTGGCAAAATGAATTTCCTGTGAGATAACAATTTCTAGTTCTGACTCTGTGTCCCCTTGAGCAAGTAGTTCCATTTTTGTGAGCATTTTTATCTTATCTGTAAATTGGAGATGATAATGCTGGTAATTAAAGGTATCAGAAAGGAAGAACTGGGAAGAATGACAAATTCAAAACAAATTCAGGTGAAGAACACAGGAATGGTCCCTCAGTGAGTTAAGTTTATATTTCACTGGTTATCATCATCAAATGAGATATAAAACAGAAAGACATATATTTGCCAAAGGTGTTGGTAACAATCATAATGAGACAAATCTGGTACAAGGTCTGAATAGAAGGGAAATTTATGCAATATGGGAAGATCATCCAGATGGTTTTATTTGGAGATGAGGTGTTGATTGGACTGAACCATGGCATTTTTAGGGGCTCCTCCCAGAATTCAGGGCACTTTTAAGAGATAGGACCTAGAAACTCAAAAAATGGGGGGAAAGTGGATGAATAATCTATTCCAACCATATTATGCCAACTGGATGTACAACCCATTGTATTCATAGCATCATGGAAGTGCCACACAAGAAGAACTGAAAGTTGACCTCAGCAGCCATCTAACCAGACCTGTACCTGAACAAAAATATCATCAATGATATACTTCACAAACAAGGGATTGCATAGAGACACAGGTCTGATGCCAAGGAAAACACTTTTTTTCTAATAATTGGAATTATTCTCAAATGAGATGTCTCAAATAATATATGTCAATATATATTATGAGTGTATGTGTGTTAGAGAGACAGAGATAGAAAAGAGGAGAGAGAAGAAAAATGAAGGAGGAGACAGAAAAATAGTAACAGAAAAACAGAAATAGGAGAGAGGGAAGGGATAGAAAAAAGTAGAGATAGAAATAGGGAAGAGAGTGACATGTCAGAAAGGGTTAAAAAGAGAAAGATACAGAGACAGTGATAGATACATATATAGACTCAAAATCCACCATCCTAAACATTGTAAAGTCCGAAAAATATTGTAAATATTGGAAGAATTGGAAGAAATCAAGTCCAATTGCATTTAGGAAGTTGTGAAACATTTAAGTTATTATTGCTATCCCCTATGCCACAGCAGCATACACATATATCTACTTATTGGTTTGTCTGCATGGAAATAACAAGCCATTCCAGTATCTTTGTCAAGGAAACCCTCATGGGCAACATGGCTGAAAACAATTGAATAACAAAAAGTATGCATATATGCACTATGCATGTAACAATATATACATATTTATGTATATAACTCTCTATATTGCTATACATGTGAATCACAGAACAGCATAATATTTAAAGAACAAAAATTGTAGTTAATCCAAAGAGAAGGGCAACAGATTATAATATCTTTCTGATGATAATATTCAGGTAAGAAATGAACCCCTTAAAAAAAGCAGAAGCTTAACTACTTTGGCCATCAAAGAAATAGGTGATTTGAAAAGGAAGACCAGTCATGCAGTTAGAACAGTGACTGAAAACACAAATGCTTCATTGGGATTAATAAAAAACCATTAATACAATCAGAAAAGGGCATTCAAAATGTTGGGAAGATTCTCCATGAGTATTCATGGAAAGGCATGGGCAAGAATCTTCCACCACCATAACCTGATGGTGTTTCAATCTTTACATTAATGGAAGCAGTAGTCAGGCCAGTGGAATTATTACATCAAAAAAATCAATATCCAGATGTTCCTCAGTTGATAGGACAACAATGTTGCTGAAATATTGGATACAAAATCAACCATGTTTTTAAATGCTACAGGACATGTTATTATTTTACATTCTGGTAAATTGCTTTGGATGATAAAGGATCTTTTATATTCAGGATAATAACATAATCTTGATAATGTGAATAATGGTTCCTAATTTTTTTGTTTTGAAAATCTGTTTTTTTCTTCATTGGTTTTTTATTAAAAGGGTACATACTTGTAATATTAATGAAAATATTTATGATGTTAAATAGATTCCTTGGTCTTTAGGAAAACAATATTCCTTTAATCATAATGCTTTTGTTCTTGAATAAGGATGACATCCCCATGATTAAAGAGTGATCTAGTGACTAGAGATCTAAAAGTCCTCATGAAAATCTTTCAATCAATAAGCATTTTTTAAATTATCAACTCTATCAGACTCCAAAGGATAATTGTTATTAGAAAGGATAATGCTTCCTAACTCAAATTTTGACCCTTAATTAAGATTCACAACTTTAGATTCTTATTCTTCATGTTTTCTTTATGCTATAGTGATATATAAAATATTATCCCTGTACACTATTTGTGTATTGGTTTATGGAGAAAACAGATAGTCTAGTGATTTGAAGTGGGAACTTGTCTTTTCCTATAATTGTTCTTTCCATCTGCCTTAAAGAGGTTAATCCAAGCTATTCACTGAAAGATAAAATACTGAAGTTTAAATACTTTGGCCATATGATGAGAATATGAGACTCATTGGAAAGGATTCTGCTGTTGGAAAATACAGAAAGAAACGGAAAAGGGGACATCAGAGTATGAGAAGCTTTCAGTGACTAAAATTGTATCCAACAGAGCAAATATATATAGCAAAAAAAAAAATTGCTGTGGCAATTAACCGTTAGGGCAATTAATAAAAATGACAAAGGCAAAGTCAGAAGAATTTTGCAGCGATCTGCAGATACTTGTGTTTGTATTAGTTCCTAGTATCACCTACATAATAAAAATAGCGAACGTTGGGGTCCATGTTGACAAAGATAAGCAGCCTAGAGGAGTGTACCTTTATTTTTTGGATTATAGTGGAGAATAATAGAAAGCTAGGTGGCACAGTGGTTGAACTCCTGGTTTGGAGCTAGCAACATTCATTTTCCTGAGTTCAAATCTGGCCTCAGACACTTTTAGTATCTGACTGTCTTTGATCAAGTTACTTAACTATGTTTGCTTCAGTTTCCTTGATTGTAAAATGAGCTGGAGAAGGAAATGGCAAACTACTCCAGTATTTTCTAAGAAAACCCCAGATGGGGTCAGTTTTGAAGAGTGAGACATGACTAAATGCACACAGTAGAAAAAAATTGAAGGAAATGCTTCAAGGAGATAAACAAAAAAGAAAAAGAGATATTTTTGGGAGGGACGTTCACAAATTAGAAAACTCAGAAAGGTGAGAAAACCATATAGGAATCCATTGAAATAACTGGAAGTGTTTAACTTACTGAAAAAATGTCTAAAGTGGGACATGCTAATTGTCCTCAAGTATTTGAATCACTGGGATGGTAAAGAAGAACTGGAGTTGTCTTACTTGTTTCTAGTAGTAGAACTATGCTCTACTCTACTCTACTATGGGCTCTACAATTAGAGGATCTAAGTTTAGTTTCCACCTCTGACATTAATTACTTGAGTAATCTCAGACAAATCACTTAATATCCTTCAATTTCTTCATCTATAAAATAAAGGAACTAGATTAGATGGTCTTTGAAATCCTTTCCAGCTATAGGAGAAGTGAGTAGATATTACCAAGAAAAAAACTTAGACTCAAACTATGAAAATCATTTTATAATAATTTGATCTGTTCTATAAGTGGCCTGGGGTGCTTCAAGAAGTAGTCAGTTTTCCAACTTGGGAGTTCTTGCAATTGAAGACAGGCTAGCCATCTCTTGAGATTACAGAAAAGGGCATTTTTGGCCTAGTATGGGTTAGAATAAATAATTTATTAGATTCTTCTATTTCTGTGAACATTGGAGTGTGTTTCTAAGAGTACCCAGGTGAATAGAAATGATGATATTTGTATGCCCTTATTCCCAACCTGTGTGAAGTGATGAAGTATTAATTGATAATTATACTACATGAACCCCCTAAACAGTCTTGTATGTGATTCACACACCCCACCCCCCAAAAAAAACCCATATCTGCTGACAATGTGTCTAGGTTGTGGAAGCTGATATTTCTTTTCCCTTCCCTGATGTGTGAGATGAATTTGAGAACAGTGACTGGGTTTTGAATACAACTAGGATTCCAACTGCTGAATGGACTTTTGCCCTTTTTAAGCAGATGGTAAGGACTTTTCTCAGGGATATATTGTTTTTCTTTTCTCTGTTGCTGAATATCAGTTGTGGGAAATGTAGAATGACAAATGGTTGAGCTTGACTCCTATGATCTGAATGTGTGATTAAAAAGTAGGCACTCAGCTCTAATTCACAAAAAAAAAAAAAAAAAAACCAAACTAAACATAGACAATGACAGACACAAGACTATACGAGGATGTTATCTAAGAAGGAGAATGAGGACAACTGATCAATTTTTTTTTAAATTTCTTTAAAGTTGTGATTATGGCCTTATGAGCAGTTCAGATGAAGGTTAAGTCTGGCAGCAGCTATGTGTCCTACAGATGATCATTATTACAGGGGACAAATTTCTGTTACTAAATATGGATTAGCCACTAATTGTGGGTAATAATTATGTTGATGATGATGATGATAACAAAATTAAAAGGTAGAAAGAGCCTTAGAGATCATCTAACTCAACCATTTCATTTTGCAAACAAAAAAGCCCAAAAAGTGACTTATAAAAGTGATATATAGCTAACTAATAATAAAGCCAGGATCTGAAAAGCAGAATCATGGAAGATACATGTTGGAATTGATCTCAGAATTTACTAGTCTAATATATACCTGAATAAGAATTCATTCTATTATAATGTTCTCAACAAGTGATTACCTATCTTTTGCCTGAAGATATATAATGGTAGGGAGAAGGATACAGTAGGGAAAGAACAACCAACTGACTTTTCTGAAACTTGTACCTATAATCTCTAATTCTGGCCTTTGACGCCAAAGAAAGATCTATCTACACCTATTCTTTCTTCCTTTCTTCCTCCATCCTTTCCTTTCTTTTCTTTATTTCTTCTTTTTTCTTTTTCCTCCTCCTCCTCCTCTTCCTCTTCTTTCTCCTCCTCCTCTGTTTGTTCTTCTTCTTCCTCCTCCTCTTTTTTCCCTCCTCTCCCTCCTCCTTTTCTCTATTTTCCTCAGAGCTTTAAAATTCTTTGTTATAAGGAATATAATAAAGTTCAATCTTCCATAAAAGTCCTAATATGCTGCCTCATTGTAGTGTTGAGGTGACCCTGAGTTCTCAAACTTTATCACAGTAGAGTGAAAGCTATGGTAGGTTATATCATATTGGAAGGGTTTTGAATATAGTACCTGGAACATATCAAGTCTGTTTTCCAAGAACTAATCAATCAATAAACATTTATTAAATACCTATATTGTTCCAATCACTGTGTTAAGCCCTAGATAATTGTGGAAAGAACTGTTATTAGTGAACTAGTCACTTACTGATAAAAGTTTTTTTTTTTTTCCATAGAACTCCATGAAAGAGGAAAAAAAAATTTAAAATAGATCCCATTCCTGTGCATTCCCCTTTTGCTTGCGTTGTGATGCTGTCAGAGTGATTGAAAAGAGTCAAAGGATACTAAGAATAATAGATCATTTAGAACATCAACAGTCTTTAATTTGACTGTTATTGCTCTAAATTTGATATCCTTTCCCAATAACCAATGGGTGGATATACTGCTGGAATAGCTCAATCATATTATCCTTGACATCCATATTAAATGAAATCATAAGAAGGATGATCTATCTGAAGGATGGCTTCCTGGCCCTAGTTGGAGAAGCAAAGAATGGTATATTGATTTCTGGTGGAGTATGTTTTATTATGCACTAAAGACTTTTGATAAAATATTATTTTATGGGTATTGGATCATCATTTATTTCAGTATTAATGATAAATAATAGCAAAAAGTTCGCCATAAAAATCCTTGCAGTTTATATATTAACATCAATTGCTGAAGACCAAATAAGTGATAGAAGAATTTTATGCAAAATTTGTTAAACCCCTTCAAATTACATCACCATATAACATCATATTTAATGACTTAAATGAGAAGTTTGGAAAAGAGGAGGTAAGTATAGGGAGAAATATATGAGAAAGTGGGGCCAAGAAACAAGAAAGGAAAAAGGCTAAATAGCTGTAGATAATTACTGACCCATATGCCTATTTTGCTATCTGTACAAAATTTTCAGGAGAATCATCTCTACATGAATTGAGGACATCCTCAATTAATTAAGTACTTAATAGGGAACTAGCAGGCTTTTGCAAATTATATTCAAAAATGACCTATTTCTTGACCAAGTCACAATTGACTGAAAAATGCAAGGAAAATCTCATTGTGCTTAATGTTGGTTGATTATGGAAAAAAATCAATTGACTATAAAGAAGAACTAGCTCTTTTTATAAGGTGTCTTCTAGACATAGTTAAAGAAGATTCAAGATTTCTTGGAAGATGACCCATAAATCATCCAGTTTAATCATTCTAAGATTATAAATATCAGCAAATCCATTGTCATAGGGAGAGATTTGATGGCCAAAAATACTTGGTAGACATACAAAATTTAATGAGGGGCTAAAGGACCATCCTATGGATAGTGAAACCCTTTAAATGCTTTTTATTTCTGTATGACATTGTGTTAATCAAATTAAATCCCAGGAAATTAAATAGCATCCTGGAAAACACTTGGAAGAACTCACAGTAGTTTGCCCTATCCATCTATAAGGAAAAGATAAAAAGAAAAAGAACTTGGGGGCAGGGAAGAGAGAAAGAGAAAGAATTGATTTTCATATAAAAAAGAATTCTCTGAATTTTAGTACCCACATATATGCCCATATATGGCTAATTATAGTGTTTATCTTAATTATTGTGAAAGTCAAATCAAATCAGATAGGATATGTAGTGATTTGTAAACCACATATCATTATTATCAATGTTGTTGTTATTGTAAACTGAATTACCCTGGGCAAATTAACTCCCTCTTTTTGGGTCAATTGCCTCATCTGGACAAGGAAAGGATTAGAATTTAATAACTGATCCTAAAGTCCCTTATAGCTTTTGATGCTCAGAGTCTCTCTCTTCTAGGATCAACAGATAGCCTATATCTCTTTTTTCCTCCTATATAACTTACTATGAGGTTATACTGGGAAGGCACAAATGTATAAATGCACAAATGGGATGGTTGTCACAGTTCATCTTTTCCCCTATAGTTTCATTTCTCTATTCTTCTTTTGCTCTTCTTTTTTGTTTTTTGTTTTTTTACCCCAAGAATAAGCATTTTTAAATTGACACTTGCCATTGTGATTTGGTAAGAAACATAATCTCATTAACATTGAAAGTGATACTTTTAATGGACAACAACTATTATTCTAGAGTTTTTTCTTCTTGATCTGTGATTTTATTAGCGTAGAGAACTCTTACAGAAGAAATATTTTCTAATATAGATTGGCAACTACTCTGTAATTAAAAATCTTACAAAGTTTCCTGAAGAAAATGAGAAGTTAAATGACTTATCCAGTCACAGAATTTTTGTTTGCCAATGGTAAGATTTGAATTTAAATCTTCTTTACTCCAAGTTCAGGGTGAGGTTTGTGGGGGAAACTGTATTCCTAATATCAAATTGCCACCTCTTCAGAAATTATTTTTAAATTATATGTAAATATTGAGTTTCTCTGTTCTTGTTAACCATTTTGTTTATTATATACTCTTATCTTTTCTGGAGTTCTGTTCATAACATACTCCTTTTCTGAAATTCTGTTCATTATATATTTCTGTCTTTTCTCGAGTTTTTTGTGTGCTTCTGTGTGTGTGTATGTGTGTGTGTGTGTGTGTGTGTGTGTGTGTGTTTTAAATTTTAACAATGCAACACAATTTTCCATTGGCAAAACACAAAATATCCCATCAGTTTATATCTCAGAAGAGAAGTAGAAATGAATTATCCCTCACCAGAATATACAATCATGGAATAAGAAACATGCAAAATAGCTCCTTTTCTTTAAATAAGGAAATTGCTACCTGAATGGAGAAATTATGAGGACAAAAGGGGATACATTAAAGAAGGCAAAAAAGAAATAGTGGGGAAGACAACTGATCTAGAACAAGAAACTCCTTGGACTCATTTCAAAACTGAAAAAACCATTCAGGACGTTCTTGTCTTTGTTAGGTTTGAAATGTATTCCTTCAATCGATATATACTTGGTTGGCAACATTATGTACAACCATTTAGCTGCCAAGGGGAAGTGCTTCATTTATTTATTTATTTATTTGTTTTTTGGCCATGGTGACAACTCCATGATCAAGTCTAGATTTCCCAGTTGTGATTTCTTTTCCTGGAAGAATATAATGTTGTTTTAAATTACCTCCCCCAAACTCCCAAGCCCCCAAAACAATAAAAAAACAAACCCTGGAAATGAGATGAATATGTAAAATGTTCCCAGAATCTTGGCTGTAAAGCTTAAAATTGTTCTAAGACATTTGGGACATCTTATAAAAAGAAGGAAATATCGTGGAAATGAAAGAACCTACTCTGGCTTTGCCATTTACTATCTATGTAATCTTAATCATGGAACCTCTCTGGATCTCAATTTCCTCAAATATAGTGAAAGAAAATTGGAAGGATTCATTTTTAAGATTCCTTAATTCATAGCTCCATGATCTTTGCTCCCAAAATCTTGGGACAGCCCACCCCTGCCCTTCAGTTTAAGAAAGCTTTTAAAGCAAATGACATTCTTTCACTCTATCATGGAAATTTCCATTTATTAATAAGTGGTGCGGCATTTCTTTATTATTTGATTGTTCATTTTAAGACAGAACATAAAAAATCAGGTAAGAAGTATCATTTGCATAATAGAGATGGAAATCAACATATTAAAGTTGTTCAAATATCGGACAGTGCCAGAATATAAATTAGACATACAGTTTAAAAATTACAGGAAATCATATTAGAAAGAGCACTAAAGGCCACTTGTAGAAAAGTTGTGTTCCCTTGTAAGCCAGAATGTGAAAAAAAGCGTATCCTTTGTAGCTCGGAGACAACTTCAGGGAGCAAGGCACCAGAATTCTATGCCATAAAAGGAAAAAAAAATAATAAAACAACCCCCCAAAAGAAAAAAAACAGCAGATTTGTCATTGTAATTTCATCTTGTCCATCAGAGATTCAAAATGGATCATTCTCTTGCCATTTGAAGTCACTTTGCTACATCAGAAGAAAAAAAACAACAACAACAACAACATAGAAATACCCAGTCCCATTCCAACCTAGTCCATAGCTACCATGGATGGTCTGCCTAGTTTTGTCTTAACAATGCACACATTTTTCTCACTCAGGCCCTTTAAGTGATTCAGTTAATAACACAGATCATTTATTTTCAATATTTACTCCACATATGTTCAGTTCTATACAAATTATATCCCTTTGGGGAATATAAACTCTTTGAGGCTAAAGATTTTTTTTCTTGGCCTTTGGATATATTGGACATTTAATAAATATTTTTTGAGTTGAATTGGAATGAATTAAAACCAGAGCTGAATACAAATATGAGAGGGGGCATAGGGACTGACAAATCATTATTTTACAAAATCAGATTTTATTTTATTTTCCTTAGTCTTTGATGTTAACATGTTTTTCAGGAAAAAAATACAGAATGGATCTTGTAGTATAAAGACTGAAAGCAATACTTTCCATAGGAAAAAAAAAGATAAAGACTTTATGAAAACAAAATAAAACAAAACCCTCCCAGTTCATTCTTCCCTTGGGAGCTCCGTGCCTAGGTTTGAAAGAAATATGCTGGTGGGTGAAGGGAGAGACTATTTCTCTCCTGTAAAAAGGTGCTGACATCAGAAGAAAAGCTTTGCCTTCCGATCTTGGGAGAGAGAAATTTCTAAATACAAAGAGAAGTGCCCATTTTGTGATTTGCCCACAAGAGACCCAGAAGAGAAAGTGGTTGAAAATAAATATGCTACCTCTGAAGAAAAAACTGGTTTCAAATCCTAATAGTAGATTACAAGATAGGTGTTGAGTCAATTGGGACATTTGAACCTACTTAATTGAATTCAGTGGAAAATAAAAAAGATACTGACAGGTTAGCATAAATGCTTTGGAGAAGAAATGATTCTCATGGAGTCCTGAGTAGCAACTCTGACAAAAAAGTATTTGTAGAAGTTAGTACAAAGTGAGTCATTCAGTATCACATGACATCCTCCCAGGCTTAAGATCTCAAAGAAATTGCTCTTTGAGCCAGTTCAACAAACATGGAGCTCTCTATTTTTGCTGCAAGAGTAGATTCCTAAGTACATTAAAGTAAATATTTATCCTAGCAAATCTTTCTTGAGATTTCCACATTTATAATATAAGATAGGACCAACTAATAGGAGATATTTAAAAATTGACTCATATAAAATTAATTTTCAGTAGGAAACCAGGAAATTTGATACGGGAAAACAGTTTTGGCTCTGTGATATTTAGACTTCTGGTGGAGAAACAGGTTATAGATATACTGAGGCATTTGTGGGGGAGGGGCAGTTGCTTCTTAGGGATTGCCATGAGGGGCTTTCCCCCTTCTTAGTAGAATGTAACCTTTACATTTTTTTGGCATGGGGTGGGGGGAGGCAGTGCTCTTTGTATCTCTAGTGCCAAGCATAATACCTTGGATAAAGTATGTTTGCTCAAGTTGTTTAGGATGTTGAGAGAGATGCTGAACAGAGGGTTTGTGGTTACTTTGTTCTCTAGCAACTGTGGAACTGGTATCCTAGAAGTACTGTCTGGGACCTTCTTGTTTTGAATTATTGATAGAAGGGTGGATTTCTGTGCCATTTTTGCTCATTGGTTGGAAAATCAATTTGTGTTGGGTCTAAGAGTAACCATATAGCAACTATTTGAAACTGGCTCAGCCATCCAGTGAAGAGAAGGTGTGTTCTCCCTCATAGTAAACATTTTTATACACCTGGACATCTTCCACTAACCCTTTACTACAGAATTTCTGCATATAGCCTCAGAAAGAAAATAATTTACCAGTTTCCCAAAATTACAGGAATTAAAGCTTACCTTTAAGATCATGAAGGCCAGCACAGAGATTCAGTTCAATTCAATTTTATTCATTTCAACAAACATTTCTTAGGGGCTTACTATGAGCAAAGCATTATGCTAGATGCTGGGGAGACTGTGAAAAAAATAAAAAATAAATGACCCCTGTCCTCAGGGAACTTATGTTTCTTTGGACTATTGAAATAAGTGTCAACTCAAGTATTTTTATCTCCCTGGCTTATGATATTAAATGGAGCATCTTTAGATAAGTTTAAAATGAACACCTGTATTTTTAAAACTGAGGCCATTATTATTGACTACTGCATAATAATTCACTCTACAGATTTTCAGATGGGCATATGAGAGCCCATTAAAATGATAATTTTTTTTCCATTTTGATCCCCAGTCTTGCCAAATATTAGGCTGATGTTGGTGAGATTTGTGGAACAAGGTACATAGAATTCAATGAGGATTTCTTCAAATATTTGGTCAACCTCTTGAGGATTAAAGCATTTGATAACTTTGCATTATGCTCTCTCTTGAGAGAAGCTATGACAAAAACTATCTAAGAGGCAAATAACAAAGAAGAAGAAATATCAGTGACAAAGAAAGCAACAAAGTCTTTTCTGAGCTCCAGTTTTTTCATTTGTAAAAAGGAGGGTTTTGGACCAAATGACCTAAAAAACCTTTTTTAGCTTGATATCTATTATCTTAAAAGATGGGAAAAGTATCCTCTGGCAAGGGTGTCCAGACCTCTATTATAATTTGAAATTAATTTCTGACTCCAGATGCAATCTCCAAATTTTGTTTTAATCAAAAGATTTCAACTTTCTCAATGCCCAACCATTTTCTAGAGTCATCAGCATGGAATAGCTTAAGTGATATCATTTTTGCTTTCTTCTGACCTTTTGATGGAGGGGTTTGACAATAAGTGCTGAAGTGGCAGGATTAATAAAGAAAAAACTAGAGGCTCAGAGAAGGCTTGCTATTGTGAATACAGAACTTTCAATTATAACATTTGTTAAACTAAAACAATTATTTGGAGTCATGTAGATCACATAGGATTTGGCAAATTTACCTTCCTCTTTTTTTTGGTGTCTAACTTGAATTTTGTCAAACTGACTTGTGTGTATAGATGATGCTTGAATATTGATTGGCTCTAGGGGTCATGTGAGTCTAAGTAGTAGATCAAATAATTTGTTGACCTGGTGCAGTGAAAGTGCAATTGGGCAAAGTTCAAAGGCAAAAATAAGGTGGTATATTGGAATGGTGTGAATGGCACTGAATTTTTAGGATTTTTAGAAATTTTTGTTGGGGAGATTTAAGATGGAAGTGGGGGAAGCGACATGGAAACATTATCTTCTCTATAAAGGCAGCCCTTGAAAACTCAGAAGATTTGCCCATTGTTCTCACTTGCTCATGCATGAGTGAATGGAAAGAGGTAAATGTTGACCTTGTCTACTGTACATTACTGTATTGAGCAAAATTCTTCATTTAATGTTTTTGATGTATAGATGCTGTCTATTTTTAAGTTTCTGAATCTTCTGTACTAGCAAATAAAAGGACCTGCTCCCTAATTAGCAGCCATGATGCTAAAAGAGAGAAAATTTAAAGGAAGGTATCTTAGTATCTTAGATTTAGAGCTTACTAGACCTTAGAATCATTGAGTTCATTCCTCTCAGTTACAAATGAAAAAAATGAAGAAGTGAAATGATTGGCCCATGGTAATTTAGTATCTGAGACAGAATCTGAATTCAAGTCTTTCTGATTCCAAGTTCAGCACCCCATCCACTGTGATAGTGTCATAAGTCTTAATGGGAATCAGAACCAGACATATATCACTCCCACCAAACATGCAATTTCAATAATGGCTCCATGTACCAAATTATGCATAAATTTGGCTTGATTACATACTTTTTCTCTTTTAGGAGAAAAGAGAGGGAAAAGCCACATGAGTCTTTGATAAGCATCCACCAGATTCTTCACTTTAAATCATCCATATCATTCTGTGGCATTTTTTGCAATTGTTCACCTATGAAAATATGAATTTAACATAACATTAAGATACACTATCCACTAGGGATTCATGAACTGAACCCAAAGTAACAGGGTCTTAATATCTTCTGATGGAAGTAACAGTTTTCTCATTTCAATGCTTAGATTCAAATAATTCAAAATGTAAAGGTATCAATATCAATAAGTGCCTTAAGGTCACAATAGCTTAATGCTAAATATTTTAGGCTACAAGCCTCACTTCTTTTTTATTTGAGCGTGAAAATTTCTAAAGTTAACTAAGTATTTGTGTGTTAGAATGTTAGAAAGTCCAGTTTAAGGCATTATACAGTACAGACACTGTATTGTAAAAATAAAAGGAATTCTTGTATTCTAAATCTTGTATTTAAACCGTCAGATCCTTGTTCCAATCACTTCTAACAAAGACCAAACATATATTTTAATTCCCTCGTGTCTAATAATGTTGCATTCTGGAAAACCTGGTGTGATGTCAGGCAGTTAACAAGCCACAGCTACTTCCATTAACAGTTTGTTCATAAGAATAAATCATCCTTAACAATGATGATGGGACTTCATGTGGAAAGTGAAGCCAATGGAATCCTTTTTGAAATATACCCTCAAATTGCTATATATTTATTACTGAAAGTTAAGATCAAGAAATAAATTCTGAAGGATGCTCATGAGATATCTGATCAGAGATATCCAGCAAATGGAGAACCTATGTGGCATAATGAGCAACCAGATTTCAAATCTAGAAGACGTGAGTTCAAGTTATTTATCTAGCACATATTGACTTTGTGATTCTGGATCTGCCACTTAACTTCTTGGTATTCTAGCTATCTCTTTAAGGCTTTAAATTTCAGAGAAGTTCCCTGCCTGTATTAGTAAAGAGAGTTTCCTTCTCTAGGATATTCTTTATACCAATAACATCACAAGTCCAACCCCTACTTCACATGGAATTTTGGTTTGTAGAGACTATTAAAGATTGATTATGAAGTAATTCTAAGGGAAAAAATTTGAAGAGAATGTACCTATCATCTCCCACAAAATTCAAACAACCTTTTAGGTCACTGACCAAATCAGTAGATGCCTACACTAAAGTAGCTGCTTTTTTCTACTATGGAGCAAAGATTACAAAGACCAGAATTAGACTTTAGGCTAAGGCTCTCTAAGTAGATAATGTCTGGGATGTATGTGAAGCATAAAATAACACAAATACTATCTTCAATTATAGGAATGTCAATCAGAAATGGCTACATTTCTTTGAATGGATTTTTTAAAAAGTAGGAAAGAGGAGAAACCTGGCTTTACTTACAAAAGAAAAAAAAATCTTTATTAATCTAGAGCTCCCTCTTTTGTTGAACTTGTCTGAGACTAGCCAGGTAAAATTGATCAAATCAGAGCCTAAAGTCTCACCTCCCCATTCCCCGCATCTTGTTCTTAGAGATGAGACCATTTAATTCTGATAGGAGCTCTGACTAATCCTCTAAAATTATAGTTCTTCATTAAAACCTACTTATGGATATAATAACACATCAATATAATTGTGAAAAAAAGTCCTGTTTTCATGAGGCTTCATAAACAATAAAACATAAGCTTCTTAAGAGTAAGGAGGTTTCTGTCTTTGTATTCCCAATACCTAGTATAGTGTCTGGCACATATATAAGGCATTTTACAAATACTTGTTGAAAGATTGATTGACCCAGAAGAAAGCTAAGCTTTATGTTCTAATCTAAATTCTCAGTGCTTCAGTCACTCTGTCAACAAGTATTTATTAAGCACTTAATATATGCTAAGTACTATGTTTATTGGGGATACAAGGAAAGTTAAAAACATAAAGTACTTTGAAAGCTTACACTTCTTTAAATCTTTATTACCTTAGTGAAATCTTGTTATAAGGCTGGAAGCTTTTTTTATATGCAATGGGATCTCAAAGTTCTTCAGAGACCTCAGAAATAATTTTGTACAAAGTTACCTAAACAAGAATTAGGTTATTCAATTTCCTCATGAAGACATCCAATGAAAGTGGACCTACCTACCCATGTAGCCCAAGATAAGTTGTACTACTTAGAAAGTACCTTGTCCATAGAAGATATTTCTAGAAAGTCCATTTCTTTTTGATCAGAAAGCATGAACATATGCTTCCCCTCACAGCATATGTTATCTGTTAAGACACCAAGATCAAGATTCTAGAACAGTGTCAATTTGTTAGAAAAATTAATTGGTGCAAAAGTAGAAAGTTTGGTCAGTTTTCTATCAATTCCTTTAAATAAAAATTTTAAATAAATAGCAATATAACAAAGTGATAACAAAGATATTTCAGTCATTCCTGGCAAATTATAACTTTTAGATTAGTCAGAAATCAAGCTCAGAGAAAAGCACATTTGACCCATTGGGTCAGGGATTCCCAGTAATCCATCTCAGAACTTTATATGGCTAGTTGACAGGTGGCAGTTATTTCTATGATCACCTCCTGTGGCAGCAAGTCTTTGAAAGGGCGGAGTCTAAAGCACACCTTAATTCTTTATAGCTATATGTTATTTTCTGCTTAACCCTACTCTGACTCTCAACCAATCTCAAACTCCTCAATTAGTAGACCTTCCTGTATTCCATTTACAAACACCATTGGCAATATCCTCCTTTCCTATTTTCCTTCTTCCTAAGTAATCTCCAGACCTCAGAGCTCCAAAAAAGTTTATCTCCCCTACCAAAAGACTGTATACCTTCCATTAGTTACTGTAAGAACTCACTTTACTGAATCATCTGCCAGAATTATTATTTCTCTAGGCAAGAGGATTTTAAACATAGTTGACATATAGGCATCCAAATATGCCTAATTCTTCACTAACTGAGTCATTTTGATAGAGCTAGTTGTTCAGGAGCTAATAAGCAAATGTTTAAAGAGGGGCAGGACTGAGGCACACTTATGCAATCATTGAGGTGGTATCTATCTATATGACTCAATCTTCATGAGAAATTCCACTATCAGAGTATTTTATAGATTATCAACTGGTAAAGAGAAACCTTAGGAAGATTATGCATAGTAATTAGTGTAGGACACTGAGAAAAGGCTTTTTATTTTAACTTTCTGCTGATCGAATGTTACTTAAGATTTAAGTATTTTCATAAAAGTGTGAAAGGAAGAACGGGTAAACATGGTTAAAAATTCATTACTGGGTGACCAATGGAATCTACCTATATTGAGTCAGACTGATCCTTAAGCAGACAAGCCAATTGTTGAAATCTCATTTGACTCTATTTCAACTTGGTAGCTTTCAACAAGCCAGGGTCATCTTCACACTTCCATAATGTGATGGAGCATTCCCATCAACAAATATTCATTTAGATTTTGGCACCCTTACAATATCTTCACCTAATAATCAATGAAATAACAGATGGATAGGATTCATCATAATTCATATCAATGGAGGAAGTACCCCACAGTGAGGCAATTATGCATTCACTAAAATAAAATAATAATAAATGACTTTAGACAACTCTCTAAAGTTCTCAAAGTGGTTTACATACATGATCTCATTTAACTAATAAAGAAAAAATGTGGTGGTTATCATATTGGCCAATTCACACATCAATAAAATGACTATCAGCCATTTTTCTTGAAGCAAAATAGAATAAAAATAAGTGTATTATTTTTTACAATCTTTATGGTTTTCACTGGTCAATTAGGGCACAAGGTAACTGACATTCTATATTCAAGGTACCACAGCTAAGTCAAGACAGAAAAAACAGTGAGCCACTTAATATTTGTAGGTCCTTGAATAACAACATTTCTTGGTCTCAATTTTCTAATCTATTGAATGAGAGGGATGGGCCTAGATGATTTCTAAGGTTTCTGTGATTCTAATATAAATCTCAGTATAATTTCTGATCCTTGTTTTCTACACATGCAAATGCCTCAGGAGTCCTGAATCCTGTGTTCAAATTTGTACTGCAACTCACTTTGGGAAAGTAATTTTTCTTTAACCTTCATTTTACACACAGGTAAAGTTATAGGGATGAATCTAAACATTTAATCTAAAATTGATTCTATTCCTAAAGAATATTTTGCAGAAAATTCCCTGCAGGGAATAGAAATTGAATCTTTTTTTGAGAACAAAGAAAGTAGTAACAAAGCTTTCCTTATTTGACATGACTCATAAAATCCCATTTGGAATTTTTTTCCCCCTAATTTCTTTATCGATTGGGTTATCCATATATAGGAAAGGAGATAGAAACTCTTTCTTTCTCTTTATAATATACTGAAGGAGAAATAACATGATCTAGATGATAGAGGGCTGACCTTGGAGACAATGAGACCCATTTTCAGATCCTGCTTCTGACACATACTAGCTTTAAGAATATCACTAAATTTCTCAGCATTCCTACACAACTCTGGAAGATCAATTATAGAGGTTGTTGATTGCCTTCAGCGGAGAGAGCTTCTGCTGTGGGAGTTCTATACATGAATGAAATCAGAATTCCTCCAAAAGTAATTATAGTGGGTAAGAGCTCACAGAACTTGCTCTCCATTCTGGGAATTTCTGAGAGCTAGCAAGGTTATCAAGAAAATGAATTCATTGTTTTGAAAAATGGGTATGGGTTTCAGGGCAGGTGGTAGAACACAAATGGGCAGTGACACTAGAATTAACTGAAACTATATTCTCTGTTTATAAAAGGAAAAGAGCATGGAATCTTCTATAATCTCTCCCTGCACAGGCCCAATTGTAACTTTTAAGTAAGAATAGCAGATAGATATGTATTCTAGAAGAAAGTAGCTGTACCATTTATATAGTGTAAAGTCATGCAAAGCATGCTCAAAATGAAGCGGCTTCCTTGTGGTGTCTTGGAAAAAAAAAATGCAGCTGTAAATCCCCGTGGAATGGTGCAGTGACTACTACTAATACATGCATTGAATGCAGCCATTGGTGTTCCAACTAGTAAGCTTTGGGTGTAAGAGTAAGTGAGCTATACAAAGTTTGTCTACATTACAAGGAGAGGCCATCCAGTGACCCCTCCTCCCCCTTTAAACCGGCTTGTTGGAAGGAGTCCATATGGAATCTGAAATCCCATCCCCTGTTGAAGATAGAGGCATAGAGCCACTCGGGGTAAAGGGGTCTGTGTCTGTGTCGGTCTCTCCCTCTGCCAGGTACCGCTTCTCCCTCATCCAGCTCGAGCCCCCATTGGGGCCAAAAAGGTAATCGTCTCTGTCCTGGGAGATGCTGAAGCCACTGGGTGAGCGCTCTAGTTCTTCGTGGTTGACAGAGAGAAGAGATAAGGGTGTATCGCTGTCCCTGGTGAAGCTCCGTCTCTGCCTGGGTGAGATGCGCTCCTGGTAGGGGCTGTGGAGCTCAGCTTGGGAGTGATAGCTCACCCGAGAGTCTAGAAGAGTGAGAATAGGCAAGACGGTGGGTCTTTCTGCATAGGGGACCGTGGAAGGGAGAGTCCTCGGGAGCTTCTCCCTCTCAGAGGGTGGCCCTCCTCCTCCTCCTCCACCTCGAGGCAAGCTCCCTGGGTCATGTGCAAAGAAAGCATAGGGGCTGACTTTGTTAACAGGGACCTGGTGGAAGCTGTAGGGGGTTTCGTGGGTGCAGGGTTCAGAATAGTTGTAGATAATGGTTTTCAATTCAGAATACTTGTTGTCCTCTTTCTTCTCGACCTCTGCCGGGGTAACAGTCGCCTTTTTGGTTGGGTAGTATTCTGTAACTTGTACTTGGAGCTGTTCCATGTGTTGCATGTGCATATCGACAAGAAAATCCAGTTTTTTCCCCATGTCATGAACCTAGGGGAAACATGGGGAGAAATGTATTAAATCATTCTTGATACCAGTTATATTTTGTGGCTTAAGGCAAAAGAGGTTCTGTGAGCCAGTCATATAAATGTCACTGAGCTTTTAATTTCCTCATCTATAAAAGGGAGATGATACTATCTGTACTACAGAGTCGTTGAGAAGGTCAAATGAGATAAAATATGTAATGTACTTTATCAATTTAAAATATCTTATAAATGTCAGTTATTTTTCACTCTGACACTTAGCCATTGCTCAGTAGTGACAAAATTGTCATTTTTCAGTGTATTGTACTTTTAAGTTAATAAGCTGTTTTTTGCTAACAATGTACTGCAGCATTATTTTTATTTAAAAATTTATTAGAAATATTTTATTCCCAATTACATGTAAAAACAATTTTAACATTTTTTTCATTTGAAATTTCAAATTTTCTTTCTCACTCTCAATTCCCCAAATGGTAAGCAATTTGATATGTTATACATGTGCAATCATGTAAAACACATTTCCATATTATTCACGTTAAAACACAATTAATTAAAATAATTAATAAAGAGGAAAAAGTAAAGAGGAAAATAGTATGCCTTAATCTTCATTCAACTTCCATTGATTCTTTCTCTGGAGATGGACATTTTTCTTCATGAATCCTTTGGAATCATTGTGAATCATTTGGATTTCTGAGAATAGCTAAGTAATTCACAGTTTATCATCATACCATTTTGCTGTTATTGTACAGTGTTTTCCTGATTCTGCATACTTCACTTTGTATCAGTTCATGTAAGTCTTTCTAGGTTTCTTTTTTCTGAAATTAATCTACTCATCATTTCTTAGAGCACTACAGTATTCCATTGTAATTATATATCACAATTTGTCCAGCTGTTCCCTAGTTGATGAGTATAATCCTCAGTTTCCAAGTCTTTGCTACCACAAAAAGAGCTGCTATAAGTATTTTGCATAGATAGATTCTTTTCTTTTTTATCTTTGATCTTTTTAGGATGGAGAATTAGTAGTGGGGTTTCTGGATCAAAGGGTATGAACAGTTTTATAGTCCTTTGGCTCATATTTCCAAATAATTGAGAAATGAGGCTTTTATCAGAGACATTTGCTGTAAATCTCTGCCTCACCCCCAGATTTCTGCTTTTCCTATAATCTTAACTGCATTGGTTTTGCTTATATAAAAACTTTTAAAATTTAATGTAATCCAAATTATCTATTTTATATCTGATAATGTTCTCTCTCCCTTATTTAATAACAAATTCTTCTTTTATCCATAGATCTGACAAGTACACTATCCTATGCTCTCCTATTTGCCCTAGTTTCCCAATGTAGTATTATTAACTCTATTTTACAGAAATGGAAATAATCTCTTAGAGGTTAAACCAGAGGGGAGTGATACAAAGAGTCCTAATTCTGAACTAAGAAGACCTATGTACAAATTTCCATTCTGCTATTTACTATCTGTGTAACCTTGGAAAAATCACTTCCCCAGAACTCAGTTGATGCATTGATAAAATGTTTGACTTGGATTAGAGGATTCCTAAGGTTCCTTTAAACCCTAAATTATATAGCTCTAGGTCACATAGCCAGAAAGGAAAAAAAGAAAGCTACATATTGAACCCACACAGATTGTCTGACTTTAGATCCTTTGCTTTGACCATTTAGCCTTAATCTCAAAGAAATGGTCCCTTCATCTTCAGTTTGAGGGAATAATCATTCTTTTTTATGTCCATATCTCAGTTCTCACTTATTGAGTGAAAACCTGTAATATATTCAGTGACTAGACAGAGTTTGGTTGATCCAATGCTTAGATGGAATATTGCTTCTCCATAGAAAAGGAACTTTGGGTGAATCACAAAGATAAACATTCTCCTTCACTGAAAGCCTTGTTTCACTTTGGAAATAAAGCCTTATGATGTAATTTATCAAGTCAGAGACTAATTTCAGATCTCATTTCTAATCTAATCTGAACTACCTAGCAAAGTTCTTCCCACAGTGATGTATAGCTCCAGTGTTATAGGATAGCTTTAGCAGAATTCATGTCTGGCTGCATGCACAGGATAGACTCAGGATGAGTCTATGGTATGATATAACAATGGGGGGAAATGCAATCTTAGGCTTCATTAAGAGACTTATGTTCCAGACTGGAGACATGAGAGATAAGCCAAATGGACTTTGCCATAGTCAGGCCACATACCTTCACGCATTATAATCAAATGGTGGTATTATGCTTTGGGAGTGACATTTATAATCTGGAGAAGATCCAAAAGAAGGCAACAGGACAGTGAGAGGTCTTGGATTGAAACAGAATAAACATTTATATATATTTGTATAGCACCTACTATCAGTGCTAGGCACTGCACTAAATGCTTTTTTATAAATGTCATCTCACTTAATCCTCACAAAAACCTAATGAGATAGGTTTTTATTGTTTATTAGCCATAACTATTTCATTTGATAGTTGAGTAAACTGAGGGAAACAGAGATTAAGTGACCTGCCCAGGATCAGTAACTATCTGAGATCAGGTTTGAATGTAGTTCTTCCTGACACTCATGACATATGAAGATAAGTTAAAGGATTGGATGGGGATGTTCAGCCTAGTTTAGAGAAAACACAAGGGGTGTCTGATAATTGTCTTCAGTAAATAAAATGACTATCAAGAAAAGGAGAGATTTAATTGACTCTGCTGGACCCCTCAGTGAAGAATAAGGAAAAATGAGTAGAAATTATTGATTATTCTTACTTGGTTAATCACATTATTGGCCAGGGATGGCAGAGTTGCTGTGCCTTAAATATAATGGGCTATTACTTGATACAGTTAGCATTGTGGCTGATTTATCCTAAGTGCTTTCCAGACAAATTTCCATGAGGCAAAGTCTGTCTTCATGAGACTCTACATTGTTGGTCAAAGATATTGAAAACAGCAGCAAGAAAGATCTTGAGAAAAAATATGATTATTTAATATTAAGTATAGTATAAAGAACTGATATATATAGAGGCAGGAAATTTCATAAGTATAACAAAGCAGTGCTAATTGATATTTGCTTTTAAAAAATGAAATTTTATTATTTTACAATTAAAAGAGTTAGCAAGATAAAGACGATAGGAGCCAACCTCATTGTAGGAAAAACCTGGGTTCTGTTTTACCTATTTTACCCTGAGCCTGTCATTTAACACCCATATAGTATCCAAGAAACTCTCTAGATCTGTAAGTTACAGAATAATTTATCAGCACTATGAAGTGAAATTTCTTGATTGGAAGTTCCATATACCAATGACATCATCTTTCCAAACAAAATTAAAATAATCAGCTAAGTATGATTTGTATGGCCCTATCTTAATGATCATGTATTTTAATTAGAACATTATGATATAAAAATGGGTAGTGTTAAACTGTTTTATAGTCCTTGAAAACAGGTTGAATTTTTAAAAATATGTTAAACATTTATTCTATATTTTCTTCCAAGTTCTCCCTTCCCACCCTTTTTAAAAGTGTAATTTGAGCTGAACTTTCAAAAATGCCCATGTTATACAAATAAATTATAAAAAGAGAACTCAGTTTAATGAGTCTTGTTAAAAAATTTCCCAATTTCTAAATAAGTAGAGTCAGACTTAATGATGATTTATGCATTCAAATATATCTTATTCTCTCACTACAAGATTCAAAGGCATGAAACCAGGATTATGAGAGGTCTTGGATTTTGACTTAAGACATGAGAAGCAGTTTAGTGTAGATGATGTAGCAGCATTGGACTCAAAATTCAGGAAATCTAAGTTCAAATCTTTCCTCAGAAATGCAATATCTGTATTATTATTGTTGCTCAATTGTTTTGCTCATATCCAACTTTTCATGACCCCTTTTGAGTTTTTCTTGGCAAAGATAGTGCAGTTGTTCGCCATGTTCTTTTAAAGCTTATTTTATAAATGAGGAAACCTAGGCAAACACATTTAAGTGACTTGTCCAGGGTCACATAATTACCAAATATTTCAAGCTGGATTTGATCTCAGGCTTTTTTGACTCCAGGCCAGAACTCTATCCACTGTATAACTTAGTTACCTTTAATATTTGTATGGCCATGGGCAAGTCAGTCTGTTTCAGCCTTAGTTATTTCTTCTATAAAGTTGAATTCAGATTGCTGATTTCAACTCTAAATCTATGATCTTATGATTCCCATGTCCGTTGGAATAATATTATGTTCAGAAGGTATGATTATATGAGACAATGAAATAGAAACATTTCTTTAATGCCATAAATTCAGAACCCACCTGTCTTTCAACTTTGACGAATTTCCCCATCATGCTTTGGTCTTCAATTTCTGATGAGGATGCTTTGGCTACATACGGATCATTTCTAGGAAAGAATCAAGAGTCCCATGAGAGCATTGCATCCCCTTCCATTCTGTGATGTTATCTATATATTTAGCAGCACAGGGGACCTAATATCATCATAGCTACTTCTGCAAATTATGTGGATAGATAATTTCCCTAAGATACTCAGGAGACTCAATCAGTCAATTTGAGTTAGGGAAAATTTTACATTCGCCTGTCCTCAATTTGACTTTGAAACTAGTGGATAGAAATTGTATGCTTTACTGAAAGATGATGACAACTGAAGCAAAAATGGGCAACAAATGAATCATTTTTACTGTGTGTGTGTGTGTGTGTGTGTGTGTGTGTGTGTGTGTGTGTGTGTGAGATTTGTGTCAACATTTAAGGTCACAAGGTAGAAAGAGTTTATGATTTAGACTGTGAGTATACTGCTAATTCTGACTCTATTAATCCTATAATTTTAGAAAAAACGTAGGGACAGATCATGTAAAAATTTCTCAGGTGAAAAAAGATCACAAGTGGTAAAAGTTTAATAAGCCCTGGCCTAGGTGATGTAATATTCATTTTCAAAATGAGAAAAATAATGTTAGAATGAAATACATGTCCAGTCAGGAAGTATTAGAAAGTTTTCAAATTGAGGCTCTTCTCACCAAAAGCTACCTCTTAAAAATTATACTTTCAAACAAGTATGCTATATGAAAACCTTCATTTATTTTAAATAAAAATCACTTTGCAAAAGAAGTTGCCATAAGAGTTCTTTAAATACAATCCCTCCTTTTGCATTTAAGAAAGAATTTCCATTTCCAAGGACCCAGGTATTACTTTTACTTATTTTTATTCATTCTCCTTAATCACTTCTGGGGAACAGTGAATCTCTATAGCCTCAGTGAATAAAGTTGAGATTAAGGGTTGCTCATGGAATGCTGAGTCTGGTGACTATGGGTCAGGCTACTTCTAGAAGCAAACCTTGGAGACTGCTGGGAAGGATAGGTAAAAGCTCCTCCTCGTTGGGATTTCTTGTGTTTTGGAGTAGATGGAGGTCCAGGGGTGAAGATCATATCTACTCTGAAAGAGAGAGAGAGAAAAATAGAAAATACTACTCCAAAGAATTTCCTTGAGACATTGGACCACTCATCATACAAAATAAAGCAAAGACTGAGGATGTACATGCAGGATTATTTATAACCCCAATACATCATCCATTTAGGCTAGGCAAAAATAGCTTCTTATTATTATAGAGAACATTGTGGGCAGAGTCAGAGACAGGGAGATAGATGCATCTTATTATTTCTCTTAGCAACCCTAATATATTAAACTCTAAGTCTAACTTGTCTTTGGCTTTCCTTCCCCAAAGACATCTAGTTAAAGGAGATTTTTACTGCCAACTCTAAAGGACCTGTTTTTAGCACCATGAATCTTTTTTAGTTCCCTAGGCTTTTGCTGGTCATTAGAATGATGGATCTGACAATATTCTGCCGGCATAACGCTTTCATTTCCTGCAACCTGCACCATTTCATGATCCTCATTCAGTGGAGCAGAAATGAAAACTCTTCGATCTCTGCTTCATAATCCTGTGTGGGCAGAAGGATAGAAGTCCATGCTGTCCCCAGCCTCATTAAGATGGTACACTAAGAAATTGTCTCTGAGTTTATAAGTTTCTATGCAATGACCTCCTTTTGTCATTTTCTAGAAAACACAGCTGATTTTGCAATGTAGTAAGAATGTAAGATTCTTGAGGGTGGGAACTATTTCTTAAGTATTCCTAGATTCTAATGTGAGGCTTTGCTCTTAGTAGGCAAATAAAAATATTTGTGCAATTAAAAATGTGCATTTTCACAACTTGAGTTTGGCCTAAGAAAACCCATAAAATGCAGTAGAGTGATAGTCAGGCACCAGTGTATTCTTTTCTCCCTTCCCCAATACTTCATTCACATAGAAACATTTCCATTCATTAATATTAAAAGCAGGAGAGGATAATATTTGACTCAAAATCATTATATTTGATGGGCATTGAAAGAAACTTTAAGGGCTTATCTTACATATTGAATCAAATGCTTTTTAGAAAACAGCCAGCAAATGATAAATTCAGTGGGATGCTAAATTCCCTACATCTTTTAGTCAAATTTGTGATGGTAAAGAGAGTCTATTGTACATTATCTTTGTGAAAACTTTCTTCTGGCTTCCGGAAGAAGCACTAACCTCCCAGGCGTGTTGTGAAGTTCAAATGAGATAACATATGTAAAGTTCTTTGCAAACCTTAAAGTATTGTAACAATCTTATATAAAATCTTACTGGCAAGACTAAAGGATAAATGTCAGAAAGCTCTGCTACTTCACTGAGGTCTTTTATTTCTATAATTTAATTGGGAATATATTGGGAATAACTTCCCAATAGTTGCCTTCAAATACAATTAGATCATTAAGATGGAAATTTTTTATAGGTAGGGAAGTAGGCATACAGATTTGGAATTATTGATAATTACTTGGTTACTTTTTTGGGGTGATATCAGACAGAGGTCTCAAAATTTGATCAGTGGACTGAATGAGGATCACAAAATTCTTGAGTGTGGCCCCTGGAAGTTCCCTATACCAGTGAAATTAAAAATCTGTTTCTTATTTTTTAACTCTTTTTGGTGGTGGTGGGGGCAATAAAATAAATTAAGATTTTCTCCATACTCTTGTTATCTTTCCCTACTTCATTTACATTGAGAGTTGAATCCCATAAGGTTAGAAGCTCTTGAAGGAAAATTAGTTTTTGCTCTTTCTTTGTACATTAATGTATTGAATACTTATATACGTGTGTGTGTGTGTGTGTGTGTGTGTGTGTGTGTGTGTGTGTGTATTTGGTCTTGTTCAGAATATCATTAAAGAAATATAGGAGCAAAAATAAGGGTTTGTCATATATAAACAATAATAATGTTAGGATGCAGATTAGCTTAATGCATGGAGCATTGGATATGGAGTCAAATATGGCCTTAGATAAATCTTAATCTCTCCTGGCTTTAGTTTTCTCATCTGTAAGATGTAAATAATAATAGCACTAACCTCCCAGGCTTGTTGTGAAGCTCAAATGAGATAACATATGTAAAATTCTTTGCAAACCTTAAAGTATTGTAACAATCTTATATAGAATTTTATTGGCAAGACTAAAGGATAAATGTCAGAAAGCTCTGCTACTTCACTGAGGTCTTTTATCTCTATAATTTAATATTTTATTTTCCCCAATTACATGTAAAACCAATTTTAACATTTATTTTTTTAAACTTGCTCCCATGCTTTTAAAATAACCCCGTATTTTTAAATAGCCTTTTATTTTTTCCTCAATTATATGTAGACAATGTTTACATCATTTATAGAAGATTTAGAGTTCCAAATTTTTATTCCTCTAGCTCTCTATCCCTCCCTTTCTTTTTGCTATTCCTATAATAGCAGACAATTCTATATAGGTTATACATATGCTAAAATATTTCCATATTAGTCACAGTTGTGAAAAAAGAAATAGATCAATAGAAAAAAGACAAAAAAGAATAATGTAAGTGAAAATTTGAAGTATGCTTCAAACTGCATTCAGAATTCTTCAGCTTTTTATCTGAATGTAGATAGTATGAGTCCTTTGCACTTGTCTTGGATCATTGTATTGCTGAGAAGAGCTGAGTCATTCATAATTGACTATCATACAATGTTGCTGATACTGTATAACGTTTTTGTTCTGCTCATTTTACTTTGCACCAGTTTGTACAATTTTTCTAGGTTTTTCTGAAATCTTCCTGTTCATAATTCCCTATTACATAATAATATTATATTATATTTATATATCACAACCTGTGCATTGATTCCCCTACTAATGGGCATGACCTCCATTTCTAATATTTTGTCACCACAAAAAGGCTTCTATAAATATTTTTATACCATTTTTAATGATTTCTTTGGAATACAGACCTAATAGTGGTATTACTAGATCAAAGGGTATATATAGTTTTATAGCTTTTGGGCATATTTCCAAATTGCTCTCCAGAATGATTAAATCATTTCACAACTCCACCAACAATACATTAGGGTCCCAGACTTCCCACATCCCCTCAAACATACAACATTTTCTTTTTTTCTGTCATATTAATCAATCTGATAGGTGTGAGGTAGTACCTCAGAGTTGTTTTAATTTGCATTTCTCTAAGCAGTATGATGAGAATTTTTTTTTTTATATGACTACACACAGTATGGTTGAATCAGTATACCATTTCAACTGGAGACTTCTTAATATTAAGAGAAATTAAGGCAGGTCCTCAAGACTTTAAATGGACTCCCTCTGAGGAACTGAAGGAATGACACAGAAAAAAAGTAACACAGTCAGGCAGGCATAAATGGACTGTTATCTGCATTGTTGGAGAGAATACCCACAAATAGGTAGGATACAGTTATAACTTTGCATTAAAGAGGGTACCTTCCACTTCTCTATGTGCCCTCTTTCCCCTTCTTCAGATTCTCATCAACAAAAAACCACCATCCATAGAGATAATATTTTAAATAATAAGAGTAGTAACTAAAGATTGGTTTTAATGTAAACCCAAATGAAAAAAATACAATACAAATGTTTATTAAGTACCTACATAATCAACAACTGTACAGGTATTTCTTACTTCAAGAAATTTTCATTCAACTTCCCTTATAATCATGATATTATCCATCATCAATAACAATTTTAAAAGACCAGCAAAGGAGATCTTCATTTGCCCATTTAACAGAAGAGTAAAGCAAGGTTTGAATGACTCACCTAAATTCACGAAGCAGCCAGGAATCCAACCTAGTCTAGAATCCATATCTTTTGAACCTCAGTCCAGGATCACATCACAGGATTAACTTACTTAATTCATCAAATTCTATATAACATCTATTCTATAACTGACATATAAAACCTCCAAAAAGGGTAAGTGCAGTCCAGGTATGGTGCAGTATGCCTTTGATCTCTGCTATCACAGGGAACTGGGTTGGTGGATCACTTGAGCTCAGGAGTTCTGAGATACAGGAGAGCTAATAATTTGGTCCTCATATTAAATGTGGAAAGAAGGAGGGATGAACGGGAGGTAGAGAGGGAGGGAAGGAGATCAAAAAGGCAAAGAGAAGCTTGATAAATCATCAAGGGGAGTTTTCTCTTCTTAGTCCTTACATTTCTTGTGTCCCATGGCAATTTCTGCCCTTCCATTCATTTGAAATTCTTGTAAACAGTTCTGGTAACACTTAGCTGCTTCTAATTCTGACATGTTTTTCTTACCTTGTCTGAAGATACTTTATCCTGGAAAGCATGTCCAGATGTCCTGCAGAATACTGTTCAATAACATCCTTTACGTCATAAGGCCTCAATGTCTCCTTGAATTTTTTTTTGTAGAGACGAAATTGTAGTATTCTAAATATGAAAAGGAGAGTGGAGCATACTTTTAGTTCCTACTCCGAGAGAGGCCAAGGCTGATAGATTACTTGAACTCAGTAGTTCTAAGCTGCAAGAAGGCAAATTTCAATTCATTGTCCATCATAAATAAGTGCAGTGTCATATGATGATTCCTAAGGAGTTGGGGCCCATCAGGCTTCCTAAGAAGGGATGAACCAGCACAAGTTAGAAATAAAGTGGATCAAAATTCTTGTGTGGAAGAAAGGAAGGAAGGAAGGAAGGAAGGAAGGAAAGAAGAAAGGAAGGAAGGAAGGAGAGAGGTAGAAGAAGTTGGAGAGGAATTTAAATGAAAAGAGGGATGGGAGAGAGAGGGAAAGGGATGACAGAGAAAAGAAGAGGAGCGATAAAGAGAGACACACAAAAAGAAGAGATAGAAGGAGTTGGTGAGGAAGATAAGTGAGAAAGAGGGAGGGGAGAGAGAGAGAGAGAGAGAAAGGGAGAAGGAATGAGAGAAGAAGGGGAGGGAGAGAGAGGGAGAAGAGAAAAAAAAGAGAGAAGAAGAGGCAACACAAAGAGTGGGGAGGGAAGAGGAAATGAGAGAACAGAGATAGGGGAAAGGGAAGAGAGAAAGCAGAATCAGAGAAAGAGAAGTAAGTTCAAGGAAGCAGGATAAAAGATAGTACCAAAAGCCTTCTCTCAGGCAAGAAAGCCAGCATCAGGAGTTCATTGGAGTCGATGCAAAAAGGCTTGAAAAAGTGGATTGTTCAGTTTCCAACATGAACATTTACATCAGGAAATTCACCAAATGTATAGGTCAGGGTTTGTTTTATTGTTTTGAAGATTGTTTAGACTTAAGAAGTAATAGAGAAAATGTGAATGATGAAAATTAAATGGAAATGTGGGTTCTGTATGCCTTCCTTAACCCCACCCGTTTCCCAGCTTTTCATGTTTATTGCATGTGAGAGCAAAAATCACATCATCTCTCGAGCCTTTAGTTCCCTCATCTATCAAATGGAGAGTAGGGGGTATTGAACTATCTTAGTTTTAGTTTGTGGGCAACAAGAGAATATTCCTTTCATCATGCATAGGAAGGAGCAGAATATGTCCCATGACCAACTATTAGGAAACAAATCTTTGTGGGGTGTAGAGAGGAAAGTGTTTTATAGCATGGTTCTGAAGTAATGTCTGATTGCAGAAAACTACAGATATATGTCTCACTCCTGTCTGCATTGGGGTATAGTGAAGTAAGCCCTCGCCACTTAGCTCATATCTTAAGCTCATCCTTTACTAGCTGAATGTCTTTAAGAAAGTCTCTGTACATTATTTTCATTATTTATAAAATGGGATTCTAAAAAAATTTGTCCAACCTATTTCTTGGGACTGTTTTGAAAACAAATTTAATAACAGATCCATTTTTAATATATCATCAGATAAACCAACCTTTATACTGCGTTGATGTGGCAAATGAATTTTAATAAAGAGAATTTTTGCAAATCAAGTCCTAACTTCAGAGAGATTTTAATCTTTATTTCTTATGGTTTTTAGTTTGACAGGAAGTGCTAATGCTGCAATATTAAAATTATCTACCATGATTCATCTTTGTAGAGATATTTAATAATCTGTACATCAGAATTTCTATGAAATACAGGATAAAATTATTTCATGTACTCCATTTCTAAAGAAATGCTTGGTGATGAAAATGATCATATCTTTGTTGATAAGTCTTAGAAAGTTCAGAGAATTTGGGAGCTGGATGACTTTTAAAACAAGGAGGCCTGCTTTCACTTTGCTTCTGAATTATTAAGTAAATATAAATAGACAGATTAGACTCTTATGTTCTAGTCTAGACAAAACCCTGTGCTTGATTGTCTTATTTAAAAAAGAGAGAGAGGGAGGAAAACAGACACTAGAATAGTGGAGGAGAGAAAGGACCTTCTTCACTGACTTGTTAAGGTCAACCCAAAGTCAATCTTTGCCTTCTTTTCAATCAGAAGAGTTATTTTATGTGGAGAACACTGCTAGAAAGTACATGGAAGCTATTCTGTGTTTTTTAGAAGAAAAAACCATTGGGAATCACTTGTTACTATATAAATCACTTTTTCATGTAATACTGATAGAAGCTCTCATCTGAAAAAAATATAAAGCACTTTGCAAACCTCAAATTTTTATATAAATGCTAATTAATGTTGCTGTAGTTATCAGTTCTGGGTACCACATTTTAAGAAAATTTTTTACAGAATGGACCGTGTCCAGAGGAAGGAGATGAAAAATGCACTTGAAAATATCATGTAAAAATGTAGTGAAGCAACTGGGGAGCTGGAGAAGATTTATTTAAGGGGGCAAGATTGCTGTATGTAAATATTTGAAAGGTTGATATGTGGAAGAGATGTTAATCATGTTCAGTCTTCCTTTTAGGGAAAAAAAAATTACTATGTGACCAATGGATAGAAGTTTCAGGGAGTTAAATGTCAGTTCAGCATAAAAAATAACTTAACAATTAGAGCTCTTCAGTAATGGAATAAGTCAACTTGAACTGAAAGTACCCATCACTGACAGTTTTCCTACGAGGGTGAAGAATCCCATAAGCATACTTTAGAAGGACTCATTCATAGATAGTTGATTCATAGATGACTTCTTATTTTCCTTCTATGTTAACATTCTACAACTGTGACTTAGAGTAATATTCTGTATGATAAACCTTTTAAATTTTATTCCTATTAAGTAAGGGTGGGACAAACTAAGTGGATAGAATGCCAGTTTTTGGAGTCAGGAAAATCTGAGTTCAAATCTGGCCTCAGATACTGTGTCATCCTAGGTAAGTCACTTAGTCCTTTTTGCCTCAGTTTTCTCTTCTGTAAAATGAGCTTGAAAAAAACATGGCAACCACTCCACTATCTTTGCCAAGGAAATCCCAAATAGGGTCACAAAGTGTCAGATGTGACTGAAAATGATAACAACAAAAATTAAAGATGATTCTTACCTGACCTCAAAAGTCAACCAAATGCCAACATTTCCCTAACTACTTAAGGGAAAATTTGCCTTCGAATGGAAGCAGTTTCTGGTTGTTTTCATTTGATTGCATGGAAGCAAAAAGGACACACAATAAAAGCAATACCTGACTGCTCGGATAGCCGACTTGAGTGTGGGGATCATGTCTTCTATGAGGAATTCATTACTGTAACCCCGTTCTTCAGTCATGGGTTCTCCTGTCCCAGCATCTAGGAATTAGGATACAAAAACTTAGCAGCCTGGAGAGGCAGCATGGTATACTAGACTTGGAGTTAGAACGATAAACTCAAATCCTATCTCAAATACTAACTGTGGGATCCTGGGGAAATTATTTAACATATTTGTGATTCAGTTTCCTTATTTAGTAAAATGAGGAGTTTGGCCTCTATGGCCTTTCAATTCTATGATTATTTTAAAAAGAATTTCAATTAATTAAAGCTAAAAATGCTTAGAATTCAGAATTGTGTGGAAATTTTCAGTTGGAAGATTTGGGCTTGGCTATTGCCTTTGCCATTTATTTACTATAAGACTTTAGGTATCTAATTTAACTTGTCTGTGCTTCAAGTTCTTCATCTGTAAAATGGGGATAACTGCTTACTTCATGGGCTTGTTGCAAAGCTCAAATAAGATAAATTTATGAAACACTTTGATGTTACAGAAGTAGAACTCAAACTATTTGTTGTACTTGTATGTCCTGTAATACTCCATAAGGGCAAAGGCCAGGGCTTAGAAGACCATAGATTGAGAACCAGAAAAGATATTAATGACTGCTTATTCCAATTCCCCTCATTTTTGCAGATGAAAAAATGGAGGTTGAGAAGTTAAGTGAAATAATTATCCAAAGGCACACAGGAAGTAAATGGCAGAGCAAGGCTGGTTGATTCCAAATATATCCTACTGTCAAATACTGCCTCAAGCTCTTTGTCCCACTCTCCCCACAGTGCTTAGGACTGTGCTATGCTATGTACACAGGAGGTGATTAATATATGTTTATGGTGCCTAATGTTCTATTTCAATTCCTCAGTATGGCATGAAAGTGAACCAATCATTTAAGCCAATGAAGCTCAAGCTTAGGTGGGATCTTAAATTGAAAACGGTTTGAGTTTTGTGTGTTTGTCATTCAAGGACCAGGTTAGCTAAGTTTGGAAGACCTCATCCCTGGGGACTTACCATAAGTGATGACTATTATTATTATTATTATGAATTGACATAAGGAATATCTATTGAGAAATTGAAAGTTATGATTTGTGTTGATGGATAAACATATCATTGAAATCATACATTCTCTACATAGTAGAGTAAGAAATTGATTATTTATGTGTATATTCATATATATATATATATACACACATATATAGATATGTATATATGTGAACAGAAGTATGTGTTTATTCATATATAGACATACTTACATACATATGCATAAATGCATAAAATTTATGTGTGTATGTATGCGTTTATATATGTCAACTATGTATATATTTATTTATATGTGTACACTCATATATAGTTCTACTTTTACTACTAGACTGTAAGTTCCTAAGGGCACTGATCATTGTTCATCTTCAAACAGTATGATGTGCCTAGCACAGTGCTTTGTTCACAGAAGACAACTGATAAATATATATCAATTGAATTTTTGAGTCAATGCCTGTTGAGACAAGGTGGTAGACTTGGAATCAAGAAGGCCTAGGTTTGAGTTTTACTTCACTAACCCTTAACTTTTCTGAGATCTGTAAATAAGAGAGCTGAATTCAATAAGGCTACTTCCTGACCTAAATCTTAGTGGTGTCATATCCTAATAAAGCACATTCCTCAGAAAGGAAAAATAAAAATGTACAGTATTCTTATTAATATGGATCTCTCCTGGTCTTTTTATGGGATGGTTTATTGATGACTTTAAGACTCCTTTTCCAGTTTAACTGAAAATTTAGTTCTGGCAGAATGCTGCCACTAGGTATACAACATTCTGGACAAAGATTTCCTTCTCTCTCCCAATCTCCACCTGATAAATTATGGCTCTTTTTTGAGATCTTTGATGAGATATAATAATGAAACCAATAGTTGTGAGTCCAAAGAATTTCTCATATACAATAAATACATGTTATATAAAGTATTTATGTGGGGGAGGCCAACAATCATATTATAAGGGAGTAAGTGGCATACTGTATAATAATTATGATAAAATAATAGACATATCTATAGTACTTGAAAGCGTGCAAATAACTTTTTGGACATTATTTCATTTGAACCTTATAAAAACTTATGAGACAGGTACTCAGCATATCATCACCATCTTACAAAGAAACTGAGGTGAGACTTAGAGAGCTTAATCATTTGTCCAGGATCATAGAGAAAAGAAGTGTCAGAATCAGGATTTAATTAAAGCTTTTTTTTGATTTCATTCAATTATCTGTCCATGGTACCATGCTGCCTTTCCTCATCATTGTCCCCTGATGCTCGAGGCGCCTGAAAAATGAAGACGCTGTATCCTACATAGGACATAAAGTAGTAGAATCAGGACAAGTCACTGGCCATCTTTGAACCCCATTTTCTTCCTCTGTAAAAGGGGGATAAAGGTTTTATAACCAAGAAGAGTCTCAAATAAAATATTAAAAGCCTATTGGAAACTTTATAGAACTTGACAAATGTTAATTATTATTATTAAATGCAACTGCCTGATTGAAATGTATGTTTCCTGAAAAGTCTCTTAATTTTTTTGAGTGTGGGTGGAGCAGGGATTTTTCCTATCCCTATATGTATAGTGAGAATGTAAAAGATCTGGTGAAAAGGTGGTTAGTCAGGATTAGGGAAATGGACTATTTTGAAGATTCTGGGCAACTTTAAAATTACATCAATGGAACTTGAAAAGGAAATAAGCTTGGAAGGAATGGAGGAAATATGAGAGGAAGTTGAAGGAAGGAAGAGGAGCTGGAATTACCTTCAGAGCTCTGCCAAAATGCATACGCTTTCATTCGGAATGCAGTCCGAAAACGTTCCTTATTGTTCAAGCCAACATTTTTTGGCTCTTTAGAAGGACTTTCTTCTATGGCATCTACATTCAGAGGAGTAAATAGCTTTCCTTTAGTATTGGTACCACGAGGATTAGAAAGTCGAACCCGATCCAAGAGACCCAGCTTTTGGCTACAAAATAAGCAAAAGTGAACAATTTTCCTCCTTCAATGCAGGCTCTTAACATTGCATGTTTATCCTTGTTATGCACCTATACTATAAAATCCCCTTACATATCCCCAGGAGAAAGGAGAAATGTGCTTTGTGAAGAATCTGAGAACTAAAGAGGGACAACCCTAGGTATAATATATTAAGTATTTTGAGGGTGAATGGATTTTAAAACAGATGATTATATTGACTGGAATATTATACAGTTATATTTAATGTGGGAGATCTGCTTTTGAAGTCAGGGTTCCAAATATTCTAGTTCTGTGCTTGTTGATAAGATATATTCACAGCTTTCAAAGGGCATCTCTTTTTGTCAATACCATGGACTTCTTCACAGAAAATACAAATGGCTACCATTAGAAATATTCTTCCTCCCACCTTATCATTTTTTGGTAACTTGATAGGATTCAATTTAACAAGGATTGATTAAGCTCCTACTATATTCCAGGCACTATGATAAGCAGATAGATAGATACTGGAGAGACAAAGATAAAAATGAAACTGTCCCTTCCCTCAAGGAGCTCACATTTAATAGTGGTTGGGAGTTGGTAGGAAATAATATTTATATAGATAAGTAAATACAAATGCTTATATACATACATATATATACATGAAATGAAAAATAATTTTGGTGATTAAGAGGGAGTTATTATTATATGGTTATAGATTACATTCAAAACAAATTCCAATATACAGTTAACATCTTTGTGGGATGAAGTGGGATCAAATACCAACTGAAGTAAAAAGAAATAATGGGACAATTGAAATGCCTCCTGAAATAGGAAAGATCCTTATTCAATTGTCTCAAAATGCATGATGGGTACCTGTATGTCAATTGTATTCATTACCATTTACTAAATGTTAGGTGACATTAGGAAGACTACTGTCTATCCATTATCCACTCATATTTTCTTAAGATGGATAGTTAATTTAAAATGGAATAATTTAGGATAGATATCCAGATACTATAGAGTCCAGTTTTTCTTGGTATCATTTTTTCCTCATGCATGCTAGAGTTTGTGAAGCACCTTTCTCAAAATAACACTGTGATGTAGGTAGGGCAAGTATTATTTCTCTATTTGACTGAAGTAGAAGCAGAGGCTTTGGGAAATCAGAGAGAATTTGCCCATAATCAAATGGCTATCAAATATCAGAAGTTAGATTTGAACCCAGCATTCAATTTCATTACAATATTCTGCTTCACCAGGGATGAGAGTTCATTGGATAATATTTCTCCAAGGAAACTCATTCAGTGCCCTGTATTTTACTGTGCATCTTTTCCCTGAAGGCAAGGACTTGTGTCATATTTGTTTATGTATATCTTTTAGAGGCAGCTAGTGGTGCAGTGGATATAGCACTGAGACTGGAATTTCCTTCCCAAGAAGCCCTGCATTAAAATCTGGCTTCAGATTTTATGTGTGAGCTGTGTTTTCCTGAGCAAGTCACTTAACCCCTGTTTTCTTCCATTTACTCAACTGTAAAAATCAGGAAAATAGCAATCATAGAGATGCTGAGAGAATAAAATGAGATCATTTTTGTAAAGCACAAAGATCAGTCCCTGGTATATAGTAAGCATTATTATAAGTGCTTATTCTTTTCCTCTTTTCCCTTCCCTGCTCTGCATTATCCAACCTTAGCACATTTCTCTTGAGAGAATCATAGTGTCATGTTAAACTCTCTCGATTTTGAGTCAGATAGATTGAACTCCTATTATAAATCTTGCCCTTATCAATTAAATGACTTTGGACAAGTAACTTAACCTAGTTATAAGTCTCAGTTTTCTCCTGGCTTATTGCTTTAGTGTAAAGAATAGATAAGGTAGTAGTTGTCAAGGACTTAGTGAACTCTAAAATAGCACATGGATTTTAGCTACTACGGCATTTAGGTGATCTAATGCGTAGAGTACCAGAAAGATTTTAATTCAAATCCCATTATAGATATTGTATGTAATTATGAGCAAGTCACTATCTCTCTCATCTTCAATTTCTTCATCTGTAAAATGGGGATAATAATAGTGTCTATATCATAGAACTACTATAAGGATCGAAGTATTCTGTAAGCCTTAAAGTGATAAGTAAATGCTTATTATTATTATTAGTTTTTGGTTTTGGTTTTTCTTTTTACTGAGCCTTTGAATTGCATTGTAAATACTTATCTTTGATACAACCCACAAACTCCAATATCTTGTTGGTTGGTTAGTTGTTGTCCTTTGTTCTTGAAGAGGACCAAAATGACATCACTGTTATAGTCAAGTTATAGCAGGTTCGACTGTGGCTGAGCAGACCAGCATGAGCTCAGAATGCTCTGTCACAGGTCAGACACAAATAGTCCCTTTAATATTTGGGTGGACTTTTTAACTGTACATTTCTTGATTTTGAGCCAATTCAATTCTGTTTTGCTCATAGAGCACAATACTTTCTCTGATGAGGGTACACTGTGCTGGGTGGTCTTCTGCCAGTGTCTTCCATGTCACACAATCAATTCTAAAGTTCTTAAGAGAGATGAATATATATATCTAGATTTCTGAAGAGTAAAACTGATTACACAGTGGTGGATGGCTATGACCATAGAATTGATGTTGACAAGGCAATAAAAACTTCAAGGGCCATGGCATGGAAGAATCATGCTAGATTAAAGCTTTTGTCAGTTTGAAATAAGATCCTTAGTGATTTTCCACATGGCTGGCAGCAGAGTTTTTCTCATGACAAATTTTGGATTGAGGAATTGTTTACAAATCCTGAAGTCTTGGGTTGCTTTGCTCCTCTGTATTGTTAGTTGCTAGTATTTATATAACACTTTATTACTTCTAAAGCACTTTACAAAATACCATATCATTTTTCCTCACAACTGTCCTGGGAGGTAAGTGATATCATCTCTATTTTACAAATAAAGACTCTGAGATAGATGAAGTTATAAAATGAGACAGATGACTTGCCTAGGGTCACACAGCATTTAAGCACCTATCGCAGCATTTGACCTTGGTTCTTTCTGATTCCATATGTGACCTATATAGCTTCATATAGGAAGGTTAGAAATAGTGTAAGATACATGCGTAAAGCACTGGGATTGGAGTCAGAAGATTTGAGTTTGGGGTTAGGTCCTGTCACATAACAGCTATGTGAGTCTTGAAAGGTTGTTATCCCTTTCTGCACTTCAGGCTGTTCATTTTTAAAATGAAGGGAGTGGCCACCCACAGATGACACCTGAGTCAATCCCAAGTCAATCCAAGTCATTTTCTTTTCAGATCCAGGTTCTGCTACTTGTACTGCCCATGTAGCTTTGGGGAGATCACTCCATTTCTTTGGTGCTGTAACTTCTCCATCCAATTATGACTGGATTGAATTTGATCCTGTGACTTTGATGTCTCTTACATCTTTCTTTCCTCTAATCCTGTGATTAGATTATCTTCAGATTTTCATGTACATCTAACCTTTGGTGATTTAACTAAAGAACATTAAAATTGGAATCATTTTAGAATTCTTTTACTGCCAGAGTTATAGATACAGGCTGGGTAGAGATGAATAGTTTCTTTTTATGCAAAACATATTTACAGCAGCATTGTGTAGTGACAAGTAACTGGAAACTAAGGGAGTGCCTATCAGTTGGGGAATGACTGAACAAATTATGGCAAATGAATGTAATGGAATATTACTATGCCATAACCAATATAGGAAGATACTTAAATTAATACAGAGAGAAGTGAACAGAGAGATGGATCATTTCATGGAAAAGATTGGAGATAGACATTGAAATTTAATTGCTTACTTGAAGATAAGAATGACATTAAATTCATATTTGCTCTTCTTAATATCTTATAGTGTTTTATATTTCAATGAACATTTTATAAATGAATGAAGCATCTCTAATGTTTGCATATGACAGGTTCCAAGATATAACAGAAAGTTTATACCTCTTCAATGCTATTATCATACTCTATTTTGGACTACGTTATTTCTACAGTTGCCTCGTCTTCTCTACTGAGCTGCAACTTCCAGGAGGGCAAGCATCCTTTCTTATTCATCTTTATATCAATACTTTGTATCTGGCACAGTAGTAGTCATTTAATAATTTGAAAAGATTTCATTCCTTAGAAGAGAACATATGAAATGGGGGAAATAAAATGAAGAGGGATATTTTGCTAGAACACAGAAAACATTGGGTTATGAATTTCAGTGGGCTCTTGATATAGATTTAGTACTTTATAGATTTACTTGAGCCAGCTGTAAAGTGCAGGAAGGTTGACCACACTATAGCCTGTCAGGAGATAAGTGTATACAGAGTGTACACATATATCATGATGAGATAGTTAAAGTAAGATTCATTACAGATGTGTGGTCCTGGTTCTAAATCCTATATGTGAATAGTTGAGTTAGGGTAAAGAATCTCAGAGGTGGATGCTGGGATATTTTTGCGCTGAAACAGACTACTGGGTGCAGGTCATACCATTATTATTTTCTTTACTATTGGGTTCATCTCTATTTACTTCAAACCATATGGGTCCCAGATGATAATTTATGAGGGTGGGGTGAACATGTCAGAAATAGAAAGCACTCAAGTCCAAAATCTGCAATATCTTCTGTGAATTACTTCTGGTTATTATAGATTAAATGGCTTAAATTCTTCCTGTAGTAGGGGGAAGGATCTTTTTGCTTTCTAATTGTCCCTAGAAAATGAATATCTAAATGGATGGATGGTCAGGTGGAGGAAAGAGTTCAACCCCTGAGCCACAATAGCTATGTCTTCTCTTTACAATCTTGCTTTCAAATGAATAATTCTACCCTTGTTCTCTGTGGGCATAGCAAGGTCTATCATGACAAGCTCATCTCAGAAATGGCACCTAATTTCTAGGATCCTGCCTGGGAAGGCTTTTAAGCACAGAGGAACTAATAACAAAAGCTAATTGGGTCCAGTTGAAAAGAGAGCTGAAGCTAGAAAAGAGAGAATGAAAGCTTTTTTATTCTGAATGGTCCAGGGACTAATAAAAGACAGTGAATCTTTAACCTCTAGGCCTTGGATGGTCATGATTGTCTCTGAAAAATGAGTAAAGAAAGACTAGCAATAAAAGCACCTAAGAAAACACAAGAAAAAGAAGTCTAGTTTAAAACAAAACGATTTTACTTTTTTTGTCTCTAAAGAAAAGAGAGTGAACAAAAGATAGTACCTTTATCCTCTGGATTTTATTAATGCGTGTCTTTACAAACAACCCTTGATGATTACAGAGTTCAGAAAAGGGATCAGCCTGCATTTATGGAATATTTTGCTCAATTGGGAATTCCCTGTATTGGCACTATCACCCAGGTAATTCCTATTTGTATTTTGAAAATCAAAACTTGCATTATGGGCCAGAATGGAAGAAATGTCATTGAAGACTATAATCTTAGAAGAATATTCCTTTCAATTAAGGACTTCCTTCAATTCCTTAGAACAATATTCAATAATGAAAAAAAAAACTTTTGATGGGCATGTCTAGATTATTATTTATGAGGATTTGCATATAAAAAAAGTATTAAAGACATACATATATATATATATACACACACACACACATACATACCAGCAAAGTGTGTTGCTTGGTATATAGTGAGAGTGATGAATTGCAGAGAGACAGAACTCAGGAATAATTATAGGTGTAATTAGTTGGGACAGTGTTGGGATTGGAGTCAATGGACTTGAATTCTAATTCCTGATCTACCACTCAATAGTTGTGTGACCTTGGGCAAGTCACTTAATTTTTGTAAATTTCTGTTTCCCTATTTGAAAAATGCAGGAGCTGGACCAGCTGGTCCTGTCATGCTCCAGGATGTCTTAGTTGTTAAGGGATCCTATGAGTCCTTTGTATTATTTTATATGTTTCTCTAGGGTGAAATAGTAAGGATGACGTCAATAATAGTAAAAACAAGAAGAAGAATATTTAGCAATTACACAGTGTCTCAAATATCTTTAAATTCAAACAGCTTAAAGCTGTACTAAAACTTTTGGGACATTGTGCATAATACTTTGTTTTTGCAAAATGCTTTATAAATATTATTTTATTTCACCCTTACTATAATTATGTTATATTTATTCCTGCTATTATTATTCCAATTTCACAGGTAAGTGAAGGAAATGCTACCATCATTCCCATTTTACAGATGAAAGAACTGGGGCAGAGAGGCTAAGTGACTTGTGCAGGATCACAAAGCTAGTAGGCAGTTGAACTTGCATTTTAATTCAGGGCTCTCAGATTCTAGGTATAGAGTTCCCTCCACCAAGCCACCTCAATGCTTTTAATGCACCATAATGTCCATTCCAACACTAGATCTTTGATTCTACAATCCTCCATAAATCCTTTATAGAAGATCTACCCAATGTATGAAGATATTATTTTTATAATCTTATGGACATGTGGATCTACTATCCTTTACTTTTGCTACATGCACAAATGATGGAAAGAAAATCTAGATGGAACAAAATACTATACTACAGTTGATATTAAGGCTATGAGAATATTCAAACGCTCTCGACCCATAGTTAAATGATGCTAGTTTTTTCTTTACTTGTTGAACTTGAAGGGTAGGCCAACTGCATTTCCTATTCACCCCCACACCTTGCTGTCCCAACTAATCCATTCTTCTGCCATTTTTGTGTCATAGCTGATCAAAAGACACCTATTGAATGATCTGCTTCCAAAGAATTTCATAAACACTATTTAGTAGAAAAAGTCCTGGAATAGGAGAGAGGATACCTGGATTCCTCAAATATGTAACTATGACTAACCAGGATAGAGTAACAAGGCTTTTGCTCCAGGTACACTAAACTAGAGGATAGTTCTTGCAATCCTTCAAAAGTGTAGAAACACCAAAGCTTAGCATATAATAATCTTCTTCTTGCCCATGAAATCACCACCCTAGTTATGACTCTGTTTGGGAAAGTCAATTCATTTTTCTGAACCCATTTTCTCACAGCTAAAATGAATTTCACATTACTTCCCTATTTACTTTATAATGCTATTGTGGAGAAAATACTCTGTAGAATATTCTAATGAATATGTAGAGAAAGCACCCACTATACATGATCTCATTTGATACTCACAACTGCAGAAGGCAGGAAATGCCAGTATTTGTATTGCCCTTAATGAAAGTCTTGGAAATATAGAATTATTTTGCAAATTAGAATATTAAATTTCAGAAAGGCAAATGAGTTTGCCCAATTTCACAAGGTTTATAATTTCCTCCTCTGTTAAATGTATATAATTCTATATAAACATAGGTTTAGCGTGCAAATAAAATGAGAAGATGCAGGAAAGGTGCTCCAAAAAATATCAAGTAGTCTATGAATATAAAAGGTAATAGTTATATGCTATGCTAATCTATAATTGTAACACCAAGATGGAGTAATTCCTGTGAGTGGTGGGTTTGAAGTGAGGGAGCTCTGAGTTAAAGTCCTATCTCATACATTTACTAGATGGTTGATCCTGGGCAAATCACTTAATCTCTGTTGGCTTCCATTTTCTCATCTGTGAAATGGAGATGGTTAGTAGCCCCTATATTTCTTGTAAGGATCAAATGAGATAATGTCCATAAAATATATTACAACCTTAAAATGCAACATAATACTATTCATTATTATTACTATTAGTACTGCCACTATAATTATTAATATCTTCTTGTTTTGTTTTGTTTTTTCTATTGTTCTTGTTCTTCTTCTGCTTCTTCTTATTTCTTCTTTTTTTCTGTAGAATTCTATAATACCATGCACTGGAAAAAGCCCAGGACTAGGAGGTAAAATATGTGGACTCTAGTTTCAACTATGCCAGTAGATGGGAAGATTCTAACTTGGTTAAAGTAACTAGAATTTTGTCCCAAGTATACTATTAACCAAATGCTACTGGTCTGTAGGCAGGTATTCCTCATTCCAAACTTAAGATATCTTGAGAAAGACAGAGACAGAGGGAGAAAGAGACAATCAGAGAAATAGAGACAGACATACAGAATAAGACAGAGACAGATAGAGACAGAGAAACACAGAGAGACATAGACAGGCAGACAGAAGGAGAGGGAAAGAGAGAGGAAGACAAAGAGAGACAGAGAAAGATACACACAGAGATAGAAGAGAGAGAGAGACAAAAATAGAACTAGACACAGATAGACAGACAGACAGACAGACACACACACACATACACAAAGAAAAGCAGAGAGAAACAGAGAGATTTAGTTCCATGTGCCCAGTCTTTTCTATACATCTCTTATACATACGTACATGTTATGAATAGCTCAGTATCAATCAACACATATCTCAGAGAACAGGACCTAGAGGTGAACAAGGTAGGCAGCTGCACAAGGTGCACTATTCAGGTTGGGGATTAGGGGGAGTTGTTCTTTAGAATGTGAAATATTTTTGAATCTGAATTTTTATAAACAGACCCAATTGTAAAGTCAGATCACTCTATTCTCCATAACATGCAGTGATTTATTTTGTGGTAAATGAAGTCTCTTGTGTAATAGCCAAATCTAAAACCTTAAAAAAGAACATAATCAACAGGGAACCAAACCTTGCCTTGTGTGCACAAATACTTTGTTCCTGCTGGGATGTCCCAGTAAAGTTCCTCTCTGGCCTTTCTAGCCTTTCTTCTCAAACATCCTTTGTAATCCTTCCTTTCTCATCTTCATATATAACCTGAAGATTCAGCCACTGCTCTCTTACTCTTCTCTTAAAACCATAAACAGGGAGTTTATCCGAAAGCCATATACTCTGAAGTTCCCAGGTCAAAAGGAAGAGCAGTTATCAGGACAATAAAGAGAGCCAGTGAACCCAGTGAACAACCCAGTGAAGTAAGGGTGGGGTCTGCATTTACTCAAACACACAAAGAGGAATGAGACAGTTCTTTTCCCTGGGAGTGCTATGGTTTGCAACTAATCAGTGGAAGGAAGTATCAAAAAAACACATAATTAGAATAGTACCAGCTGCTGAACAATCAGAAAATTAACTGACAACTCCACAAAGGCAGGGACTATGTCTCTTGCATGTCCTTCAGAGCCTACCATAGCTGTCTGCATACAGTGGGTGCTTATTTAATGTTTGTTGAATTGAATTAAATTTAATGATTCAGTCTGATCCCATCATTCAGTGCAAATTCTTTGCAATCTTTTGAATAGAATGAAAATTTCATTTATATTTGATTTTGTGATTCCCATTTCATTCTCCATTATTCAAAGTGTTCTCTTTGTAAATATAACAGTTCACATTTCTATAATTCTCTCATATTTGCAAAGTTATTTACATACATATATCTCTTTTGAGCCTTACCAAAGCCTTGCAAGGAAGGTAATATTAATATATCCATCTTAAAGAGGAGAAAACTTGAGTCTCAGAAAGGTTAAACTTTTTTTTGCCAAGATTACTCATAAGTGCCTCTAGCAGGGTTTTGAATTGTGGTGCTAGAGAAGATTTTTGAGAGTCCCTCAGACAACAAGGATATCAAATCAGTCAATACTGATTGATTCAGGATATTCACTGGAAGGTCAAATACTGGAGCTGAAGCTTAAATAATTTGGCCATATGATGTGAAGAAGGGACTCATAGAAAAAGATCCTGATGCTGAGAAAGATTGAAGGCAAAAGGAAAAGAATGGCAGAGGATGAGATGGGTAGATAGTGTCATAGAAACAATGAACATTAAGTTGGATAGTCAGTGGAAGATAGAAGGGCCTGGCATGTGATAGTCCATGGAGTAACAGATGGATATGACTAAAGAATTCAACAACAACAACAATAAACAACTTTCTGACTTGCAGTCTAGGACCCTATTCATGTTACTTTGTATAGTCTCATGATTCTACATAGATTTTTGTTACCACAGCCAATGGGAATGATTTTGGTAGGGACAATTAAATTGGGCAGGTTCCTAAAAGCAATAAATAAGTTTTTCATTCTCAACTCTATGTGAACATTATAGGTAGTATCGGGGAGCTTGACTAAAATTGAGTTGGTTTCATGACATGACATCACATTGGTATCACTTCCCAGAAAGTGCTCCTTGCTCCCAGGATGCAGTGTAAATATGTATTTCTTTGGATTGCCTTTGGCATTTTCTTCAAGCCTCAGGTCATTTGGAATTTCAGACTTCTTGATGTCATCCAGAGAGTTTCATGTCATTATTTACTCTCACTTGCCTTTTGTAAATGTGCTTGAAAAATCCCGGCTTAGTGCAACTGTTTCAGTGCCATTTGCACTGGTTTATTCAGCTGTATCATTTTCTCCTCATCAGGATGACTTTTAATTGTTTAGCTGGATTTTGCATTGAGGGACTCTCATCCATATTGAGCTGACAACATCCCCTTTAGTGCCTTGAAATGAAGTTCCAAACTTACATTTTTCTAGACATTTTGAAATCTACTTTCCTCACACTTGGATGTATCCAAAGTGTCCTTTCTTAGCTCTTAAAAACTCTTAAAACTATTTAAATTTAAAGAGCATTAATTGAGTACTATATGTCAGGTATTGTTCTAGATACCAGAACACAAAGGCAATAAGGAAATAGCATATGTCCTCAAAGATCTTACATTCTAAGAGAATCTCATGTGAAATCCTTTCACTACCCAAACCAATTAATCCCAACCTCAGATTTAATCTCTAAGATTAAATCTTAATTTAATTGATTCTCCTTTGCCCCAGTGCATTATTTTTGTTGTTCAATAGTTCCTTTGTTCAGGATCTGATTCTTCATGACCCATTTGGGGTTGTCATGGTAGACATCCATGGTAGAGGTTTGACATTTCTTTTTTCAGCTCATTTTATAGATGAGGAATCAGAGCAAACAGGTTTATTATACCTTGTACCATACTTATTGTTATATGTTATATTTTGTAATGTTTGAAAATATTCTTCAATGTCTTGTGCATGGTTTTTGGATTAGACTGTATTGAACTGACATTTGCTGACATAATCATTTTCTCTCAAGCTTTCCCACATTGTTGTTATTTCAACCAACAGTTCTTTCTGGTTGGTCATCAGGAGATTCAGGGTGATAATTTTCTTCATTATTTTCTCTTCTATCTTGGAAATGAAACAAATTGTTAAGATGCCAAGTAAAGAATTCACCAAATTCTCTGCTTTTAACAGAGATAAACCCCAGCAAATGAACAGAAACCTCAATTCAATTCAGAAAATATTAAATATTTCTAGGCACTGTTCTGGAAATGGGGTATATAAGACAAAAATAAAACAGAATCCATCCTTAGGGAGTTTATATTCTACTGAAGAGAGTACACAATTTGAATATAATTAAGTATAATTAAAAAGTAGGGAGTATGGACACAAAGGAAAGATCAGATAAAGGGATCTAAAGGAGAGAATACTAATAGATGGAGGGAGTAAGGGGTGGGGGGAATCAAGGAAAACTTCAATGAGCCTTCAAGGAAGTTAGATTCTAAAAAATAAAGATGAAGTGTGAGTACATTCCAGGTAAGAATTAGGGCTTGGGATAATAGTTGGAGCCTGGAGATAATAGTTTACATTCCAGGCTAAAGAGCTTGTGTTTTACACAATTAGCACAGTGTTCCTTGTAGATGGAGGCGGACCTGAACAAGGATTGTAACTGTGTGAATGGGGAATGTTTAGTCTAGCAAGAAGAGATGCTTGTTCTTGGATCCAAAAAGTTATGAGAAATAGAGCAAAAGGTAAATGGGAACTAATAATATTTGGGCTTGAATTTTTCATTCAAGTAGAAATCATAATTATCTTTTGGTGGGAGGCAGGCAACACTGGGAGAGTGAAGGGATAGAAGAAGATTTGAATAGTCTTGGTGAGGAATATAATTCTTCATTGCTATATCTTACATTTTTATTTGTGTGATCTGTATCAGAGAATTGCTATTCATCTATTCCATTTGGTCTATCTATATCTATAATATATAATCTATAATAATATCTGTAATTTACTTTCCACAGCTATACCATTTATTTTCCTTTTTCCTTTATTGTTACCCAAATGTTCTCCTAGTCTTCTAATATCTGATTTGCAAATTCCTATTATCTTTTTGACATTTAGTGTAATTCCTCTACTCTTTCCATTAGGTGTTTCTTTTGAATAAAACATATTCTTCCCTTCTCCTCACTTTTCAGTAATAGACTTCATCCCACAAAGTTTTTGTGATAACTATAAAGATGCATTGTTGTTAGCTTTATGACATATTTGTATTCATGCATTGCTATTTCATGTCAAAAGTGATGTTTCCAATTGTCTTCACTGGTAAAGAAAGGGGCGTATCTTCCAAACATTACTCTTCCTGTGCCCAAATCTATTGACCTCTATGGTAGTTGTTTTCAGTTTATCATAGCATTTCTCTTCCCTCACCTCCTCTACAAACTCAAATATCAGTTTGACACTTTCTTGGACATCTCAACAAATAACATCAAATCAATGCTTGTTAGTATACCTGTTGTTGAGACACATCATTCTGAGAGTTCAAGTCATTATTTGGAGAGACAGATACCAATTTCTGATATAATACTTGGAATTACTTATTCACTTCCCATGTCCTATGAATTGTATCCTCCTTTACCTTGCACAATCTTTAGCCAGAAGAATGAAGGAAAGCAGCACTTCACATGACCTTTGATTTTTTTATTCCAGGACTTAAGGGTTATTAGAGACTCAGTCCAGATTTCTTTATCATCATATGGGCCAATGAAAGTGGGGAACAGTCAGTGGGTTTGGTAACATGCCAGTGAGAAATATATTGGTGATTTACTTAAGAATTAGGATATCTGGGTTCAAGACCAGCAAACTGGGTATGACTCATGAAAATTGCATTGGCTTTCTGAACCTCATTTTCTTCATTGGTTAAATGGGGATCATACTTGTGTTGAGATAAAAAATTACATAGCAGATAGAGTATTTTGGAGATGGGAATATGTAGGTTCTCTTGACTCTCATTGCTCCTAAGAAGCTCATTGTGGTATGGTACACTAGACTCACAGAACCTGAATTTGAATATTAACTCAGCTACTGCCAACTCATGTATGACTTAACTTTTCTAGATCCCAGTTTCCTCATTTGTAAAATGAGGGGATTAGATCAAATAATTTCAAAGGTTCTTTTCAGCTCAAAATCTATCAGCCTACAAGTAAAGGTTATAGGTGAAGTGCTAGTCAGTATCAGGTGAGGGAGTTTCCCCACCAAGGGTTCTCCACATTCATGAAATTACAAGTGCAGATTCATTCCTTGTCTGAAACAAATCAGACTATCAGAATTAAACTTTAATATTATTGATTATTCAAGGTTGTTCTGAAGTTTAATAGTGAGATAATAGTGAGTATAAAAATATTACAAGCAAAATGCTTGTGCAGGTAGTATGATTTAATAGGGAAAAGTTCTTAGGCTAGGAATTAGCTGCTTTTGGATTTAAAGACTACTCAGCCACTAATAATAATTGCTAACATTTTAATAATAATTTTTATGTGCCAGATACTGTGCTAAGCACTTTATAATTAGTAACTCATCGGATCCTTACAATAACCCTGAGAAGTAGGTACTATTATTATCCCTTTTTATGGACAAGGACATCAAGGCAAAGTAACATGCTTAGGGTCCAAGAGCTAATAAATATCAGAAACTAATTTTCAATTCAGTTCTTCTTGAATCTTGACTCTATTGTGCCATTTAGCTGCCCCAACTAGTTGTATGACATTGGACAAGTCATTTTACATCTGTGGGACTCAGTTCCCTCCTCCAAAAAGCAAAAGGGAAGGATTAAAATTAGTGTCTAAGATTTCTCACAAATATATAAGTTTATACTTCCCTATAACATAAGGTATTTTCCCTTCTATTTGTTTATCTAATTTTTACTGGACATTTTCTTTTTTAAAAAAATTTTCATTTTAACTTATATATTATGACCATTATGTACAATTTCTTGGTTCTTTGCCATGTCTAGAATACTTTCTCTCTTCATCTCCATCACTATCTTCCTTCTCTATCTTCCTTCAAGTCTGAGCACAAGTCACACCTTTTGCCAGAAGTCTTCCTTGGTCTTCCATAATCTTCCTGCCTCACCTATGAGACTATTCCTAAATGATTCTGTAATAACAGGTTTATTCATAGTTGTTTTCATGTAGTCTTTCCCATTACATTGTGAGCATCTTGAAACTAAGAACTAGTTTTTTTTTTTTAAATATTCTCTGAGCTTAGCACAGTGCCTGATATCTAATAAATACCTAATAAATGCTAGTTGGTATCATAGGGAAAGAAAGTCAATTACAATGGCATGTTGACACTCAGACCCTAGTAAGAAAATGCTTTCTTTTTAACATTTGAGTTTAGTGCTCCCTTTTTTTTCCATACGGGCTCTGTGATCATTAGTGAAAGAAGCTAATGATGAGGAAAAAGGAAGCATATGCAGTCACCAATGATGAAACTTGATCTTCTAGCTAAATTTTCTGGTGAGGCTATAGTCAAAGAAAGATTCCTATTTAACATGACATTGCTGTAAAGAGGAGAAGTTACTGAGATGGGGCATCAACTAGAGGCATTGGCAGGTTCCTTCCACTTCAGAATTGTCAAGAATCAATAGAGAGGATACTTAGAAACATAAAATGACTTAGGCAGAAAAGAAAAATGGCAACAATTGATAGTGCTCAGTCAAAAGAGTATTTCCCCCCCCCCAAAAAAAAATAGCCATTTTTCAATAATCCAGGGGATAAAAAGCTTTTCTTCATCTTAAGTATTTAATACTTAGCATCAGTGCAAAGATACAATATGAGGATAATAAATGGAAAGATAGAGTAGATAAGGCAGTATAACTAATGCTCACTAGAGTTTAAATTATAGATCTGAGTTTGAATTCCAACTTTCCCGCAACCTCTGTGTAATCTTAGGCATTTACTTTTCAAGGTCCTAGTTTTCAATCTGTAAATTGGACATATCTGTGAGGATAGAGAAATACAAAGTTCCTTCAAGATTTAATAAGCTATGATGCTCAAAATGGAGAATCTTGGAGAAGAAACTAAAGTGCTTTCTAAAATATCTAAGATAGATGACTCTATCTTGGGTGTGTTTTTCATGTTTATTTTCATTGTTTTTTCAGCCTCTGACAACTGGTAATGCACATATGGAATGAGAGACACAATGAACAGTTTATAGAAATAGAACCATGAAGTCAGGGGCATTTGAGTCAACTCCAGGCCTATATTATTTCCATTATATCACTTTTTTCATTCTATGTTCTAAAAGCACGAAGCCCTCTTCTCCTATACTCTATATTTCAAAGTCTCTTGCTATCATTCTCTCTCTCTGCCTAATTTCAATCTCTGATGAAGAAAGAGGCAACCATTCTTCTCTTCAAAGTTTCATTTGTATTGTCCTCTGTCAAATTGTTCCCATAATGTTGCCCTTCCAAAATCTTCAACTTATCTACTGGTTCATTCACTGATGTCTACCAACATGCCCAGAACTCTCTTATCCTTAAAAATACATCAAAACTCCTTTCACTTGATTCTATCATTCCCTAACTCTACAATTTTATACTTCTTTCTTCCCTTTCCCACTATTTCTCTATCTTCTATAGGATGTTTGGACACAGCATCTACTTGATAACCTGATACTGAGAGAAGTTCATAGAATATTCCTTCTCCCAGTACCCAGTTTGTGAGTCTCCAGCATATGGATTTAGGACTTTCTCAAAGTAGAAAGAAATACCCCTATCTTCCCAAATGTCCTCATCTTAAAATAGGCTACTATGCCTCCATGATGTGATCTTAGAGAGACTAATTTTCCATTGCTAGATATTTTCCTTAATACTCTTACCCCTAAAATTTTCTTGATGTTTTATCAAGGGATTATAATGAAAATAGGTTCTTGAAGGTGCTGGTAGTAGAAAACAAGTTTCTATAGATAATACCAAGCCAGTATAGTGTGAAGAACACTGGTTTTAGAATATGAGGAACTCAAATCAAATGTCAGTTATTTGGGGAAGTCATTTATCTCTGGACCTCAGTATTTTTATTTGTAAAATAAGGGGATTAGATCTGATGACCTTGAAGGTGACTTTTAGTTTGTGTGTGTGTGTGTGTGTGTGTGTGTGTGTGTGTGTGTGAAATACAGCCTGATATATTTGACAATATCAATTATGTGTGTAAATGTTTAAACATCAAGAATTTTTTGGTCATAGGTTCATGAAACTATCAGGATGTGGACACATTGTGTCCATATTAGAGGAAGTAATATCCATTAAGGTGAAATTATGTATCTTTTAAAGCAGAATATTCAATAAATTAAAGCAGAATAGGAGGCAACAAAGTAACACAATAAATAAAACACTACACCTGGAATCAAATCATTTCAAATCCAGCCTCATACATTTACTAGCTTTGTGACTGGGGGCAAGTCATTTAAACTTCATCTCAATTTCCCCAATTAAAAATGGAGATAATAATAGCCCCTACTTCCTAGGTTTTGTGAGACTAAAATAAGATATTTGTAAAGTGCTCTTCAAAACTCAGTGCTAACTTTTATCAAGAATAAATGCTGTCATTAAAAACCTTCAGAAATAACTTTAAATACATCTTGCTAGCTTTAATTAGATATTATCCAAACTGCAAATCCGAAGTGGAGAAATGAGCTCCTTAGATGAATGAGAATTTGGTTGATGGTGTATTGGTCTTTAGTCAGCCCTACTTTGGAATTTCTTTTGATGGATGTCAAGTATTCAATATCTAAGAAAGAAACAACTTTATATCCATTATCCAGATTGTACAGGGTAGACAGAAAACTAGTGTTGGATTTTACTCTGTTGAATAGCGCACTATAATATTTTTTGCTACATATCAGAGCTTATTATAAGTTGGGTTATTATGGACTTCATCCAAGGGAATTTGGAAACTAAAAACTACCAAGATCTCATCACAAGGTGATTTTAAGTAGTTCTGTGCCTTGGTTGAGACAGTGGTGCCTATCATAAAGAGATTTCAATGTATGTCTTAGAGAAATTAAATCAGAAAGAAATATACTTTATCCGCTGAAAAATTATTCAAAGACATTTCTATTCCTCTGATATTTTCACCAGCTCTCCAAATGTCACTAACAATAGTGGAAAAAACATAAACCTTGGAGTCGGAAGTTGTATTTATGGCACACATACTTATTCACCATGTGGGCTATGGCAAATCACAGTCTTCCTAAACCTGTTTTCTCTTTGGGAAGTGGAAGATAACAAATGCTAAGTCTATCTCAAATAGGATAATGAAGAGTTGGACATGACTAAAAACAACTAAACAACTATATCAACAACATACTTGAGCAACAACCTCACTTTTACCTCCTGTCAAGTGACTGATAATTTAAGAGAGAATTCTTGACTTTGAAAACTTCCCACTTCACTTTTGAATAGTTTTAAATTGCCAGGCAGGAATATTTTCCTTTCTTCCCAGTTCTGCTCTCTGGAACCAAATAGAATAAATCAAATATCTCTCCTGCTTGATAAATCTTAAATATTTTAGGAAAATGTTTATTTCTGCCTTAAGGTTTTTTTTTTCTTTTTTGGATAAAACATTTCTGCTTTATTCAATTGCACCTCATGTGACAGGAAGCTGAGACTCACTAGGATAAGGTTTCTTTTTGACTCTGTTCATCTGTAAAATACCCTTCCTAAAATATAATGTCAAGCATAGACACAATATCCTAAAGGTGGTCTGATTAGAGTAGAAGATAACAAAACTAATGTTCTTAAAGCCTAAGATTATATTAGCTTTAGGAGTGTCCAGGACACCCAAATGACTCATGAACTTATGATTTGTGAAAAACAATTATCAGGAATTTAAAAAATTCTGAAAATCCAATGTGTGTCTCTCCTTACTATAATTGTGATTAATTATATGACAAAACTTTGTTCTTAGAAGTCCTTCAAAATCAACTATAAGGTCATTCATGCCTAATAAAGTATCAACATTTTCTATGCATTGTAAGTCATTATCAGCTTTCACAAAATATTGAAAATGTCTTGCTGGTAGCTCTGCCATATTGTTCCCTGAAGCTGGTAAAGGGAACTCCACCAAAAAGTAATATTTTTTTTTAAAGAAGAGCTCTATAAAATATTTGTGTCTTTGTTATCTCTTAATACTTTTAAAACTTTTTTTTAATAGTATGTGACTAGACACATGGTGTCTCCATCATCTGCCACTCTCTAAAATGTAACTAAAATTGAGAAAAGAGTATATTTTAGTGAAAGATTTATAATTAGAATTTAAGTTTTCTCTTTCTGTTAAGATTTCCACATTTATTTGTATTGATTGTATTGATTATCTCTGGGTAGGAAGGATAGCCTCCAGTAGACAGATGTAATCATGTTGAAGTATTACTTTCTAGTTACTTTTCAGGTAGAGAGTAGTGTTTAGCAAATATTTTATCTTTCTATCTAGTTATGAAATCTTTTAGAAGTGATTAATGAGTGTAACTTGGAGGATCTCCGTTTCCTGAGAGAAGCCTGGTAACTTCAAGATGTGAACATTCTCCTTTCAAGAGAATTAAAGCTTTGAGTGTCAGACTAAGATTCTGAAGCCCCTCAAAGCTTCATAATTTGATTTAATATTTAAAAGTTATTATTTTCAGAGAATTGCTTAGAAATGTACTTAATATATTTCTTTAGAGGTGATATGTCATAGTATATAGTATACTGTTTGGAATAAGGAAGGCCTTCAAATCTTGCCTCTGAAACTTAGTAGTTACATGACACCAGGAATGTTATTTAATCTCTAGATGTCTAAAGTAATACTTTAGGACTTATTAAGTTAAAGACAGATCACCATCTATATTGTTACAAGGAATTCCTACACAGGGAGTTTCTTATTCTGATGGAATCATAGATTCTATGTGTGTCTATTATATGTATGAATATATAATCCACATATAATGTAAAAATATAAATATTGCTTATCTATACAAATAATTTGTATTATGAATGTGTTTCTTTCATACTCTGGGAACTCAATAATTTTTTTAAAGTGTTGTAATAGAAAACAAAATGTTTCCAAATCTCTTTCTAAATGTAGTTCATTAATGAGTATCTGACAGCACAAGGGAAGCCAACATAAAATGGCAGAGTAAGCATTGAAGCCAGCAAAATCTGTTAGCTAATAATTCCATGTGAACAACTGAAGTCCCTTTGCCTATAGCATGTTAGTCTGTAAGCAGGATCTTGGTAATTTGGGGTATTGATGTAAAGAAAGAAAGGAAGGGAGAGAGGGAGGGAGGGAGGGAAAGAAGAAGGAAGAGAAGGAAAGAAGGAGGGAGGGAGGAAGGAAGGAGTTAGAGAGGGAGGGGAAAAGAGAATGCATGAAGGGAGAGAGGAATGAAGCAAACTTTTCATGACTTCCCACAATGGTAATGCCTTCCCCTTAAAATTATAATTTATTTTGTCTATGGCTTGTTTGTACCTAGTAGTTTGCATATTGTCTTCCCATCAGTCTGAGAGTTCCTTGAGGGCAGGGATATCTTTTGTCTTTCTTTGTATTATCAGTACTTAGCATAGTGCCTGATACACAGTAGATGCTTAATAAATGCTTATTAAGTTGACATGAAGTGTGTCAACAAAGAACACCTACCTGGCCCCTGCTTCCAATTGCTCTTTTCTGTAAGGAAAAGAAAAGATGAATATAGATTAGAATAACTCCCATTATTGAGACCTGTCCCTCCCCTACCTCCCATTCACAATAGACTACAGGATTTCTGTCAGAAGATGGGAAAACTGAAAACAGGGAAAGAAAAAGGATAATGATTGAGTGTAGTAAGGTTAAGGCATGAAAGACAGTTTGATGTAGGGTCAGGGTCCTCATTCAAATTTCTGTAATACTTTTTTCATAAAGTCTTTGGAGTATAAGCATTTTCATGCTCATTGCACAGACGTGGAAACTAAGGCTTAGAAAACATAAATCATTGGTATAGATTCATATGAATCTGACTCTCAAATCCAAAGTCCTATTTCATATTGCCTCTGCCTATCTGAAGTTTTTTTTTCTTTCTTAATCAAAAGATGATGGAATAAGGAAAAGAATAAAGCTTTCTTCAGACTCCTCTACTCTTCCCTTGGAGCTGACCGCAATTTAACATTTATGTAATATTTGATGCTTTGTATGTCATCTGATCCTCACAACAACTCCGAAAGGTAGACACTACTATTCCCATTTTATAAATGAGAAAACTAAGGAAGACATAACTTAAATTGACTTGCCTAGTATCAAACAATTAATCAGCTCAAATATTTATCTGAGACATGATTTGATCTCAATAGTTCTTGACACCAAACCCTATACTCTATTCATTGCACTATCTACCTACCTGTCATGTTGTTTGTATTTTGACACCCACCATTAGACTGTGAGCTTATTGAAGCCAGGTTTTGTGTTTTCTTATTTTTTGTGTGTCCCCAAAACTTAACAAGGTTTCCAATAAATAATAAATGTTAAATAAATTTTATTTGATTTACTGATAGAGAAGACGGGAAAGGAAAGAAAAGATTTTGCAACATTAGTTTGGTTTTACCCACACCCTGGGAATTGCAAGGACCATAAATAATGTCACCAAAAGAAAGAGAGAAACATCTTCTGTTACTTATATTTTGAATTGGTCTGAACCTATATTAACTTCAGGTCATACTCTGAAATTTATCTTTTTTAAAAAAAATCTCAAATATCAACCTTCTTTGTAAATGTCAACTATTATAATTTCACACAAGAGCATATAACATTCACATGTTGCTCTGTCTTATCAGCATATAGTCTATACCTTTCTAGTAGAATGCAAACTCTTCATGGATAAGCAGTTTTATTTTTTGTGTTTGTGGTTCTAGAAGCTTTGCACTGCTTTACACATGATAGGCACTTAATAAGAATTCCTTGGGTTGTACTGAGGAGTTCATTTAGTACAAGATCAATACTGATAACAAACTGATTATTTAAAATGTTCATCCCATATTATAGAGCTCTAAATGATCAAAATCACTTCCTTAATAAAAGCTAAAATATGGAGGGGAGGAGGGTTATAGAAAGATGGCAGAGCAGACCAGCAAATTCTAAGCTCTCCTGATTTCTCAAACAAATAAAACAAAATTGTTTCTTAACATAGACCAGTAAAAAAAAAAATGAAGAAGAAGAAGACTTGGGGCAGAACAGAGATCCTTCTGGGGCTATTGGAGAAGATCTGAGGAACAAACCCAAGACTAAGGTTGAACCAGTGAGAAGTGTAAACATTTATAGGCTAGATTCTTAGAAACAGCAAGTGGGGAGTTCAGGGGCTGGCTGAGTTCAGAGAGAGTCTCACCTTAGAATACAGAAAATTTTACCTCATGGACAACTTGGTAAGATGAGGATCTGAGGCTGGGAAGACTGAGGGAACCTTTGCTGATTAGGAATACCAGGCCCACCTGTGTTGTTGAGATTCCTGGGCAAGTAGGAACAAGCACACCAAATAAGTGTAGAGGCAGTGGGGTAAGGGTGGTGCTGGCTGTGAGTGCTTGCAGAAGAATGGAGGTGTTGGTTTGAGGATCCAGGCCAGAGGAAAGAGCTGAAGTGAAGCCAGAGCTACCCCAAGTTTAGATTAGAGATGCTTATATTAATACTTCTCCTTTTTTAAAGGCCAAGCAAAGATGCCAACCATCTTACTATAGAAATAGGGAAGATGAGGGTTTATCTTCAGAGGAAGACAGTGAAGCAAAAAAAGAAAAAAGCTTCTTCTACCCTAAAGAGTGATGTTAAATGACTACCTACCCAGAAAGAATTTATAGAACTCAAAAAATACCTCAAAAATCAAATGAGATTGAGGAAAAACTAAAAAAAAAAGATAGAAAGAAAAAGAGTATCCAAGAAAGCAAGAAGATTATGAGGGGTGTGGAAGTGATCAACTAGAAAAGCAGATACAGAGTCTTAAAGAAGAAAAAAAAATTTTTTTAAATTAGAATTGAGGAGACCAAGCCAAGATGGTGGAGTAAAGGCAGGAATTTACCCATCCCCTTTCCCAAACTATGCCAAATTCTTTTTAATAATGACTTAAAAAATTTAGAGCATTAGAATACCCCAAAAGTTAGAGTTGAACATTTTCCAGATTAAAAAGACCTTGGAGGGTTAACAGGAAAGTTCTGTGACATGAAGGTGGGAGTCCAGTGTGCAGTTTTGGGTACAGGCCATGCCAAGGCAGCCTGGGTCCCAGTCAAACCTCTGAATAAAGTGGCAGTGCTAGAGGCATCCAAAAGATATCAAAGAGGACTAGAAGATCAGCAGATAAGGTCTGTGGAACCAGGGTGGGAACCAAGCTCATAATTTCAGTGCAGGCTGTATCAGTGCAGTTCAAGGCCCAGCATCCACCAAGACCCAGACACAGATTCTGGTCAGGACCACAGCATCAGCTAAGTAGGACCTCTTAGCAGTAGTTAGAGGCTTCTAGACCTCTTAGCCTGGAACATCAGAATATATTCAGAAGATCACTGGAGAGGGTCTGTGGCAATATGGTGAGAGTTTGGTGTGCAGTTGCAGTATATGCTGCACCAGCTCAGCCCTGGCCCTAACCCTGGATGAAGCATCAGCAAAGTAGAACTCTGCTGATTTAGCAAATAGTTCTTATAGCTGCAATAGGGTGGGGACACATCTAACAGATCCAGGGCAGAAAAGAGGGCTTATGGTGAGATTTCTAGAGGGAGCTCTGAAAACATTTGCACAAAACCTCTGAAGCTTGGGACAATGCACACTCCACCATGGAAATATTCTAAAATAAATCCTCAGTTAAAAGTCGAGTGATAGGCTAGGGAAGTGAGCAGACAAAAGAAAAAGATTCAGACAAAAGAAAGGTGTTATGGTGATAAGGAAGATCAAAACACACACTCAGAAGATGATAAAATCAGAGCTCCTATATCCAAAGTCTCCAAGAAAAATAAGAATGGGGCTCAGGCCATGGAAAAACTCAAAAGGGATTTTGAAAAACAAGTAAGAGAAATTGAGGAAAAATTATGAAAAGAATAGAAAGCAGTGCAAAAGGAAATGCAAAATCCTAATTAGGAGAAGAATGCCTTGAAATGAAAAATTGGCCAATTGGGAAAGGAGGTATAAAAGCACACTGAATAAAATAAATCTTTTAAGAATAAAACTGAGCAAATGGAAGCTAATGACTTTATGAGAACTCAAGATACAATAAAGCAAAACTAAAAAAAGAAAAACAAAAGAAAAAAATGTGTAATATCTCATTGGAAAAAAACAACTAACCTGAAAAATAGAGCTTGGAGAGAAAATTTAAAAGGTATCAGTCTACCTGTAAGTCATGATAAAAAACAAACAAATAAACAAACAAACAAAAACAACCAAAAAGAGCTAGGACATTATCTTGCAAGAAATTATGAAGGAAAACTGTCCTGATATTTTATAACCAGAAAGTAAAATAGAAATTAAAAGAATACACACTGATCACCTCCTGAAAGAAATATCAAAATGAAAACTCCCAGGAATATTATAGCCAAATTCCAGAACTCTCAAGTTGAGAAAATATTGAAAGCATCCAGAAAGAAACAATTCAAGTACAATGGAGCCCAAATTAGGACTACACAAGAGTTAGTAGCTTCTGCATGAAAGGACCAGAGAGTTTGAAATGTGATATTCTGGAGAGCAATGGAACTAGAATTACAATCAAGAATTACCTACCCAGCAAAACTGAGTATAATCCTTTAGAGGAAAAGGTGGTCATTCAATGAAACAGAAGATTTTCAGACATTTGTGATGAAAAGACCAGAGTTGAATGGAAAATTTGATTTTCAAATACAGGATTCTGAAGAAAAATAAGGAAGTAATCAAAAAAGTGACATAGCAAAGGACTTAATAAGATTTATCTGTTTACATTCCTATATGGGAGGAAGATACCTGTAACTCATTAGAACATTCTTCTTATTATGGAAGTAATAAATTCAGCCAAATTACATGGAGAGGAGAGTGTCAAGTCAGAAGAAGCCACAAGTTGGAGCTGAGCTAGAGCCAGGAGGGAATTACTTCGGAAGGCAAGAGAGATAGATTCATCTTTGTGCCGGCTAGAGGCTGAAGAAAGCAGAGGCAGAGGCTGAAGGACAAACCTTTGGACTTGGAGACATTTGGAGGGAGCTCTTGGAACCAAGCATAGAGATAGGCCTCTAAGAATCTAGCTATCCAGGTCCAAGGAAAGAGACAAGACTTGAAAGGAGAAGTAAACATTTGTATTTTTACCAGCTGGCTGCATTTGGGATAATTATTGATCTGAACTGATACTAAGGCTGCCTCCAGAAAACCTCCCCGGGAAACCTGCTCTCTTCCCCAGAGAGAACCATCATTTATATTTATTATATATTTTAAAGAAGAAAAAGATCACCACATTTTGGTGAAGCCTCTGTGCACAGAGGACCTGATTGTGAGTTGAATATAAGGTGATAATCTTTTTATTTAATGATGAAATTAAGGGTCAAGAGAGGAATCTACTGGGAAAAATGGAAAGGGAGACGTGGAATGGTGTAAATTATCTGCCATAAAAAAAGAGGCAAGAAAAAGCCTTTATAGTGGAGGGGAAGAAGGGGAAGACAGAGTGAGTGAATCTTATTTTCATCTGATTTGGCTCAAAGAGGAAATAATATACATACTCAATAGGGATATAGAAATCTATCTTACCCTGTAGGAAAATAGGAGGGGAATGGGATATGGGAAGAGGGGAGGGTAATAAAAGAAAAGGTCTATTAGGGGAGGGAGTGGTCAGTAGCAAAACACTTTTGAGGAGAAACAAGGTGAAAGAAGAGAAAGAATAAATGGGGGGAAATACAATTAGCAAAAGTAATTGTAAAAAGAATTTTGAAGCAAGTTTCTCTGATAAGGCCTCATTTCTCAAAAATAGAGAGAACTGAGTCAAATTTTTAAAAATAAGAGCTATGCCCTAATTGAAAAAAAAGATCAAAAGATATGATCTCTACCCAAAGGGCTATACATTCTTGCATATCCTTTGACGTAATAACACTACTATTTAGTGTGAATGCTCAAAGAATAATCATATTACTGAATGGAAAAAAAAATGGACCTTCAACAAACTTGCAGATTTTCAGGATTGTATCTCAACCAAATCCAAACTCAATAAAAGAAATTCCTGGGAAGGAAAAAAAAGGAAAATGTACAAAAAAATATTCATAACAACTCTTCTCAGGACAAAAAAAAAAAGAGAAATTGAGGGGATGCTCATCAATTAGGGAATGGTTCAATAAACTGTGGTGTGTATTTATGATATAATATTATTGTTCTATGGGAAATGATGAGCAGGATGTTCTCAGAAAAAAAAAAAAAGACATGGAAAGTCCTCCATGAATTCAAGCAAAGTGAAATGTATTGCATACAAAATAATAATAATGTTCCTGGATGACCAGTTATGAATGAGTTTGCTATTCTCAGTAGTACAATCATCCTCAACTACTGTGAAGGACTTATGAAAAATCCCATCCACCCCCAGAGAAAAGAACTGATTGTGTCTGAATACAGATTGAAGCTCGCTCTCTCTCTCTCTCTCTCTCTCTCTCAATTTTCATGAGGGTTTTTATTTTCTTTAGGTTCAGACATTTTATGTTTTTTTTTTCACAACTTGACTTTTGTGGAAATGTTTTGTATAACTTCACAAAATGGGGATAAGGGAGAGAACCTAGAACTCAAAAAATTTAAAATGTATTTTTTGTTTGTTTTGAATGTAACTGGGGAAAATATTAAATAAATAAAAACATGAAAATTAGAATTGGGCAAGGGAAAGTTGGTGAAACTATAAAAGATTGAAAAAATAGAACAGAATATGAAACTTGAGAAAAACAACAGATCTGAAGAACAGATCAAGCAGAGAAAATATCATAATAATTGGACTCTCTGAAAGCTGGGAACAAAAAAAAAAAAGAATCTTGACACAATAATGTAAGAAATGATCCAAGAAAATTGTCCTATTGTGGTACAGGGGTCCTCAAACTTTTTAAATAGGGGGCCAGTTCACTGTCCCTCAGACTGTTGGAAGGCCAGACTATGGTAAAAACAAAAACTTTGTTTTGTGGGCCTTTAAATAAAGAGACTTCATAGCCCTGGGTGAGGGGGATAATTGTCCTCAGCTGCCACATCTGGCCCGTGACCGTAGTTTGAGGACTCCTGTAGAGGAAAGTACAAGTAGAAAAAATCTACCTATTACAACTTCAACAAGACCCCACATAGAAAACATATAGGAATATTACTGTCAAACTCCAAACCCTTGGATCAAAGAGAAAATTTTGCCAGAAATAGACAATCAAACAAAACAAATTAAAAAACTTTGGAGCTACAATTAGAATTGTACTGGACTTAGCAGCAGCTACAATAAAAGTCCACAGGTCCTGGAATAATTAATATATATCAACAATCAGAAGAACTAGGCCTGAACTCAAAAATATTTTATCTTGCAAAATTAATCATATTACTGAATAGGGAAAAAATGGACCTTCAACAAACTTGCAGATTTTCAGGATTGTGTCTCAACCAAATCCAAACTCAATAAAAAACAAAACAAAACATATAAGAACCAACATCAAAGAGTAATTTCAAGGGACTCAATAAAGATAAATTGTTTAGGTTTTTTAATATGAAAATGTATGGCATTTATGTTTAGGATTGACATCTTAATCAATACCCAATCAATAATTGGGTAGCTCAAAAGAAATACTGAGGCAGAGCTGAGCATGATATGACTTTAAAAGGCAAAATTGTCTAGGAAAAAAATAGTGATTATGTTATATAAATGAAGTACAGAGGAAGAACCAACACAGAAGCTTTAGAGAGAAGCTAAATAGGGAAGTCTCTTTCTCTTTCTCTTTCTCTCTCTCTCTCTCTCTCTCTCTGTATGTATACACACACACAGCACACACACACACACACCATGAAGAAAATAGAACCCTCCAAAATCTGTAAAGAAATAAGGGAGGAGCAATTGGAACAAAGAAGAGTTTAGAAGAGTGTATAGATTTATGACAGTTGGACAGGGTCTTTAGATTAACAGAATGGAATAAAGAGGGAAGGAAAGGATGGGGAAGGAGATAAGGGAGGGATCCATGGATGAAAAGAGATTAAATAAATAGCAAGGCAAGGTAAAGAGAAGAATTAAAGTAGAAGAGTTAAGGATATATACATAAACAATATAACAAGGATCAAACATGGAATTCATTAGCCAAAAAAAAAAAAAATCAGGACTAGTAATCATTGATCTCAGAAATCCATAATACATGTCAGCCATTTTAACTTTTTTAGACACATGTTTACATATGTGTAAATGCATATGTGTATATATGCATGTAGGCATAGGTATGTGTACAAATAGATACATGTTTATAGATACATGTATAGATAGACAGACATATATATATGTGTGAATATGTGTGTGTATATATATATATATGTATATGTATATATGTGTATATATACATACATACTCCTGCTTAACTATAGCCTAGTTGGGGGAGTAGTGGGGATTAATGAACAAAAAATAATAAAGTAAAAAGTTTATAGCAGAGAAGAAAAGAATAACCTAAAAGGAAGCAAAGAAAAGATGGACAATCATGAATATATAATCCTTTCTATTATTATATATGCTTTCTTGAAAGGGAAATTTATTGTTACATATTTTGAATTCTCTCTGATGTTCTATGGAACATATGACAGTGTTTGTTTGTTTTTTTGTTTTCCTTTTCTATTTTGTTTAAAATGTATTTAGTTTTAAATAAATAAAAGTAAATCAAAATAAATAAATGAAAAATGAAATTTTAAAAATAAAATAAATATAAAGAAAGAAATATTAAAAATAAAATTAAAATAAAAAAAAACCTTTAAAGTTTTTATTTATTTTTCTTACTTTTCCCTAGGGCCAAGCAGAAATACTCAAAAAACTTTTCCACATGAAAGCTGTTCAGATAATCAGAAAGACAGTTTGTGATAAGAGGCATTTGGGTGGTATACTGTGAATAGAATATGAAATTGAGATTCAGGAAGACTTGAATTCGGGACCTGCCTTAAAAACTAATTAGGATGAGTAGGCCAAGCTAATATAATAAAAATCATAATTCTATCTAAATTGGTCTGCTTGTTCAGTTCCATACCAATCAAACTGTCAAAAATTATTTTATAGAACTAGAAAAAATAATAACAAAATTCATCTAGAAGAACAAAGGGTCAAGAATATCAAGGGAATTAATGAAAAAAAAATGACAAAATATGGTGGCTTCAGAATACCAAACCTAAAACTATATTATAAAGCAGCAGGTATCAAAAGCATTTGGTACTAGCTAAGAAATAAGAGTAGTGGATTAGTTGAATAGATTAGATAATGAAGGTCTATAATAATCTAGTATTTAATAAAATATTCCAGTAAAACAAGCAGAATCAGTACTACATTGTACACAATAATAGCAAGAATATGCAATAATCAATTATGAAAGATTTGATTGTTTTTAGTGGTTCAGTGATCCAGAGATCCAGGGCAATCCCAATAGATTTTGGATAGAAAATGCTATTTGCATGCAGGAAAAAAAAAAAAAAAAAAAACTATGGAGATTGAATGTAAATTAACATATTCTATGTCCACTTCTTTTTTCTTTTGTTTCTCTCCCATGGTTTTTCCCTTTTGTTTTGATTTTTCTCTTTCAACAAAGCAATATACATTAAAAGTAAATAAATAAATTTACAGGAAAAAAAATAATTAGGATACCAGGAAAGTCACTGAACCTTTCTTAGGTTCTGGGTGCTGGGCTTGGAGACAAGCAGACTTCTATTTGTGAATTCACTTCTGGTCTCAGACACTAGGCAAGTCACTTAACTCTGTTTGCTTCAATTTTTCATCTATAAGATGAACTGGAGAAGAAAATGGCAAATCATTCCAGTATCTTTGCCAAGAAAACCCCAAAGAGGTTACAAAAAAATTGGGCATAACTGAGCAGCATCAGTTTTTTCATCTAAATAATAGGAATACTAATATTAGTATTCCTTTCTTAAAGAATTATGAGGCTCAAATGAGATATCATATATAAAAATCTTTGAAAACCTTAAAATGCTAAATAAATATTAGTGATGAAGGGGACCAAATTTTACCTAGAGCCATTCATTTGTTAGCGATGGCTTTTTAACACTATACTATTTATACTGTAATTTTCAACTGATTTTTTTTTTTTTTTGAAATTCAGGAGCTAGACAAAGCTCAAAAGCTTTGTCACTAAACTAATAGAACATAAGTTCCTTGAGGCCAAAAACTTTTTTCACTTCACAAGACAGTCTGCTACATAGTGCCAAGTACTTGTATCCTTCCTTTTAGATCACCAAGAACCAACTATAGGGCCTGTCTTCCCCCAAATAATTTCAGCCCATGATTAGTTATCTCCATCTTTCCATAGATCACTAAAATGGCATTCTTTCAAATAGGCTAGGATCTGCTTTATTAAGCTTTAATTTAAATGCTTTTTTGGTTGAATGAGCCTAAGATCAAGTCAGCAAGTGCCCTTTCCCCAAGAATACAGAGTTCATATTGTCAATGAGGTCCTTCACAGAGGTGGTTTACTTGCACACCATTTAGGGATGGTTTTATTTATTTTTCAATCATACAAAAGAACAGTGAATCAGAATAGAGAAAAAAAGAAAAAGAGAGGTGAAAGAATGGAATCTTTGGACTAACCACTCTTAATTCCTTGAAGCCAAGTAGAAAAGAAGAGAAAGATTGAAGTAGAGGTGAAATAAATAGGATGTTACAGCATTATTTAATTTTGTCATAAAATGTTTGAGCTAGAAAAGATAAGGAATTTGAAACTAATCTGGTTTGTCTCATTATGCCAAAGAAAAAGCTGAGGTGTATGGAAATAATGTAATTTGCCCAAAGTTATACAACTGGTTAACAGAAGAGCTAAAATTTGAGCTCATCTTTCTTGATTCTCATGTTAATATTTTCCCCCCACTGCAACAGATTGGCTCTGCAGCTACTTGAGCATTTTCAAACATGCTATATTTTGTTCAGTCACAGATCAAACAGAAAAAAAATTGAAGAAGAAAATATTTGAGGGAGGACAGGTATGTCTGTGACTTTGGGAAGGTTGTTTTGCTTCAGTCTAAGTGTCAGTTTTTTCAATTTTAAAATGATCAGATGGAAATGATAAGCTCTAGTTTCTCACATCTAGATCCTGATATATGTGAATCATGAGAATGAAATAAATACAACTGTGAAATGCTTTCATAACCTTTTATTCTCCAAAACTTTCTGAATCAGGCAGGGGTAAAAAAAAAAAAAAAAAAAAGAACATTGGCCTAGCAATGTGCGTATAACCAAAGGTATGAGTCATTCAGTGATTCTTTTCAGCATCAAACAGTCATTGCTTGATGTAATGATTACTGTATAATGTCAAAGATGTTAAAAGCAGAAAGCAAAAGTGTCATTGCATATTCTATTGATGAAGGCCATGAATACTTGGCAACTGGGGATGCTGATGTCATTAAAAACAATCTTCTGGGTTATTTTTAAAGATGCATGAAAAGAGAGAGGACAAAATAAAAGAAGGGAGACAGGAAGGAGGGAAGAAAGAAATGAAAAAAGGAAGTAGAATGTAATGGGCTGAGGCTTGAGTTGATGCACTGAGGTCCTAAGCACGTGAGGCTAAATAGTAATTGGACCATACTCTATTAATATATATGCTTGGAGAAAGAATGGCCCCCGCCCACTCTTTGGGCAAGTCCTGATGTGTTGTATAGGAAATGACGATTTTGGTGGGTGGAGGCAGGGGAGTGGAAAGGGAAGCGGAAAGAGAGACTGCTGGCTGGTGTCTTGACACAGCTGCTCCCATTGCTATTGTGATGGCCCTTAACCTCCGATCCCCCTCTGCTAGCTGGCTTCCTGTCGCAGCTGCCCATATCGCAATCCTTCTTCATCTCTATTGAGAATAAAGATTGAAGATTTTTCCCTTAACCTGAATTCCTGACTCTGGCTGATTTTAAATATGTGGTCATCACAGTAGGAGAAAAAGGAAGGTAGGGAAACATTGGGGAGGAAAAGACAGTAGGAAAAGAGAGAAAGGGAAAGAAGAAATAATTCAAAAAAGGGAAGGAAGGAGAGAGGAAGAAAGTAAAGAAGATTAAAAAAAAGGGAAAAAGAACATCAGGGGAGGGAGTAGAGAAGTGGGAATGGAAGAAGTAGAGAAACAAGGAGAAGGAAGGATGAGATGGAGGGTTGGATAAAAGGAAGGACTAGAGAGAAAAGAATAAAAGAATAAGAGAGGAGGAAGGAAGAAAGATGGGAAGGAAGAAAATGAAAACAGAAAGGAAGGAAAGAAGAAAGGAAAGAGAAAAAGAAGAATAAAGTAACAAAGGAAAGGCTTAGGGGAAAGAAAGGAAGAATGGGAGGGAAGAATTAAGAAGAAATAAAAGAAGAAAAAAGGGCAGAAAGGAAGAGAAGAAATAAGGGAGAGATAGGAATTAATATATGAAGAATAAAACAATAAAGTTGGTCCAAAGTGAGTTGAACTAAAATTATTAATATAATATATAGCTTATAGACCACGTGAAGGCTTCTCTATTCATAAAACAACAGGTTGACCATGAATCACTTAGAAGTCTGACGGACTGATATATGAAAGAATGCTCAGTTTTTCTTCTTTTAAATAGATTTGTTTTGGATCAAATGGAAGATTAAAAAGTAGAAACATTTAGTTCTCTAAAGTGTTATGTCACTGGATGGATGGATGACAGCAATCTAAGCTGCCATGTGGTTTACCAAGTGCTTGAAGTAAATGATTTCACTAGTTTCACAGATCCCTTGGGAATTTGTCAGGGTAGGTATCTTATCCCCATCAAGTCTCCTCCTTGGGGGATACTGGATTATAAATTGTCTAGTGGTAAATACAAAAAAATTGGGTTCTCTTAGCACTCTGTCAGTCAGAAACCTCTCTTTCCTAGTAGTTCTGTCCCTCAATCCTTCCTACTTATAATGACAAAGCCTGCCAGATCTTAAAGTACTTTTTGAATCATCAAACTAATTCAATTTTGTTTGAGATAATGTTAATATTATGTATGTGTTTTACAGGTCTCTGTTTCTTTGAGATTCACATTCATAGGATATGGATAAGGAGTAATATTATTTTGAGTAGAGAGGTTATGGAAAGAATCATCTAACTGAGCCATTTTACAGTATAGCTGACAGATAGTTGAGCCTCTGCTAGAATAGTTCTACTAACAAACAACTTATTCCTTCACCAAGAAACCATTCTATGTATCTATGTGAAAGCCCTTAAATTTTCTGAAAAGAACTATTCTCACCCCCTTCCTTGCACCCAAACTTCCATACCACCAACATAATCTTCTCTTCTCCAGGCTAAATGAGTATAAAAATATAGGAATTAGAACTATAAAAGACTTTAGGGATCATTTAATTCAATTCTTTCTTTTTCAGATGAGGAAATTGAGGCACAAGACAATTAAAGAATCTAAGTGGCAAAACAAATTGTACACCAGATTTAAAGTCAGGAGTGTAGAATCTAGTCTGACTAGTGGAGTAACTCTAGGCAAGAGATTTAAAAATTCTGCTATTCTCAATTTTCTTATCTGTAAAATGGGGATAATTATAGTACCTATATCACAGTTGCTGTGAGGACCTAATGAAATAATTACATAAAATATTTTACAAATTTTAATGTACTACATAAGTATTAACTATTATTCTTTTGTTCTTTAATGTGTATATTATTGTATTTTATGGTTGTGATTATAAATTGTAATTTATAATATATGAAAATAAATTTATATGAATTATGATTTATAATAATTTTATACATATATAGAAAGAGATGATGATGATGATGATGTAGTGATTCGACTCAGATTACATAGGTAATAAATAGCAGAATTAGCATTCAAATCTAACTCTTCTGAATTCAAATCCAGTGATTTTTTTCTTTCTCCTATGCTGGTGAACACATTTGTATATGTGGTATATGCACTTGTGTGTATGCATATTTGTCTGTGTATGTAAAAATCAGTAAAAAGGAAAAACATCTCAAATGAATACTATTCAGAACACTGTTGTTGATATTTAAGTTTAGCAATAGCCATTTGGATTTGGGGCAATAATAGCAGTGTTTCTTGCTTTTTACTAATAGCCATGGTCATCAAAAAAACTCTTTAAGTATACAATTGCCTTTTCTATAGCACTGACTCTGCCTTTCTCAAGAATTTTTTTTAACCAAACAATGAAACAACAAAAAATACACAGTATGTAAAAGAAATTATGGCATGGCGTGGCATCTTGTGAGGGACACTCTGCTAGCTGGCTTCCTGTCGCAGCTGCCCATATCACAATCCTTCTTCACCTCTACTGAGAATAAAGATTGAAGATTTTTCCCTTAACCTGAATTCCTGAATAACTTGTAACATATGATTGTGATTGAATACTATTGTTCTATAAGAAATGATGAGCAATATGATTTCAGAAAAAAAGCTGGGAAGTCTTATCTGAACTGATACAAAGTGAACGATGCAGAATCAGGAGAACTATAGCACAGCATTATTATAATGACGACCAACTGTGGAAAGTTTAGCTACTTAAACAATACCAAAGAACTCACCATGAATTATCTACCTTCAGAAAGAACAGATGGATTCTGAGGACAGACTAAAACATACTTTCTTATTTTTCTTCTTTTTGTATGTATATGTTTTTATTTTTATAAAATGGCTAATAAGGAAATACATTTTTCATGAGTTCACAAGTATAAGGGATATCACTGCTTGCTTTTTCAAGAAGTGGGAGGGATAAAGGGAAAAATGAAACTCAAAATTTTTTAAAGTAAATGCTTTGCAGGATGATTTCAGAGAGCCCTGGAGACTTACATGAATTGATGCTAAATGAAATGAACAGAATCAGGAGATTATTATACACTTCAACAACAATACTATATGAGGATCAATTCTGATGGATGGGGCTCTCTTCAACAATGAGATTATTCAGACTAGTTCCACTGGTCTTGTAAAGAAGAGAGACACCTACACTCAAAGAGAGAACTGTGGGAACTGAGTGTGGTTTACAACATGGCATTTGCACTCTTTTTGTTGTTGTTTGCTTGCATCTTATTTTCTTTCTCATTTTTTCTGGTTTGACTTGATTTTTCTTGTACAGAAAGATAATTATATAAATATGTATGCATATATTGTATTTAATATATACTTCTACTATATTTAACAAATATTGGACTATTTGCCATCTAGGGGAGGAAGTCGGAGAAGGGAGGGAAATTGGAACACAAGGTTTTGAAAGGATCAATATTGAAGAATTATCCATGCATATTTTTGAAAGCTAAAAGGCTTTAATAAAAAAAATAAGTGTTATAAAAATGTTTAATGTAATTGGGAAATACTTAAGAAAATAAAATTTAAAATATATTTAAAAACATTCATTGAATACCTACCATGTACTAAGTGTTCTTTGGGGTTACTTGATTAGCCAGAGTGCAGACAATATTTTCAGTCTTTCAAGAAGCAAATCACATCTCTGATCTCCTTCTCTCCTATTTGCATCCTGAAATTCTATGTTTTATGGTCCCATCCAATCATTTATCTGTAGTAAGATACTCCTTAACTGTAACATTCTATGATCATTCTGTCCTGAGATCCAGTTTCATTATATTTGATATTCTGAAATTCTCAGGACTAAAGTCTCTTCCAGTTTTGTCATTCTATATTCTGTACCCTAAGATACTTTCCAGCATTAACATCTGTGTTTGTAGGCCTTTTCTAGCTCTACTGCTTTATATTATATATTCTGACATTCTATGTTCTAAGATCTCTTCCAACTTTAATATTCTATATTCCATGTCTTAATAGTCTATTAGATTCCTTCTGACTATAGCACCTCATATTATATTCTATGCTCTGATATTCTGTGCTCTAAGGTCTATTCTAGTTCTGTATGTATTCTTCATTTCTAATCTTCTAAAAACCAAAGTAACAAAAATGCCAACACAATCCACATGGCCCCAGAGATAAATCTATTTTCAAAATGGCAGCTGACCCCAATTAGCTGGAAAAAGTGACCACTTTTAGGGAAGAGGTCCAAGTCTGTGCCCTTTAGAGGCTCTTCAGAAATATAAAGACAAATCTGTATGTTATCTTCAGCCTCTTTCTTGACAATAACAAAGGCATCCCAGAATTCAGTGGCCCCTTTCCCCAGTGGACTTTTTGCCATAATATAACTACCAAGCAAAAAACTCTAGGGACCTTTTTTGTTTTATCTACTAAAAATATAGTCTACATTTATTTCAAGGATGTATCTAATCTCACAGCAGCTATCTCAAGCACAATGTATTACTGAGCCTCTGTTAGGAAGATCGTTTTAATTAAACATATATATATATGTGTGTGTGTGTGTGTGTGTGTGTGTGTGTGTGTGTGTGTGTATACACACACACATATATACACATTCTCAAACAGGCATTCACACAAAGACATATATAGATCTATTCTTAAACATGTAGTCACAAACATATAGGATGCCTTTTTTCAGGGCTTACAAAGGTATGGAATCAATGGTGTTATGATTATCTGATTTTATTGTTATTCTATTGGTTCTTCCAAATCTGAGATTTTGTGATTGTGAACATAACCTAAAAAAGACATGAAGGCAGAAAAGCACATGCTTTCTGAGGCAAAATTGAAGCTAAATCAGTTGATTCATTTTATTGAGACTGAAGACAACAGACCATAAACTTATAGGAATGAAAAGGAAACAAGGTCATATATATACAACCCTCTTATTATACAGTGTTTCAATACACCTGATTGTGTGTTAGGAAAAAAACTTTTGATTTTTTTTTCAAAAAATAATTTTTTGAATGATTTCAAAATCATTCAAAGCATTGTAGTTTCTTTAGCAGGAAATTGTTGCGATCAAAGTGGCTTTGAAAAAATACTATTCTTTCAAAAATTAATGTAAGATGAATTGGAAATGTTTTAATGGAACCTATAAGAAAAGTAAAGAATTCTAGGCACTAGGATTCTAAATGAGAAAATCCAAAAGATTGAAGAGTTTGTAGAAATAATCTACTCAAACCTCATCTTGAAGTATATCATAACTAAGAAATGATCATTGAGAATCTATTTGAATATCTGTGATAAGAAACCAGGGGTGTCATAAGTCTCAAATGAGATAGGGGATATAAAGCTCTTTGCAAATCTTAAAACTCTACATGAATTCTATAACTATTGTTGTTGTTTGTCTACATCACCAAGCCTCTTTGGTGATGACTTAATTCCCCTAACCTTCTACTGCATTCCTGCTGAGCTCAAGCAATGATTATAGAACTATACAGGTCTGTACAAGTAAATGTTTAGTTAGCCACGTACTCAGAAGTGGGCGTGGGGAGAGTAGTATGCAATACATTTTAAAGTTTAATTTGCATCATTTATACTTCCTAAGCCTCAGTAATCAATAAAATAATAAAAGAAATCTTGATTTGTATTTATTGCCAATTTTGAAGTGTGAATGTGCACCTTGAAAATTTAAGTCAGCTCTCCTGATTTCATTATAGCTTGTTCTAGCACATTCCTGAAGGAAACTGACTACTTAACAAGTTATCTTTGAAGAGCTATCATTGATATCTATTATGTCATTTATGACAGTGATTAAGATCAGATTTAACTGTAAAAATTGTTATTTAATTAATGTCAGTTAGGATCAATATGCCAGTTCTTTGGGCTATCCATGTAATTGCAAATCATACTCTGGACCATGGGCCTCCTTTATTCACTTGGTTTTTTCTGTGTGGGTAGTGAGGCCAAAAATCTTTACAGTGATTGTGGATCTTATTTAGGAGGTTCTGCAAAGTTTCAGTATTGATGCAATTAAGACAATATTACACACAAACAGGAACCTATGGAAGATCACATCATCTACATAGAGTCCTTCATGCACTGGGACTGATTCATCAACACATTTATCTTGTACAGAAGACAGGAATGGACAATGAATTAAGCTTAGCAAATAATAAATTGAAAATATTAGTTTGGATTGAAATTCAGAAACTGTGTAGTACTTTCAATAATCACAAACTTCTCCCTGAAACAAAGGACACACACACATATGCATGCACACACACACACAAACAAATATGTATATATTTGTATATATGACCAAAAAATAACATGAGTCAATGATGGAGCCAGAGATATGTTGGAGTTGATGGGAGAGACAATTGTTAAATTGAGTGAGAGCATTTAAATTCTGGAAATTGGCAAATATTACAAGTCAGGGTTTGCTTCATTTGTTTGATTGGGGGCTCGAGGATGGAGTATGAAACTCTTCCCATTGTCTTCCTTTATATAGGACAGAAATTAGACTTTTAGCCTAACTCCATTTTGCATTTGCTAGGTTTAAAACAGATGTAACTGTAACTTTCTGACCTTTAAAGTCTCTTCTAAATCTATGACTCTGATTAATTAAAAAATCAAATATAAATTTAGGACAATGCTTTCTGACAAAGAAAATGCATGGATCCTTCATCCATGTTCCATCCTGGCCGATGTGAGGAAGTGGGTTTCCATTCATAGATAGATACATAGATAGATACTAGATGATAGATATAGATAAATATAGATAGATATAGATATAAACTTGGGTAAATACACACACATATCTGAGCTTTAGTTCAGCTCCTCCACTTCTGTAGAACTCAAACAATAACAAGTTTCATAATCTATCTCGTCTTTCCCTTTCTTTTCTCTTCCATTTTTTTTCTATTCCTAAATTGTCCCAGAGCCCAAAATAGTGTAGAGCAAAGCAGGCAGGGTCGAGTTTGATATAGTCAGTGTCAGGGTGGAAAAGTCATATTTAAGTTGGATTAGATGTAGTTGAAGCAGGTCATTAAACCTGGTGAGACGTGGTCAAGAGTAATGAGGTATCTTCAGAATGAGTGAAAAAGGCTAGATGGGAGGAACAGAGTTATGATTAACAAAGGATTGTCAGGAAAGATGAGATAGGGTCAGAAGAGGTGATACACATCCAGGGCAGTCAAATCAAGGTCTGTTTGCCTTAATTTTCTCATCTGTAAAAATAGGCATAATAACACCTACCTTAATGCCCTTATTTTGATGACAAAATAAGATAGTATTTATAAAGCACTATGCAAAGCTTAGAGCACTATATAAATGTTGTTGTTATGGAATGGCAATTGCCACTTTTCCCCATCTTGTGCTGGTGCCACTCAAGTATATTAAACCTTTTTCTAACCTTCTCAACCATTCAGAGATCAATATACACTTAATGAAATGCCAAAAGGAAGTTGGTTAAGCCATGAATCAAAACAAAGTCTATAAGCATCAGAGAGATGTGTCATGCACTGTAAATTCAAGGGGGAAATAAATGCCACTTGCCTGAAATATGGAAAAGAAACGATGGATTCATAAAATCTCCAGGTAGCTACCAGATCAATCCTGTTGGGATTAGTTGCATAATACCTCCAGGCAGCCTGAAAAAGGGAATAGGGAGAAAATGGGAGAACAACAAAGTTTCTGAAGTGAGTATTAAATGAGTTGATATCTGTGAAGAATTTAACACAAGGTTTGATAGATAGTAGTGTGGAGATTAAAATTATACCACTTAAAATAAGAGAAGACATAGATAGAGGTCTGAGCCAATGTCACTTAATTAAAGGATCCATGGTTCCCTCTACTGAAGTGGACCTCATCTCTTCCTTATGATCTGAGATGCCTCATCCTTCCAGGGACTTATTTTTATTGGGCTATGTGACCACTCATTCCAGAACAGCTATACTAAATACAGAATAACTCCACTGAATAAGCAAAATAATATATCTGCAGGGTCACAAGTTGGGTGAAGCAAGGAATATCTTCACATAAGATAGACAGGTTTCTCCTTAATTTGGACAGGAGGAAATGGTACCAGCTTTCACAGTCAATGACCTAAGTTGTCATATGATGGGTCATCTGTTTCTATTGGACAAGTGATTGGTCCAGAGATACAAAAATATTTGTGGGACTCTGCCTGAGTTTCCTCATCTGCAAAATGAGCTGCCCAGGATCACATAACCAAGTAAGTGAATGGGGTCACATTTGAACTCAGAAAGATGAGTCTTCCAGCTCCCAAGCTCAGAAATCTATCTGCTGAGCCATATAACTGCCCTTTAAATGTTTGAAGACAGTTCTCATGTGTCTTCTATTATCTTCTCTGGGTTAAGCATCTGATATTCATATGGCATGGCTTCTCAACATGGTGCATCAGAAAGAATACTAGAATTGAAATCACAGAAACCAGTTTTGAACCTGAAAACCTGTACAATCTTATGAAAATCAGAACTTTTTGTGCCTCAGTTTCCTTATTTGAAAGTTGATGGGTTTGGATACAAGGAACTCTAAAATCTATTCCATTTCTAAAACTAAAATCCAATAGTCTTTTTCACCAGTGTGGGAAAATCTCAATATAGAAATTTCTTTTTACCAAGGCAGAATGATGCCTTATATAGATCATATACCCTGAAAGCCATGGGGTCAAATTCAAATAGGAATAAGGACCACTAGATCATACAAAAGGATCTCTATGGGTCAAATATCGAGTTAGAAAATCACATCTTAATATTATCTGTGTTTAACTGTATTTTGTAAAATATTTCCAAATTATATTTTAATTTAGTTCGGCTTGATTATGGGGTGGGCTTGCGGCCTGCAGTGTTTGACATCTCTGCCTTGGAGGCAATATATAGTGAAATGACTTTTCCATGTTGGTCCCAGAGCTAGCATCATAGGCAAGACGCAAAGCCAGGAGTTTCTAACTTCCACTGGTAATCTTCTATGCACAGTATGTTTCCCCACTTGTGACTTAACTAGTCATGTAGCCTCAGGAAAGACTTTCACTCCTCATGGCCTCAGTTTCCCCATCTGTACACCACAGAGTTAGACTAGATGACCTATCTAGTTGAAACACTATGTGCTTGTTAAAAATTCAATTATAAATACTTCTTAATTAATTACTTAAAAGATTGTGATTCTTAAACAAATTTTAACTCAGCATAATGATGGTTAGAGTTCTAAAAGAAACTCAAAGACAGGGGGAGAAATGATGCAATGCTTTAACTTGGTCACTAGAAGATTGAATATAATCAAGTTCTACTCTCTGCTTTTTCCTGATCCAAACTGTGATAGAAAAGCTTTCCAAAGATTTTATACTCTCGCCACCCCATAATTACTTTCAAAGGAAGGAGCACCCCCTAGTGGATATGTAAGACATTCTTTTCATACTACATTGTGGTGGGAAAGCCACATTCTTTGTTCAAAAAGTGTTGGGATGTTTAAAACTTTCACATGTCTGCAACATTTCCCAACACTTCACAGGTTCATCTGAATTAAATATGGGGAGACTGTGAGAATTCCACTCATAAGGAAGTGGTTTTTATTATATTTTAAAGTGCTTCTTTAATACTAAAGTAGACTTCTCACATAAAATGAAATTAAGCCCAGGTCAAAGGAATTAAATGGGAAATGAGCTATGGTAGATGACTTCTATAATTGACCTAATTTGTCCTTTTCATCTCTACGCATCAGAGTGCCAGTGATGGACAGAGTCTTCTAACTTCAAGCCTGTTCTGTTTGCCATACGGGGCATCTGTCTTCAGGAATTACTCATTTTACTTGCAGCTCACTCTCTGATCTGTTCAAATATCACTTTGGCTGTCTTGTCCTCATGCTGATATTCTTATTGCTTTCCAGCTTCCTTTCCTCCCTTTCTTTTCCCCATCTCTACTACCTAGATCTCTTAATTAGAATGTAAACTCTTGGAAGATAGGGAGTCTTGTTTTCTTGGTTTTGTATTTTCAGCACATGGTACAGGGCCTGATACAAGTACTTAGTAAATCTCCATCCACCCATCCATCATCCATCCATCTATGTATGTATGTATGTATCTATCTATCTATCTGAATATCTAGCTGTCTAACTAGCTAGCTACTTACCTATCTAGCTACTTCATATACACATGGATGCAGAGTTACTTGCCACAACTAGGGAAGATAATGAATTCAAGGGTGGGAAGAGCAACTATTGCCAAAAGTTCTAAAGAAGCCATCAGCTTCTCTTCTACTCTGTTGGCCAAAGGACTAGAACAAAAGCAGAGTAAGTCCAAACCTATGCGTCATACTGTTCCCCAAAGTGATACTGAAACTGTATTTGTAAAGCTGCATCAGTTAAAAAAAGGAGAGCCAGAGAGTCCAGTAAAGTTCTAAGGAATCTGCTTCCCTGTGTAGCTTTCCCCTTTAGAATCATGCTATGTTTTCTTATGTTGAACATTCTGGAAAGAGCTTTGTATATTGGATTAAGTAGCAGCTGTCTAAAGTCTCAGGTTCATCAGCTATCAAAGAACAAGGTAATTAAAAAAAATCTGTGACACATTATTAGGGACAACTGAATTTTTAATGATATACTCCAAGTTCTCTATTCTCTTGGACATGCTTGTAACAAAAGTTATGGGGTCAGCCACTAATACTAACACATGTAATTACATTCATACACAGAGAGAGAAAGGGTGAAGAGAAAAGGAAACAGAGAGAGAGAGAGAATACATACATACACACACACACACACACACACACACACACACACACACATATATCCCTGAATAGCATTGTATCATATTAATTTTAGCTCACATCTTTATAATCAGAAAGTCAGAGAAAACACACCTGTATGAGTTCAGCTGCTGGTTTCCTTCTTTTCTCAAAATGTTTCTGTCGATGTTGTTCTTGTACCTTGAGAGCCAACCCTGATCCAAGAATTCCCTGATTAAAAGGAATATTAACAAAAACAATTAGAATAGATCTCTGGACACTCTGGACAATCATTTTGTTTTCTTTGACTTTGTATTTCCAACACTGAACACAGTTCTTGGAATGTAATAGGAATTTACTGAATGCATATAACTTGATTTATATTCATAAATCCATAATAATAATAATAATAATAATAATAATATTTTATAGCATCTTGAAGTTTGAAAATACTTTACAGATATTACTTTATCCACACAGCAACCTGAATTGGGAGGTAAGTAAGCTATTAGTATTCAAATTATACAATTGAGGAAACTGAGGCTGACAGAAGTTAGATGACTTACTCTAGATCACATAGCTACTCAAATAACTAGTAATTGTCTAAAGCAGGATATGACTTCCTAACTACATGTCCATCACTCTATCAGCCAAGAATGTCAATAATAGTGCCCTAGACAATGTAAAGTTATGCTTTGCAATCTTAATATACTATATAATTGTGAACATTAAAAGGATCAGAAATAGTCTTAATGTTGAAGGAATCAATAGTCATCTAGTCAATCCTTTCATTCTACAGATGAGGAAACTAAGATACCTAGAGGGGTAAGGTTTACTTGCCCAAATATTGCAAAATTGGACTTGAACCCAGTTCTTTTGGTTCAAAATCCAGTGTTCCTTTTGTTATTTTCAGTTTAGAGCCTTAGAGTCCTAGGACACTTTATAGAAGATATGTCCCCAGGTGAGCAAGAAGAATCAAAGGAAGTCATGTATTTGCTCCTCACTTATGAGTGCATTAGGAAGAATGACTGTTGTTTAACATATATTTATTTTGGCATTTAATCATCTACCATATCTTACCTAAAGTAGAGGAAGAAATAGATTCTTTTCTATGCAATGACTTTAGACATATCTGTCTGGGAATATAGTAGACCTGGGAGAAAAAGAAGGAATCCCTTCTTCTTCCATTCTCTGTCATCTCTTCATCATCTGAGATAATCCTGAAACTCATGGTATTAGCTCTGTGGTCAATTCCTTGATATTCATTCTTTCCAGATGTTCCCTCCCCTCTTGAGTCTTCCCTTCCTTGAGTCTCTCATGGAATTAGGATCTTAATTTGTACTGTTCATATTTTAATTTGTGAAGAAAGAAAGAGACATAACAGGATAGCAGCAAGTTGGAAAAGGGCAAATATTGTTCCAGTTTTCCAAAAGATAGAAAATAGGACTGGCCAACTGTGGTCCCTTTATCTTGACTTTGATTGCTGGAAAAATTACACACAATGTGTTTTTGTTAAGTTTTTAAAGAGATAATGATCATTTAGAAAAGAAATCAGGGATCACAAAGAGTCAGAATAGCTTCATTAAGAAAATGTTCTTTCTTCTTGTAAAGTTATTGAAGTAGTAAATCAGAGGGATAGTATTGATATAATTTACCTAGATTTTAGCAAAGCATGTCACAGTATCTTACAATATACTTGGAAAACATATAAAGAAATATGGACCAGACAATAACATAATAAGATACTTTCAGAATAGGTTGAATGGACAGACAAAAAGTAGTCATTTAAGATTTGATGCAAACTTAGAAGGAAGTCTCCAGTGCAGTACCTCCAGGATCTGTGTTCAACCTTGGGTCATTTAACATTTTTATCAATAATTTGACATAAAGGACACAGTTATCAACTTTGCAGATGGCAAAAAGCTGGGAAGGATCACTAGCACAATGGATGAAAAAGTCATAATTCAGAAAAGATCTTGGCAAGCTAGAATATTGGGCAATTTAATTATTTAATTTGGATAAATATGAAATTCAAGAAGGACAATGTATGGCTACATAGTAGTTCAATCAAAAATACATGGAAGTTTTAGTGAATCACAAGCTCCAAAAGAGTCAATACTGAGATAAATGCCAAGAAAGTCATTGGGTTTTTTGGTTACATGGAAAGAGACAGAGTATTCAGGAACAAGGAAGCAATAATTGGTAACACCATACCAAATATAGTGAATTCAGTACTAAGTAATCTATTTTATTTTAGGAAGGACAGAGGAGAGTTACCTAGAAAGCAAAAACAAAACAAAATAAATCCTACATTCATGCAATATGTGGATTGGATATGTGTCATATTTGAGGAATGCTTGTTGATTGATTTATCAATTGGTTGATTGAAGTAACTGAAAATTTTTAACTTGGAGAAGAGACTTCGGGAGGATTGACAACGCTTTTTTATGATAAGCTATCATAAGACAATAGTTTGTAATATATGCTGATTCTAGAGTCAGGAAGAGTTGAATTTAAATGCTGCCTAAGATGTTATTTGCTGTAGGCTTTTGGGTAAGTATTTTAACTTTCTGCGCCCCAATTTCATCATCTATTAAATGGGGATAACAGTACCTATTTCCCAGAAATACTGTGAGGACAAAATGAAATAGCATAAGTGCTATACCAACCTCATAGTAGCTACTATTATTGTAAAGAGGAGAACTTAATCTTATTTTGTTTAGTCTCTTATAAAACTAGGGACAATGGGTAGAAATCATAAAGAGGCTGAGACTTGATATCAAGAAAAACATCCAAACAATTTGAGTGATCCAAAGATACCTGAATAGAGAATAGATATCTTAAATCAAACACTGGATGATCTCTTGTCAGTCATGTTATAGAAAGGTTTTTTTCCCCCCCTCAGGAACTACTTGGACTTAATAATTAGTGCAGATCAGAGATTTTGTGATTTTATAATTTGTCAGCTACTTATGTTCACCTTTCCATTCCTGGTGAAACCTCTTTGACACTTTGAAAAAAAGTGTCATTTTGTATATTCTTTCATGTGATTTAGCACTGAAGCAGAGATCTTTTAGTCCAGCCCTCTTATTTGACAGATGAAGAAACTGAGACATGGGGACATTTAGCAACTTGATCACCATGAAAGAGGTATTATCAATATCAGAACCAGATCCAGAATTAATGTCTGACTTTAGGACTATATTGCTTAGTACAGTGACTGGTACATAGCAAACACTTAATAAAACACTTATTATTAAATAGCAAATTTGTGTTTCCTGTATCTTGTTTCTTCAAACTGATTATGTACTTGAAAGTAGAGAGCACACCTCATTATGACAAACATAGATAATGTAATCAAAAAAGGTTTCTCAAATTAAATTGAATGTACATGAAATCCTTCTTAAAGAGTTTGTCTGTTTCCCTAAATATTGTTTTAAGAAAATTTTATTATAGTAGAACATATGAAACAAATGAAATTGAAGTTCTAATCTTTTTTAGACCTAAAGTTATAGAATTTTAGAATTAGAAAAGAAACTAAAAGATCATCTTGTCCAGCCCCCTCACTATAAGTATGGATGAGCTAAAACTAAACCAAAAACAACAATCCAAAAACAGTGAACTTGAAACCATGGGTCCTTTTCACCATTTTACTTATGCAACTTTAGACAAATTACTTATTTGATTTTAGTTTTCTCATCTATACAATTGCAGAATTTTTAAAATGGTAGACGTTTAAAGTGATTTTCATCTCTGAAACTGTGAAAGATTCTTAGACTAGAGAAAGAACATAGCCTCTGTAACATAGTGCAAATTAGAGAAATGCATTAAAAAGATACTGATGTCAGTAAGGAAAATGGAGAGGAAAAGATATGTTCAAAAGAGTAAGAATTCAATTCAAAATGATGAATACTTAGTTAAACACTGTGCTACCATTGTTCTAGGTGATGGAGAAGATAGAAATAAAAGTGAATCAGTTCTTAATTAAAAAAAATACATTCTAATGGCAAGGGATGAGGACTATATGTTCATCAAGAAGAAAATAGAAAATATAGGCAAAATAAATACCAAGTATTTTTAATTCAAGGGAGGAAAAAACAGAGAAGAGACAGAGACAGCAGTATAGAAAGACAACAGAGAGAGGAACAGAAAGACAGAGAACTTTAACAGTTCTTTTCCCACTCTAGGCTTTATTTTTGTTGTTGTTATTATTAAACCAGAGGATTTCAACCTACATCTTGATTCTCCTTCATTCTAACCTCTCAATTCCTCCTTTTCCTGCTTCCCTTCTCCCCTTACCATGAGCTTTTGAGCTACTTCTCCTCTATCCCAACCATACACAAAAAAATCAGATATTTTGATTTTGCCATCTCCCACAGATATACCATCTCCATGTTCAAGAATTCTGAAATTCTCTTATCCGGTATTAATATATTGGCTTTTCATTTTTCCCTCTGCCTTTCGTTACATACTCTTCATTTATACTGTGACCTCCAAATCCTTTCCTGTAATTGTCTCCCAGGACATTTCTGTTGTACTAGCTTTTCTTTCTTTTTCTTCCACAGTGATTCCTTGGTTAGCCAATTCACCTCTACATTGTCTTCCTCTCTAGAATCCTTAGAGTCCTTATCATATTGCTACGTCCTGTCAGACTTCAGTCTTGGATTACTTCTGATTGGATTCACTATAAATTTATATTACACAGCCTTAACCGGCCTAGGCAATCCTACTACACTTTCCTTATCAATTCACTATATCACTCTTCATAGTGACTCTTCCAAACTTTCCTCCTCGAACCTCTTATAGCTTCATCTCCCCAATTCTTGATGCTGAGAACCTTGTCCCCTATTTTACAAAAAAAAATTAGGTCACTTGCCATAAACTCACTCTTCTTCCCTCCTCTTCACCTTTTATAACTCAGGTACTTTCTGCCATTAAAACCTTCACTTCTGTCTTACATGATGAAGTGACCTTCCTCCTTAAGCCAAGCCTGACCTCTCTGCTTGTTCAAGTGATCACATTTCATTCCATCTCTAACATATTGCTCTCTCTATCATACTCCACTTTTTCAATCTCTGTCTGTCTGTTTCTCTATCTGTCTCTGTCTCAGTCTCTCTTTCTCTCTTTCTCCCTCTCTCCCCTCTATAGTATACAAATATGCCTGTTTCCCCTATCCTGAAAAAAGACATCACTGGATCCCTTCATCCTTGCTAACTCTCATCCTTTTATAGCTAAAAAGGCTATCTACAACAGGGGTCTCTACTCTATCATCTCATTTCTGAAACCCTTGAAATCTGGCTTTCACTGGTATCATTCCACTGAGATTGCTCTCTCAAAAGTTACTGATGATCTTTTAGTTGCCAATTCCACAGGCTTTTTCTTAATCCTCGTTCGCCTTGATTTCTTTGCAGCTTTTTTATAACGTTGATCACTTACTTTTCCTTGATTCTCTCTTCCATCTGGGTTTTGAGACTTCACTGTCTCCTGGTTCTTCTATTTGTCTGATTGCTTTTTTTTTAATATCCTTTGCTGAATCCTCCAGATCCCACCCTCTAATCATACACACCTATCAGAGCTCTGTCCTGGACTCTCTTCTCTTCTCCCTCTATACTGTTTCACTCAGGATCTCATCACCTCCCCTGGATTTAATGATCATCTCTATTCTGATGATTGTTAAATCTCTTAAACAAGATACAATCTTGTATCTCCAACCACCTTTCAGACACCTCAAACTGGATGTCCAGTAAACATCTTAAACTCAATATGTTCAAAACAGAACTCATTATATTTTCCCCTTAATTATCCATGTCTCCTTTCTGTATTACTATTGAGGGCAATACCATACTCAAATCCATAAAGCTCCCATTTGTTAAATTCCAGTGCCTTCCTATTGTCTCCAGGAACAAATACAAAATCCTCTATTTGAAGTTCAAAGCTCTTCATAACTTAACCCCATCCTACATTCCCAGTTTTGTTATACCTTAGTTTCTGACATGTACTCTTTGGTCCAGTGACACTAGTCACTCCATCTGTCAACTCCAGGCATTCTCTCTGGCTATTCCCTATGCCTTGCATGATCTTTCTTTCTTTTTAATGGTTTACTACTAACCAGAATTCCACCATTAGAAATTCATTCTTTTGAATTAGTGCTTTTTTAAGTTAAAATAAAATGCTCCTAGGAAGAAATCACATTGTAAGTTTTTTCCCACTACTTCAGGGATATGTGGATTCAGTAATGGGAGTATATTCCATCAATGTAAATTGAATCCCTTATCTAACTTAGTAGGTAGTAGTTGGAATTTGCTGTGGCTATAACATTCATTCAATCTGACACAATAACCAATATTGTGATGAGTCTCTCCAAACTTAGTTAAGTTGATACGCAAAAGGGAGACATAACCTTTATCATTGGTTCCATATTCAAAGCCTTTCCATTTTTGGAAGGACTGGCTGAAACCTATAGTATACCAACATGATCTTTGAGAATCCAGGGTATATACCACAATAGTGTTATAGGAGGATTTGAGTAAGGTGAATTGTATTTAATCAATTGTTTATACCTTGGAGTGAATGAGTTTATTGGATCCTTAATTCACAATCTTTCCAAGGGCTACATTATCTATTTTCTAGTTAAGAAAATAGCAAAATAAAATGTCAGACTTCAAATCTATGATGAACTGTTAATTATGTGTTTTTTGACCAAGTCTTTTGATTTCTTTGGTCCTCAGTTTCCTAATCTGTAAAATGTGTGTATAGGCATGTGTATGTATGTTGACTATTAGATGATCCTTTCAAGTTTTATAAATCAGAACTCAGAATCATATACTGTGCTGACTACTTTCCTTAGAATATTGTCCCTCTCCTCCACCTCCATTCGATGCCCTTTCTAAGATATGACACTCAAAACTCAACACAATCCTGTAGATGTAGTTTGATGAGTACTGAGTACAGGGGATTATCATCTCTTTAAATCTTGGAAACTATTTATTCTTGACCAGACCATCTCCTCTATCGTTTGTATCTCTGCTCAGACAAACCTGTCATGGCTTCACTTCCCCAACTTTCTCTGATGAAAACCTTTCCTCCTATTTTACCAAAAAAAAAATTTGGTCACTTGCCATAAGTTTACTTTTAGTATGCCAGCATGGGGAACAACATAGCAAGAGCCCAGGGTTTTTATACAGTAGTTGCCACTAACTCATTTTGTGACCTTGGCTAAGTGTTTTAATTTCCCTAAGTTTTTGGTTTCCTCATCTGTAAAATAAATCCTTGAATTATTGGTCTTTCAGGTTAATATGAGCATTAAATGAGAGAGTCTTTATAAAGTGTTCTACAAGCACAACTTCACAATTATAATGATACTTACAGCTGGAAGAGCAAAAAATGAGACTCCAATTAGGGAAAAGGTGGCAGCAATCAGACGGCCTTCCCAGGTTTTGGGGGTCTTGTCTCCATAACCAATGGTTGCCAGGGTAATCTGTACAAAGAACAATTCTGTCATGTTACAGAACAGGAAAGATAAACTTAGGCTGATCCTCCTAAACTCCACTACCACCCAGGTCTGTATAAGTGCTGGCACTTAAGTCTGTTTAAACAGATATTAAATAGATGACCTGGTAGATACCAGAACAGACAGTGTTTTAAACATATAATATTCATTCATCTGTTGTCTCTATTAAAAAAAGAAAAGCATGATATATTACTTAGAAGATCTCAGAACAGGGTTCCTACTTGAAAATGATAATATACTATTTAATTTTATTGGAGCTATTTAATTAGATTCTATTTCCTACGTATATGCATATATAAGAATAAATATATGTGTATATAAGTATATGTCTATATATTATATGATCAAAAATTGTGTATATATTGTATATATATATATACATACACATATGTGTATATGTATCTAGATCAACATTTCCCTTTTTGACTATAGACAGATTGACATATACCCCCAAATCCAACAATTTCAGTCTTTGGTCTTTACCTTGGAGAATCTCCTTTCTACTTTCTCTCTGTCTGTCTGTCTCTGTCTCTGTCTCTGTCTCTGTCTCTGTCTCTGTCTCTGTCTCTGTCTCTGTCTCTCTCTGTCTCCCTCCCTCCCTCTCTCTCTCTCTTTCTCTCTCTCTCTCTCTGTCTCTCTCTGTGTCTCTCTGTGTCTCTCTGTCTCTCTCTCCAAATAAATAGATTGCATGTGTGGGTATGTATGTGACCACAGTGTAGTGTGGTATGAGAAGAGAATAGAAAGAATGGTATAGCCTTGGAATCAAGAAGACCTGGCTTCAAATCTTAACTGATACATACTGTCTGAATAACTTGGGGCAATTGACTTTATCTCTCAGTGAAGCAGGCAGCTCTAAAATTTTATCAATTATAGACCAATTGGTGATTTGCAACTGTGGAAAGAATTTTTATCCATTTTCCTCTACATTGATGAAAATCACCATCACAACAATAGGGAAAAATGCATACATGATATAATAAATATAACACTATATATGATACATGTTATGGAAAGACATATACACATCTATATGCAGATGCCAATTGATTTGCAACAAAACTTATTAGAGTTATGGGCCATATGTATCAAAATTTATCAAATTAGAAGTTAAAACAGCTTATTATCTATTATCTTGAAAATAGTTTTGATTTCCTGAACTCTAGCAATGGGTCTTGGGGACCACCAAATGATTCTTAGAGATTTCTTGAAAAACATTAATCTAGTCAAATGTTGGAGTTGAATTCAGGAGATCAATACAATAAATATAATAAATACAACTTTTAATACTTATTAGTTGGGTGAACATGAGGGGGGAAATGAAGTTCTCTGAACCTCAGTTTTGTTCTAAAGTGGTTTCAAACTCTTTTGTGAGGAAAATTCTTACAAGCCTTAGGATGCTATATAGATATGACATACTGTTATTTTCATGCTTTGACAAATGTTTATTAGTGGTGTGCATTTGGGTGTACATGTGTTTACACATGCACACAGAGTATTTAAAGTACCAAAAATGGAAACCATTACTTTGCTAAGTGGTTAGCTCTCTGTCAGGGATTGGGGATCAGCCTTCAAATAGAAGATACATGACCATTTGTCAGTGAAGAGATTCCTGTTTAGATAAAGATTAGAAAAGATGACCTTTGATGATATTCTATGATTCTAAGGGCTTTGAAATTAACAACTATATATAACTCTATTTCTATGAAAGAATGAATTTCAAGTTCCAAACCAATAACTAATAGTAGATCTTTTAGAACACAGAAAAGTCCTGATTACTTTTTTTTCTTCCTTCCTGTAGTCTATGCTCCAGCCAAAATGCTAACTTGCTCTTCCTCAAGAATATTCTACATTTTCCCATTTCTACACCTTTTCTCAACTTAAATGCTATTTTCCCTGATCTTTAACCTACATAATCTTAAAGGTTCAGCAAAAATGCCAACTCCTCCATTCAGCAAAAATCTACTTATCTATTACATGTGAGTCACTATTCTGGGGGACCAAGGGATACTAAGGTAGAAAATTATACGGTTTTTGTCTTTGAGGAGTTTGTAGCCATTAGGCAGGGCTAAAACATATATATGGGTAGATCTAATATGAAGTAAATGGTAATGGAAGTAAAAGAAAAATTCAAATAATAAATTCTATAAAAGAGGAGAAACAATATTTTCAACTGAGCATTGCTTGGGGTGGGGAAAGGCATCAGAGAAGGCTTCACAGGGATGGTAGTCCCTGAATTGACCCTTAAATGAAAAGAAAAGAAGCTCTGGACAAGGAGAAATGAGGAAGGTGTGCTTTCTAGGAATGAGGATATCCTATAGCAATACATATGGAAAGCATGGAGAGTTCAGGGAACAAAAAGATATTTGATTTGCCCAAAATTGTTGTGAGCCCTGACCCTAACACCTCATATTATGTTTATACCTTTTCTGAACCTGAGTTACCTTGAATATAAATTGGAAGTCATAATTCTACACTGCCTACCTACCTCACAAGGTTATGAAGAAAGGGCTATAGAAATGTGAGTTATAGAAGTTATAGAAATAGTATATTCATTCCCTCTCTATTATTCATGACACCATTTACAAGTTCAGTTATTAGTTCATCAATCCTCTCTTTTCTAGGGCTCTGAATGTATATCAATAAGACTGGATGATCTTGTGGCAGGGGAAGTGGATTCAAATCCTACTTCTGACACCTACTATGTGCTTGACTATAAGTCACAATCCCCCTGGATTTGGTTCCTTAACTGTAAAATGATAGGATTGGACTAGAGAGACTCTGAAGGGTCTTTCAGCTTTAAATTTCTGTGCCTATGATCTTCCTCTATTTGCATCTAGCTTCCAGCTCTATTATCTCTGCCGCCTAATTCTTTCACCTAATACTTTGGGGTTTATAGACACCTTTGCTCACAACAACCTCTATAGAGGAACCATGTGTTATGAGCCTGATTTTACAGATAAATTATCATTGGAGAAATGATGTGACTTGCCCAGGATCACACGGCTAAATGAAATACACAGATTTTTTGACTCCAGGTCTACCATGTTTTCTATTAAACAACAACTTCTTACAAACACACATCCTCAATCATAAAGAGGTTCAGATGTTAATGTAAAATCTTCCCCATAGCTGGAAGCCCACACAACACATGTCTTACTGATGACAGTGGACAGTGGCAACATCTTTTCCTATTAAGGATGCTGCATTTATAGTATGAGGTAATGGTTGATTTTAGCTGCATCGAGGGAAACAAAAAGGCAACCCACTCCCATACCATCTTCTCTTGATTTCAACCACCATGTTTCTTTCATCATCTGCCCCATGGCTAATCTCAGAGAAGCTGTATGGGCTGTGACTGACCAGACCCCACCAGAGAGCATCAGCATAAGTCTCAAATTCTTCTTTCGTCTCCATTCCTTGAGCATCGATCTCAGGCACATCTTTCTCCACCAGGTAGACAAGAAATGAGGAAAGGATCAGGGTCAGGAACCCAATATACCAGGCAGTGATGAGTTCCTAGAAAAGAAGGCAATTGAAGAAAAGCATAAACTGATTGCTTTTGACTGGTGTAAACAATAAATGTGTTGCATTGGGAAAGGAATGAGAATGGAGGCTGGAGAGAATGCGACAGGAAGATCTGTCTTTATAATTCTTGAATCCTGGATTTAGGCTTGAAAAATAGAAACCAATGTATATGTGAATTATCATAGTATGACTTTTTAGTACAGAACCAAATGGCTTGGGTTCAATGCCCTGCTCTACCATTTAATAGCTGTATGATCTTGATCAACTCAATTGATTTAACCTCAATTTCTTCATCTATAAAGCAGAGATAATTATATTTCCACAACCTATCATATGAGGAACCTGCCTTCTTAGTTATTTTTAGAAATACCATAATTATTCATCAATTCCTTGTTCATCTTTCTTTTTAATAGTGGGGAGCATAACCCACACCCTTCCTGATTTGGTTCTGGGAAGGACTATGGATCTTAGAAAAGTAGAATCCAACAAGTTAGGGAATCTGGGTTAGCAGGCAGCTTTTTGGTTTTAACAGGACAGACCTTCCTTGATCCAAATCACTAAATCAGTGATGCAGAGATAAGCTTCACTAGTCTTAGCTTTTGAAGTAGAGGTTGGGTCACAGAAATGTGATGCTGCCTCCAACTAAAGAAGGTTGAGCTCCAGACAGATTATAACAAAAAGGAGCTGGATACACTACCTGGTTGGCTATCAGTCATGGGAAGTATGAAAAGATTCTAGTTCTAATAAGTATACCATTTAGGGGCAGCTAGGTGGTACAATGGATAGAGCACCAGCCCTGAAGTCAGGAGGACCTGAGTTCAAATCTGATCTCAGACACTTAACACTTCCCAGCTGTGGGATCCTGGGCAAGATACTTAACACCAATTGCCTCAGCAAAAACAAACAACAACAACAAAAGAAATAAGTATAGCATTTAGTTATCTGAATTTTTTTCAGGTTTTAATAAACAAATAAACCACAGCTCTTAACAAATAAATAAATATTTGTTAACAGTGATAATTAAGTCATATGCCTATTGTAAGGATCAAATGAGATAAGGTAGATAAAACAGTTCCTATGTATGTACAAACATATACACATGTATGTGTGTACATATATAGACATACATGCACACACAAAATAAACTTGATATATGCATGTGTGTATACATACATTTGTATACACATTTATGTAGTATATACATATGTCTATAAATATACACATGCAATTTGTATATACACATGAGATTAGATAGGTAAAAGAGTGTGCATATTTGTATGTATATATGAATATATATCAAATGAGATAAGCTAGGTAAAGTAGTATATATGTATCATGTGTATTTTTACATATGTATCATGATTAGCATATATGTGTGTATATATGTATTCATATCAAATAAAGTAAAATAAGTAAAGCAATATATATATAGACATATGTAATATATGCATATATGAACATGATATAAAATATATATATTTATATTTTTATATTATCAGGTTGATTATGTATAATCTATCATCTATCATCTATTTGTGTATATAGACATATAGCTCTATTTTATGTGATAGTTTATATATATCTAGCACATTAAGATTAATGAAAGACTATATTTTTAGAGTCCTTCATATTCTGGCCCTTCCTACCTTTCTAGTCTTCTTATATCCCATTCCCTTCCAATACTCTGAAATCCGTGTTACTTCCTTCCTGTTCTCAAACACAGGGCATTCATTTTCCAATTCCTAGAATGCTCTCTCTCTTCATCTACACCTCCTCCCTTCTTTCAAGTCTAAGCTAAAGTCATACATTTTGCAGGAAGCCTTTCCCAATTCCTATTAATGCTAGTGTCTTATTTCTGAGACTACTTCCTGAATAGATGTTCCATATATCTCATAGTATGCATGTTGTTTCCTTCATCTTGTAATGCTGGAGAAACTGAGCAAAATAGAGACTAGAGTATTTAATAATTTATTAAATGGGAGAGATTTACTAGGATCAAATGGATCCTAGTAATGTGGGTTTGGTCCCACAGCTGAGACTATTGTCTCAAAGAATCCAGCAGTGAGTGTCAGATACAAGAGTCTTTCATAGGGTTACAAGACTGATGACATAATGGGGGTACCTGGATGGGGATGACCTAATGGGGGGAGGCCCCTAGGATGACATAATGGGAGGTACTAGAGAGGCTCCTGATATTCTAATGATGTCTAAAATGGATAAAGACCTTTATCCCATCAAACATTAAGAGGGAATAAGTATTGCCTAAGGTCTAAGATACAAGACCTTTATCCTATCAAACATTAAGAGGGAATGATTATAACCTGAGTCAGAATAACTAAATAGGACAATTAGGGAAACTGGGCTAGGACATTAAAAGAGAACTGTAGCACAACAATTTGACTGTAAGTAAGTAAGTAAGGACTATTTTGGTTTTCTGTTTGTTTGTTTTTGTGGTTTTGCTTTTTTATATCCCCACTGATTATATAGTGCCTGGCATATAATAAATGCTAATTGACTGAATACATATCTAATTTTATCCTCTCAGAAAAATTATAAGGTAATCACTCTTTTTATCTTTATTTGATATATGAGGAAATTGAAAATAAGAGTTTTTATGATGTATCCTAGGCAAAATAATGCTAGGTAATCTTGCTAATACATATCTCTTAAATGTCTAGATAATGCAGTGGAGAGCACTGGGATTAAAGTCAGGAAAACTCATCTCCCTGAATTTCAAATCTAACCTCTGAAACATACTTAGAATCTGAGTAGTTCCCTTCACCCTGTTTGCCTCAGTTTCTTTATATGCAAATAAACTGGAGAAGGAAATGGCAAACCAATCCACTATCTTTGCCAAGAAAACTTCAAATAGGATCATAAAGAGTTGGACAAGACTGGAATGATTCAGTAAGTGTCTGAAGCAGGATTTGACTGTCAGTCAAGCACACTATCCTCCTGTTGCATGAAGTGCCCTCTCACTAGAGATTTTTCAGCAAAAACTGGATGACAATCTCCTGGATATGTATGTTGCCAAAAGGATTCCAGCTCAGTTACAGGTTGGACTACATGGCCTTTGGGGCCCCTTCCATCTCTGGCATCTTATGATTTATGATTATGATAGGGTTCCTATAAAGAATTTGTATGTTTTTATGATATGGGAAATCTCCTCCATGTGCTTTTTAGTCCTCGATAAATATCCTCTATCCTTCTCTCACTCTCAGCCAGCGCTGTCCATTGATTCAGCAGTCTGATTTGCCATACAATTCTATTGGCCTGATCAAACAGATTCCTAGGCAAGAGAGTCCTGGCTGTTAACATATTGGGTGGAGAAACATGGGAAATACTTTAAAGCTATTGGAAAACAATTACAAGAGATGAATAATAGCAACTATTTAGTGACTAGAATTAAGTAGAGAACAGATAGACAGACTGTTGTCCTGGCAGGCACCAGCACTCATTTTGAATTTAACCTCAAACTGCATATGTCTCTGAACTTTAATTTCTTTTGAACAATGTGTTTCAAAATGTAGTTTGAGGATTTCTGAGGGCCCTCTTTCTATCATTTTAGGGGGTATGAAAGGTTAAAATTACTTTCTTAATTCTACTAAGATATTTACCTATTAAAATACTCCCTTCTTTTGCCCACTACATATCTGTAGGATCTTCTTTATAAACTCCAACCAAAACAATATATTACAATAGATTAAATCCAAAAAAAAGCAGGTGAGAGAATCCAAGATGTCTTCTATCAAGTCAGACAATAAAAAGATTTCCAAAAATATGTAAAACAATGTCACATCTAATTTTTTAGTTTTAGAAAACATAGTTATCTTTCTTGAAAATAATTTGTGGTGACCTGTGATACCTTTATTTTTTGTTATTTTAATTGACAACAAATAGATATTTTAAACATTTATCCATTTTAATTTCTTTTTTTAAAAATTTTATTTATTTATTTTTTAATAACTTTTTATTGATAGAACGCATGCCAGGGTAATTTTTTACAGCATTATCCCTTGCATTCACTTCTGTTCCAATTTTTCCCCTCCCTCCCTCCACCCCTTCCCCCAGATGGCAAGCAGTCCTTTACATGTTGAATGGGTTACAGTATATACTAGATACAATATATGTGTGCAGAACCGAACAGTTTTCTTGTTGCACAGGGAGAATTGAATTCAGAAGGTATAAATAACCCGGGAAGAAAAACAAAAATGCAAGCAGTTTATATTCATTTCCCAGTGTTCTTTCTCTGGGTGTAGCTGTTTCTGTCCATTTTTGATCAATTAAGGCTCTCTTTATCGAAGAGATCCACTTCCATCAGAATACATCCTCAAACAGTATCGTTGTTGAGGTATATAATGATCTCCTGGTTCTACTCATTTCACTCAGCATCAGTTCATGTAAGTCTCGCCAGTCCTCTCTGTAATCATCCTGCTGGTCATTCCTTACAGAACAATAAAATTCCATAACATTCATATACCACAATTTACTCAACCATTCTCCAATTGATGGACATCCTTTCATTTTCCAACTTCTGGCCACTACAAACAGGGCTGCCACAAACATTTTGGCACATACAGGTCCCTTTCCTTTCTTTAGTATCTCTTTGGGGTATAAGTCCAGTAGAAACACTTCCATTTTAATTTCTAATACAGTGATATCAATAGAGGTAACCCACTTTTTAAAAAGTTCTTTGGGTTCCTTAGTCACTTTTCAGAGTGTGATGGGATGCTAGGATCAAAAAGTTTTAGAAGCATTGTGTTAAATTATAGGATCACAGATTTATAGTTAGAAGAGGCATTAAAAGACATTTATTCCAATTTTCTGCCTTTACAAAAAACTAATACCTCAGATGTGAAGCAATTTGGACAAAAGAAAGTCTCACAGATACGGGGTAAAATTTTAATCCCAGAATCCTTAACTCCAAATTCAGTACTCTTTCTATTATACTTAAAACAAGATGATGACTAGATGACTTTTTTTTTTATTATAACTTTTTATTTACAGAACATATGCTTGGGTAATTCATTTTTTATATTATCCCTTGCACTCACTTCTGTTCCAACTTTTTCCTTGCCTCCCTCCACCTCCTCCCCTAGATGATAAGCAGTCTTATACATGTTAAATATGTCACAGTATATCCTATATACAATATATGTGTGCAGAACCGAACAGTTCTCTTGTTGCACAGGGAGAATTGGATTCAGAAGGTATAAATAATCCGGGAAGAAAATAAAAAATGCAAACAATTTGCATTCATTTCCAGTGTTCCTTCTCTGGGTATAGCTGCTTCTGTCCATCATTGAGCAATTGGAACTGAGTTAGATCTTCTCTTTGTTGAAGAAATCCACTTCCATCAGATACATCCTCATACAGTATCGTTGTTGAAGTATATAATGATCTCCTGGTTTTGCTCATTTCACTTAGCATCAGTTCATGTAAGTTTCTCCAAGCCTCTCTGTATTCATTCTGCTGGTCGTTTCTTACAGAACAATAATATTCCATAACATTCCTATACCACAATTTTCCCAGCCATTTTCCAATTGATGGGATCCATTCATTTTCCAGTTTCTAGCCACCACAAAAAGAGCTGCCACAAACATTTTGGCACATACAGTTCCCTTTCCCTTCTTTAGTATCTCTTTGGGATATAAGCCCAATAGTAGCACTGCTGGATCAAAGGATATGCATGTTTGATAACTTTTTGGGCATAATTTTAGATTGATCTCCAGAATGGTTGGATTAATTCACAACTTCACCAATAATGCATCAATATCCCAGTTTTCCTGCATCCCCTCCAATATTCATCATTATTTTTTCCTGTCATCTTAGCCAATCTGAGAGGTGTGTAGTGGTATCTCAGAGTTGTCTTAATTTGCATTTCTCTGATCAATAGTGATTTAGAACACTTTCATATGAGTGGGAATAGTTTCAATTTTACTAAATGACATTTTAAATGCTTAATAATGCTCAAATAAATCCTTAATGATCTTGATTTCTAAGGAGCCCACCAACTCTACAATGTGGCTTTCATCTCGACAATACTTCATGAATAAATCTAAGTCTAATCTAGTGATAAAAGTTATAGCAGAGTGGAGGGGGTTATAATTACATATAAAGAAATTCTTTGTGGGGCTGGGAGAATTCAACCCTATTCCCCTATATATCCTGTGAGAGTAACAGAACCATAGAATCTCCTAGTACTGAAAGCTGTAGTAGACATCTAGATTGAGGAGACAAACTTTTGTAGTAGAAAGAACATGGAAATTAAAGCCAGAGATGTAACTCTTTCAAAAACTCTGGTACTTACTACTTGTCAACACTTTCACTTCCTTGTGTCCATGCAAATGTTCAAGTAGATTGTCTCTGAAATTCCTTTTATCTCTTTTGTCTCTGAAAATCCTTTTATCAGTCATAGGATCTGAATTTCATCATCACCATCACTTCATGCTCAACAGGCCCAAAAGCAGTCTCATTATTTTTTCCTACTAAACTTGGTGCTCTTTTTAGCTAGTCCATGCATGGCAATGAGTTACAGCAAGGGAATGCTAGACTCAGGTAGAACCCATGAGACCAGTTGTTAAATTTTCAGTGTGAGCTTTTATACATTGGAAATTGATAAAGCACTAAAAGCCAAGGCTTGGTTTATTGCTTTGTTGATTGTCTAGACTTAAGAAAGTGATGGATAAAATGTTAATAATTCATATTAAACTTAAAAATGTCTCCTAGGCACACATCTCTACAGAGAGTTGTTAAATATTTACCAGCATACCACTGTCCAGAGTATATGCCCAAATATTTTCCAGTTTGGTAGGATTTATGGAAAATCACAATCACAGTTACCTGGTTTAGTGTGACATTCTACTTGAGACAAGGCTGAGATATATAGGTAATTAAGCAAGCTTCAGGTAAGAAAAGATCAATCTCGGCATGAGGCAAAAAAAATCATGACTAAGCAAGGAAAAGAAAAGTTAGGTTAGTATGGTATTAGGAAAAGATAAAATTTAAAGACCTGATCTGAATAGGAAAGAGAAAGAGATCATAGATTCAGTCTAGGAAATCCACGGGTGATCAGGAATTAAACTGAATAGAATATCAAGGAATTAACTGTTTGTCTGGCTTTCTTTATAGAGCCAAAGGTTTGGTCTTCTGAGGTGGCTGCCCAGTGTCCTCTGCCAAACATAGATGAGGGATCTGTGCTTTCTTTGAGTTTAGAAAACTCAGCACTTAAAATATCCCCTCCACTAATGCAGGCCAGCAGCTTTTCTGCAATTTATAGTCTTGGGGAGAGCTTAGAGCATCAAGAGATTAAGTGATATGTTCATGATCCTAGATATGTCAGAGGTAAAAATCGAACCCAAATTTTCCCTGCTTGGAGGATGGTTATTATGCACTGCACCATCTTGCCTCTTCCTTCTAGATAAGGATATTTGTGCAAAGGAGGATTTTTGTAACAGCAGGCAGTCTGCTTCCGTAATATAAATGAACGTATCTTGTTTGCTCAAGAAGGTATATTCTCATGCATTATATACAGTTGGTATATTGGTAGCAAGAGTACTTAAAAAAAAAAAAAAACTGAATCCCACTGAAGTTCCCCTATCTTTACTCTTATCTGGGTCAGCATTCATCTGACAGTTTCCAACTGTTTTTAGCTAACATTCCATTATGCTCTTTAGGGAATAAGTAAGTCCCTTGGATATCTCCTTTGTCAATATTTAAAAAAAAATTAAGACTCTTTAGGATACCTTATTTTCTGTTTAAATATACAATTTATTGAATGAAATTATATATAGACATACATATGTATATCTATATATACATACATGCATGTTTGTACACATATATACACATACATATGTGCATATATACACATAAATACATGTGCATGTGTCTTATGTGTGCATGTATACATTGCGTGTGTGTATATGTATGTATATGTGTATAATTATCTCTTCCACATCATCAGGGTTAGGGGTATAGTGCTCCTGCAATCTGGAAAATCCATGTAATTTTTTGGGTGCTCCCTTTATACTAAAGATATATTTTATGCATTTCTGAGCCTTGAAATTTTGTCTGTCATCTGCCAGCCTTCACCTGTCATCTTCAACTGCTGCCCAACTCCCCCCAAATTTCCATTTATTTCTTATGCCAATCTATTATATATTGAAAACAGTGGGGAAAGTTGCAACATGGAAGGAATAATTATATACACATAAATTATATATGATACATAATATAACAAAATTAAAATGAGGAGGAGGAGGAGGAAGAGGCTGTATTTGAATTCAGTTCTATCTATCTGGCCACCTAGCTGCCTCAGACTAACATTTTTTTTTTTTTGGTATAAAAAGAGAAAATTTGTGAGCCATCTTGGGGTTAAGTAGCTGCTCTCTTCTTAGGTATTATTATTATTGTTATTATACATGCGTGCTATTACCTTAAGTCCTCAAACTACAGATCTGGGATTGTAAGATCCTGTACTGCCCAATATATTCTAAAAAGCTACCCCTGTTACTGAAACCTTCTGAGACCTCCTGAATGTTAACACCCAACCTCCAACTAGACGTTTGAAGAACTGCCATCAGTCTCCTTCCTTTTTTTTCCTTACTAGATGGATCTGAAGTAACAGATCTTTGGAATGTTCACATAGTTTAACAGGCTCCAATTTGAAAGATATACCTGGGGAGCATTCCATCTCAACACCAATCATCCCAAAACTTCTACTGCCTGAAAAGATTATCCTTCATTAGATTATTATTCAAAAGATTATCATTCATACCTTCTCTGAATATCATGGTTAGTCCAGAATTAAATCGCTTATTTAGAGAGTAATCACTGCTAAATGTAAGTAATAGGAATAGGACACATTAATTTTCTTTTTCAATTACCAAAAGCAATTTAAAGTATTATATGTATGTATATGTAAACATACATATATACACAATATATTCACCTATACACATAAATATATGTGTATGTATATATACACCTGCACATATACAGGGAGAAGAAAATACCCATATCAAGAAGACAGATAATTCCTCTCTGTTTTACTGCTTTCCTTTTAGAAATAACACATTTACTTTTGGTAATTGAAAAGTATACAGATACATAGGTGTATAGATGTATGTATGCATGTGTGTATATACACACATGTATGTGCATATATACATGTAATGAATATGCATGTATACATTTAGCTGCCATATCATACTGTTAACTCATATTGAGTCTAAAGCTAATTAAAATCATCAGATCCATTTCAGAAAAAATCACTACCTAGTTATAATTCATCATATTTTGGAAGCTGGCATTTTGAACCCAAATCTAAGATTTTCCACTTATCCCTAGTGAATTTTATTTTATTCCATGCCTTTCAAGACCATTTTCAGTCAGTCAGTAAATACTAATTAAAGGCCAGGTATTCATTGTGCTATGGCCTGAGAATATTAAAAAATCACAAGATTAAGCTCTCAAGAAGTTTACGATCTAAGGGTTTATCATTATTTATTTTCCCAGGTTTGTGACATTTGCATATTTGACAGTGTTCCATAGCCAGATTTACAGAGCACACTGAAGCCTTTTAGGGGAGCCAGGGTCAGGATCATAGAATCTTGAAGTTGGAAGCTTCCTCAGACGTCATTTAGTGAAACCTATATCTGAAGAAGGAAATTTTATGAGAAGCCCAATATTGATGAAGAAACAGAAGTGGTCCTTTCTTTTATTGAATAACTCTCAGGAAAATATTCTATATCGAGCTGAAATCTGCCTCTCTTTGTCATCTACTACACTTACATTCTGATTGCTAGGACCAATCAAAATAAGTTTATTGACTCTTTTAGAGAGTAACTTTTCTGGTATTGAAGAGAACCAATCTAAAGTTTCTAAGTTCAAGAATAGTGGAGTCTGCATGTCATCATCTTACATACACTCAGTTGTGCACATTCTCCCTAAACACCTTCATGGAAAATAGAAAGCTTATCACACTACAATTTGCTCCTAATCATTGCAGATGGTTTTTGATCACTAAGACTTTATTTCTAACTGTCCATATCTGTGCACCAACTAGTAACACAGTGGCAGGAATGAATAGACATTCCCTAAAGCAAGCAATTATTTTTCAGAACCCGACAGAACAGGCCTCTATGATCGTTTACAACATGTACTTTTGGAATTAGTAACAACTCTGTAAATATACTCTTTTTCTCCAAGAACACTAGATTTTCAAAATGTATATCCATCATTGGGAAAGGGTCCCTGTGGTGAGATTTCTATTGCTCCAGAATTTTGCCTGATGGGACGAGTTAAAGCTGAGACTTTTAGAAATGCATGTTGTTGGAAATTAGCTTCAATTGTAGGTTTGCTTTTTGAACACAAAGGGGTTGATTTGCTAATCGATAGTTTGTCTTGAGAGGCAGTGTGGAAGCTGACATACATCTCAGCAAGTCCTTCTATCTCTGACATCATCTTTTGAAAACACAAATAACTAACAGGAAATTACTGTCCATAGTTCAATGTTTTCACTTCTCCATTGCTACAAAAATGACCCATTTAAAAAGTATTTTTCAGAATGTCAACAGTCTAGGAGAATTTTCATTCATTAATGACATAATTCTATAAAATCTATAATAGCTCCCTCAGAATTTAGCATACTGCCTAGCACATATTAGGCACTTAATAAATGTTTATTGATTAATATTGCTTATCAGATAAATTCCAAAAGCTTTAGCCTAGGATTTAAGGCCCTTCATGATGATTCCTTCCTTAATGCCTTCTCAACTAATTTTTTTTTTTACCACTAAATATACAAATTAATCTATTTAGAAAAGATTGATTTTTGTTTTAAATAAAATTTCTTGCATCTACCCCAATCTTCATTATTTTATCCCTTTCTCAACTGCTCTACTGTCAAATATTCTCTATTATATAATTTAGCTTTTTCTTTTCTTTTCTTATTTTGTTAACTAATTGTTTCATGCATTTCTGTCCTATTTCCTAATACAATTTGTAAGTCTCTTGTAATTAAGGTGGTGGTGGTGGTTGTTTAATTGTTTTCAGTAGTGTTCAACTCTTTGTGAGTTTGGGGTTTTCTTGGAAAATATACTCTAGTGATTTTCCATTTCCTTCTCCGGTTCAGTTTCCTAATGAGGAAACCGAGGCAAATAGGGTTATTTGACTTGCTCAAGATCACATAATAAGTGTCTGAGGTTAGATTTGAACTCAGGAAGATGAGTGTTCCTGACTCCAGGCCTGGTAGTCTATCTACTGTGTCACCTAATGTTACTTTGAAATCAAGGACATGGTCTTTATAGGCCCAACATTGACAAAGGAAAATATTGATTAATCGATTCATAATTCTTTTTTAATCCCAAAGATAAATTCTTTATGATCCTTTTTTAAAGTCTGATTCTATAACAGTATACCTTATTTTAAAAGGATAGGTAAATGGGATTGATTGACAGAGAAAAATATGAAATACACTAAGAAGATAATCTCAAGTAAAAAAAAAAAAAATCATGAACCATAGTGATCAACAAAGATAGTATTAGCTAGTGCCCAGGTTGGGATTTGAATTCTAATCCCGTCTTCAAATCTACTTTTCACAGAAATTTAATGGTGAAAGAGTTAGGCTCCAACTTCTTGATCAGAGAGGACTGAACCAAGAGCACGAGACAAAAATTAGATTAAGACTTAAATTTATGATTGCTCTCTTTGTTCATCATTTCCTCTCCTCACTTAGGAATTGCCTTTTCTTTCATTCTAAGTCTTGCCTAAGCATTTGTGTAAACCAGAGCTTCCAGCATGATAGATAACATGATAGATGCAGAATGAAACATATATTTTTGGACATGGCTAATAAAGGCATTTGTTTTGTTTACTCTACATATTTTTGAGAAGTTTTTTTTTTCTTTTCTTTAATTGTTCAATTGAGGAAGAGATAACAAATGCTTGTTAATTGGCAGTAATTTAAAAATTAAATTATAACAACAAAAATAATGTTTATGATCATTGGCTAGGAGGTTTGTGGAGGAGATGGCATTAAAATTAAGCTTTAAAGGATGGATAGGACTTCCCCATGCAAAAGGCAGAAGGGCATAGGCAAAAAAAGCACAGGGCTATCAAAGAGGGAATGTGGAAGACTTGCCCAGACTTACTTTGCTGTGGGCACAAATTGCAGAACCCAGGAGTTTCCAGGTGCCACCCCTTCTGTCCATGCGGAGCATGCGCAAAATCTGTAGGAAACGTAAACTCCGGAGTGAGGTGGCCAGAACGTTGCCTTGGTTTCCAACAGCGACCACTGGTACTGAAGCAATCAGCACAAAGATGTCTGGGAATTAGGAGACAGAGACAGAGAGACAGACATATAGACATACAGAGAGAGAGAGAGAGAGAGAGAGAGAGAGAGAGAGAGAGAGAGAGAGAGAGAAAGAGAGAGAGAGAGGAGAAAGAAAAGGGGAGAGAGAGAGAGACATCACATTAGAGAAAAATAAACAGATAAACTCTCCAGATAAGTCTATTGAGTTGCCATGTAATTTCCCATCTGGGGATGAGAAGATTAGAAGCTACCCATATTTGAGGAACTCAGGAAGATGCTAAAACCTATAGCTGAGACACATTCCTAAGTTACAACTTATTTTCTGGGACAAAGATAATTAACCAGGACCAAGATTTCTTTTCGTTTGTTTCTTTGCTTGCTATGGCCAGAGAATTGAAGACATTATTGATTTAGTGCTGGACTCAGCAGAGTGAGCAGTCAATCATTTAATCAATTGATAATCAAAAGTATTTCTTTTGATGTCATGTGTCAGGCACCTACCATGTGTCAGGCACAATGCTAAGTACAGGGAATAAAAACATAAAAATGAAAAATTCCTTGACTTCTAAGAGCTTATGTTCTATTGGAAAATTTGGTTCAAATGCCACCTTTGACATTGACTAGTTCTGTGACTTTGAGCTACTTACAATTTTACAGCTTTTCTTTGTCAAATGCTTTTGATAATATTGATAGTATCTTCCTAACAAGGGCATTGTGAGGCTCAAAAGATAACATATGATAATATATTTACAGCTGGAATAGACCTTAGAAGATAAAGTACAGATACATGAAAAGTGTTTTGGGAAATAGATGGTAGAGTAGATAGAACAAAAACTTGAATATCAGTATATTATGATGTTGTTTGAAAACGCTTGGACTCTGTGAACTCAGACTTTGACTGTGCCCATATTGATAACATTTTATAAATAATATATAAATTATGAGGTACATGCATCATAATAATAATTCCCATGTTTATAGCACTGCATGATTTACAAGCACTTTCCTCCACAATATCTGAGATATAAGTGGTACAAATATTATTATTCCCATTTTACAGAGTGAGATAAAGCAACTTGCCAAAGATAAGCAGATATTCTGGGACATTGAAAAATCAAGTCATAGAATTTCACAGTTTGAACAAAACCTCAGTGCGCATCCTAGCTTTGTGACCATGACCAAACTGCTTAATTCCTGTCTTTCTGTTCCTCACCATAAAATGGGGATAAATTAATAAGGAAAAAGTCACTTTCATTAGACTAGTTGACTTCTATGATCCTTTCTCATTTAAAATCTGAGATCTGATTTGTGATCTATTCAAAATCATATGATCTATGACCATATGGCCCTTTGAGTAAGAATTCGTTATACAGATCTCATGACAAGTAATCAGAGTCCTATAGAGGACTTTATTTTTTTCCCTGAAGAAGAAGCTCATTACACTTGGATACTTCTCAGTGTCAGAAAAATTTTTCTTATAGCAAACCTAGCTCCATCTCTAGGCAATTTCTGCCTATTGTTCATGGTTTGTATCCTCTTGATAGAACAAATATAATTTTCTTCTATGTGATAGTCTTCTAAATATTTAAAGACAACAATTCCCAAACCCTAGACCTCAAGTCCATCCCAGGTTCTTTTCTTTTCAAGCCAAATTGTCCTCAATTCCTTTTCCCAAATGTCATATTTAATGACTTTGAGACTCCTCACCATCCTAATTGCCCTCCATACTCTGGAAACACTCTGCCTAATCAACATTCTTCCTAAAATATGACACTTATAATTGAACAATATATTTTATATAGGGTCTGACCAAGGCCAAGTACAGAATGACTTTCATCTCTTTAGCCCAGGATTCTGTCCTCTCAGAATACTCTAAGATTCATTAATTTCATTTTTTTTTTTGCCATATTGTTGACTCTTAATAAATTTGTAGACCACAATGACCTCCCAGATACTTTATACAATAAACTTCTTTCTAGATATACATGTCACATATTGCTCTTGTGAAACTCTTTTCCCCTTAGTATAAGTATATATTTATTTCTTCTCATTTTTATCTCTTTAGATTTAGTGAAACATTGAAAAAAAGACTCAGGGTAAGAGACAGTGCATAGCAGTATTTAAATATTTGAAGGATTATTATATAGGCTTAGACCTATATTTATTCTGTTGTACACCAGAGATAAGAAACAGAAACAAACAAATAGTAGTTGTAAATAAGCAAATGAACTCTGAATGTCAAGTAAAAGTTCCTAACAAACTTCCTAGCAATTAGGGCTTTTGAAAAAAAGAATAATGAGTTGCATCAAGATGCTTGGGTGTCTTCACACTTTGAAGGTCTAAAGCAGAAGCTGGATAACCATTTACCCAGAATGTAATAGTAGGGATTCCTTTTTGTATGGATTAGGCTTGATGATTTCTAAGATCTCAAATTTTATGATTCTGTCTTTTTTGGATATTGACTGTAGGCAAATGTATTATCCATTCTTCTTAGCTATGTAGAGAAAAGAATAAGAATAACTCATATTGACAGAACACTTTGAGGTTTATAAAACAGGGTTTCTTTGTAAAAATTCTATGAGGCTGGAAATAGAATTATTTAACCCAATATCACATATAATGATGCTGAGTAACTGAGAAATCAAGTAAATAGTCTATCAACCCACAGTTAATTATATAGTAGAAGATTTAAATTCAAGCCTCCTGACACCAAGCTCAGGACTCTATCCCTCCACCGAATGGAGTTACCAGAAGTCATGTCTGTTAAGTTCATCATTCTGTATTCCCTAGAAATATATATCATCATCTTTACTCTTTCCATTTTCCACCCTATCACACTATACACCCATTAACCACCATCATTGCCTCTTGAAAGTGTGTATGGATTGCTCTGTTATTTTGTTCACTATTTCTGTAACTTGGCAGACTTTCTTTTCTTTGGTTACCATTCCTTCTATGTCTTCTCTATTATAATGTAGGATTTGTCTCACTTTTGTATTTAAATCTGCTACATGTATCACAGTGCTTGGCACATAGGAGGACTTAATAAATGCATTTCATTCATCTCATCCCTATGTTATGCTTCCTCATTTTAGTAAATTGCTATAACATATGAATATCTATTAATTTAGGGATGATTTGCCGATTGTAAAGATTAGGGATATAGGAAAGCTGTTTTTGAAGAGATGTTATATGAAAGAGAAATTAGACAAATTCAAAAGATATATTAAACCAACCAATGAAAGCACAAGAGAGAAAACACAAGAGGAAATTCTTTGCCATTAAAACTGTCTATTTGTGAAATGGGTTGCTTAAAAAGGTAGTGAGTTCCCCATCATTAGAGGTCCCCAAGTAGAAACTGCATGACAATTTATTGAATATTTTGTAGATGCATTTCCTACTCAGGTAAGTGAGAATAAATGATCTCTAAGACTCCTTATTAAGCTGAGACTGGTATTCTAAATAACAGCTCATAGTTGGACCAAGATATTTTCCAAGGGAAACAAATTGGGTAAGTAATAGATTAAAGAAAAATCATTCAAATTTCAGCTATTAAAGAGTAGATGAGAAACAGGCTGACATTATTTATAGAAAAAAGTAGGTCATCCCTCATAGTGAGTGAGGAGATGAGATTTTTTAAAGCATTAAGACATCTGCTTCTTCTCCAAATTACCTCTTATTATGGATGATGAAAGTGCTTCTGTTAAGAGTTGTAATGGATGATTTTTGAGATCACTTCTTACTCTAGAAGTCTCTTAAAGTTCATCCTCACCTCCACTCCCATGCCTGAAATTTCACCTTTGGAGGGTCATTCTATTACATTAAGACATTGTCATGTTCAGCTATTTTTTTTTCAAAATTCCAACATTCCTGGATAGAAGAACACATTAATTTATTCTTAGCTATCATCACCTTGAAAATATGGGTGGTATTAGAATAGAGTTTCAGGTCTGGAGTCATAAAGACTCATCTTCCTGAGATTAAATCTGGCCTCAGATATATTCTAGCTAGATAACCCTGGGCAAGTCACTTAACCTGTTTTTCTCAGTTTCCTCATCTGTAAATTTGAGCTAGAGAAGGAAATGGCAAACTAGTCTACTATGTTTGCCAAGAAAATTCCAAATGGAGTCACAAGGAGTTAGACATGACTGAAATAAATGAATAACATAACACACTATTTTAAATTGGCTTATAAGATACTTTCTCCCATGGAAAGTACTGAACAGTGAAGGCTGTGCTGGGGAAGGGAGGCAGAATGAGATAGTCATTGCTGTGGATCGCATGTTGAGCATGTTGTCAATCAGATGGTGCTATGGATAAAGCACTGGACCTGGAGTCAAAGAGATGGCTTCAAATCTGAACTTACACATTTACTAGTCATGTGATCCTGGACAAGTCATAACCTCTATTTTCCTCAGTTTCTACATCTGTAAATTGGAAAAATAATAGCACCTACCTCCCTGGTTGATATATGAATCAAATGAGATAATATTTATGTGCTTTACAAATCTTAATGTAATACACAAATACTAGCTATTATTATGCTGAACATTTCAGCAACAAATTCACCATGTATATTACAAAACACACATATACATACAAATGCAAATACTCTTATTGTGTTCTTGTCTTCCCTAATAAAATGTAAGCTTCTTGAGAGTAAAGTTTTGTTTTCCACCCTTTGGCCTTTGAATCTCCATTGCTTCATTCATAGTAGAAGCTTATTGAATGCTTACTAAATGATTGACAGATAGTATAAACAATAGGACTTTATAAGCATAAAATATTTTAATAATGCATTGTATTGTCATTAGTTGTCCATGGAAGAAAATCCCAGCAAAATATCCAGATACCTGGAATGATGTCCTTGGATCTGACCACAGAAGCAAAGATTGCTTTCTTTTCTTTTTTTAAATGTCAGTGAATTGAAGAGGCTTCAAGAAAGGTAGTTAGGTTGAATAGCAGAATGACCATTAGATTTGGTAAAGATGTTGGACAAGTAGTCTGAGAACTCAATAGCCACATCTTTGTCAAATATTTGGAAAATAAGAACCTTTAATAAGACCCCCTTGAGGTTCATACTAATATGTGGTAGGGGGCATAGGGCAGATAACAACTTGAATAATAAAACCAAAGTTACTATGAGACTACAGAAGGATAAGAGTGAATTTTCTGTCACTGAGATCTAGGACAGTGTCCCCCTTGAGAAACTGCAAAAAGTATTTTGGTAACTGAGTTATTTAAATTTGATCAAAATAAACAGTTGGAAGTATTTCACTAGGGCAAAGTTCCATTAATAGAATCATGTTTGATTAGCTGGACCTAAATGGAAAACATATTATTCATTCACAATCATGTAATCTGGAATGGTTTCTGTGTTCTCTACTTGCAAGATTTAATTGATTCCTCCCAGTAACTCCATAAAAGAAATAATACAAGTATTAATATTCCTAATGTAAAGATAAAGAAATGGAGACTTTGAGATTCTTACTTTAAGAACAGGTCTGACCATGTCACCATTCCTCTCATCATTCAACAAACTCTGAAGGATCCCTATTACCTCCAAGATCAAATAAAAAATACTGTTTGGCTTTCAAGGACCTTCAAAAACTGGAGTTTCTTTCATTTCCAGTCTCTTCATATTTAACTTTCCTTTGCATATTCATCATTCCCTTGACTCTGGATCTCTTTATTATTCCTTAAACAAAATACTTCATGTAGTTTCATCTGTTTCATGCCTGAAAATGCTCTCTCTCATCTCAGTCTCCTCACTTCCCTGACTTCCTGTTAAGTCTCAGCTAAAGTCCTACATCTTGCAAGAAGCCTTTTGCACTTTATCTTAATACCTTCTCTCTGTAATTTCCCTCAATTTATCCTATACATCTTATTTAATTTATATATTTACTTTTATTTATTTAATTTTTACTTTAATTTATATTTTTAATTTATTATTTTTATATATTTATTTAATATTTAATTGTTTGCCTTTTGTTGTCTCCCCCATTCCACTATGAGCTCCTTAAGAATGGAAACTTTTTTGAACTTTTTTTATATCCTCAGCACTTAACATAGCGGTTGTCACTTAGGAGACATTTAATAAGTGCTAATTGACTGACATTAATAATGTAATAAGAATACCATGAAGAATTCATTAAGCTTATGTAAGTTTAATAGTTACTAGAGACAAATAGAGAGAAGCCCTGTTCTCAGAGGAGATGCATTGGAGTTGGAACCCAGTAAATTCAGACCAATGAATTCAAATTGTATGCAAATTCAAATATATACAATATAATTGTATACAATTATATATAATATATAACATACATATATATGTATGCATACACACATATATAATATATATCATACATATATAGTAATAAGAGGGGCTTAGAAAAAAGGATAATTCATATAAGATGTAACATCTGAACTACATCTCCAAGGCTTGGAACTATGGGGAATCTGGAAATAGACACTGTCCATATTCTCAGGGAATCCTTGGAGGATAAACTAGCCATACAAATAGCTGCAATAAAATATCAATGTATTATACATGACTTAAAACAATGAATGTTATAGGAAATCACAAGAGGAAAGAGCTGTTGTAATTGGTGTCACTAAGGAAAAACTTCCTTGAGGAAGATTAATTTGAACTTGATCTTGAACTGAAACTTTAATATATTTTGAACTGAATTTGAGAAATAGCATGGTGTAGTTAAAAATAATCCAGAACCTCATTCTCCTTCATTCTTTTTTTTTGATACTCTCTTTTCTGTAAGTTTTTGGGACACTTATCTCTCCTGCTTCTCCTCCTATCTTTCTGACTACTACTTCTCCCTCCTCTTTGCTGGATCCATATCCAGATTATGCACTTTATTTTAAAATTTTTTTATTAAAGTGTTTTAATTTTCAAAATATATGAATGGACAATTTTTCAACATTAACCCTTGCAAAACTTTGTGTTCCAATTTCCTCCCCTTCTCTACATCTCCTCCCCAGATGACAAGTAGTCCAATATATGTTAAACATGGTAAAAAATATATGTTAAATCTAATATATGCATACATATTTTTATAATTATATTGCTGCACAAGAAAAATCCAATCAAATCATTTTTATAAAAAGGAGAAGTAAAATAAAATGTAAGCAAACAATAACAAAAAGAATGAAAATGCTATGTTGTGATCCACACTCAGTTTTCACAGTCCTCTCTCTGGGTGTAGATGGCTCTCTTCATCACAAGATCATTGAAATTGGCCTGAATCATCTCATTGTTGAAAAGAGCCACATCCATTAGAACTGATCATGGTATAGTTTCATTGTTGCTATGTACAATGATCTCCTGGTCCCACTCAGTTAACTTTTAGATCAGTTCATGTAGGTCTCCCTAGGCTCTCTGAAATCATTCTGCTGATCATTTCTTACAGAACAATAATATTCCATAACATTCATATGCCACAACTTATTCAGCCATTCTCCAATTGATGGGTATCCATTCAGTTTCCAGTTCCTTGCCACTATAAAAAGGGCTGCCACAAACATTTTTCAGGTCATGCACTTTAACTATATATCCCCTTAGGATTTTTTCTTGGGCCTTCCCACCCCCTTCCCTCCTTTTCCTTTCCTTCCTCTCCACTCCCCTCCCTTCCTACTCCTTCCCTTCCATTTCCCTCTGATTTCTATACTTGCCCAGGGCCAATCAGCTATTACATTTTTGAGATCAAATTTGAATCCATCTCTTCCTGACTCCAAAACTGGTACTCTGCATTGCATCACTTAGCTACCTCAGTTTAGTCTTCTGTAATATTAGGAGGGTTGTACTGATGATCTCTAAGATTCCTTCTAGACCTTAATCACAGGATTCTATTACCAATGGTTGTGAAGTCAAATAAAGGGGCAGTAGAGAGGGCATTCTGATAAAGGCAGGACAGTCAGAAAACAGAGGCCGTGCATAGTGGACATCTAGTTCAGTTTACTTACAGATTAATAAGGGAATGGTGTTAAATAAGGCAGGAAAGGTAAGCTAAGATCAGCTTTTAAGGTAAGCAAGGATTTTAATGACAAATTTTAACCCTTAGGCTTAATCCTCTAGGCAATATTTTCTCACTCCAAAACACATTTATCAAAGGCCTGCTACATGTAAGATATTGTGCTGAGTAATGTATATCCAGAGACAAAAATGAAAAAGTCCCTACCTCCAAAGAATCTACATTCCTTAAAATCATCACTGTTTGTTTCTACCATACTGACATCATGAAAAACAGCTTCAAAAGACTGTCATATACTTTCCTACAGAATGTGTCTATTCTGAGTCATACAACTTTTATTTCTCATAAATCACAGTTAATGCAGAAGGGTTGATGTCTCTTCCTCCTTCTCCTTCCTCCTGGTCTGTGGTTGGATCTTTCATCATCGGAGAAGGAAAGAACAAGTTAGCACAATTTTACACCCTTCTGACTCCAATTAACCCTCATGCACACACGTCTTTTCAATAACCCAATTATTTAACCAAACATCAGTATCTTAGAGCAAGTATGTCATTAGAAAGCTTTCTGGCTAAGACAGAAAGGAAATGGCAATCCAATTAAGAAGCACGAACTTGACAGGTACCATTGCACTAGCCAGGCAAGTGAATCAAGACCAATGAAGCTAACTATATGATAGGAAAGAATTGACAGTTACTGTGGTTTTAGGTAAATAAGTAGGTAGGTAGATAGGTATCTAGGAAGATGGGCAGGGTGGCAAGCAGATAGGTAAGGAGGATCCAAAGTTCAAGAAATCAGAGAAACTACAAAGGCAACACTAATGATTAGCATTGATCTCTGATTCTAAGAGAGGCCCTTTTTTTGGTCCCTCTCTTGTATTCTACTTCTGGAAAGTAGATAGCACTGGGCCACATACAGCCATCTTTACTATCAACAAACATCTGTATTCTTTAAAGAAAGTCAGGAATCTGCAGGAGGGTCCTGTTCATGATAGAAGGAAATAGTGTTGTGTAATAGAAAGAAAGATAAGCTTAAAATCATAGTGTAAAGTCTTCAGAGGTTACCTAGTCCAATTCATAAGAATGAAGCCCTCTTTCCATAATTCCAATGAGTGGTTAGCCAGCTTCCACTTGAAGACTTCTAATGCTGAATATATAGTATGTATGCCCAAACGACAATCAAACTGAGCATGCCTTTTGATCCAAAAATACCTCACAAAAAAAGGAAAAGGACTTACCTGGGCAAAAAATCTATAGCAGCTCTTTTTTTTTTGTAGTAGTAAAAAGGCTGGAAATTGAGGGGATGCCCATGAAATTAAAGAATGGCTGAACAAGTTGTGGTATATGAATGCAATGGAATACTATAGTCCAAGAAGAAATGATGAACAAGAAGATTTCAGAAAAAAAAATCTTGAAAAGATTTGTATGAACTGATGCAAAGTGAAATGAACAGAGTCAGGAAAATATTGTAGAAAGTAACAATATTATGTGATGATCAATTATGAACGACTTAACAATTCTCAACAATGCATTGATCCAAGACAATTACAAAGGATTCATGATAGAAAATTCTATTCACATCCAGAGAAAGAATTGATGAACTCCAGATTGAAGCAAACTATTTTCATTTACTGTATTTTTTCATGGTTTTTTTTTCCTTTTGGTCTATTTATTTTTTCACAATTTGACTAAGATGAAAATGTTTTACATGATTGCACATATATAACCTCAATCAGATTGCTTACCACTTTAGGAAAAGGAAGGGGAGGGAGAGAGGAAGAAACATTTGGAATCCCAAATCTTTTAAAAATAAAGGCTAAAAATTGTCTTTACATATACTTGGACAAATGCTATTAAAGATGGTAGTATGACTTATGGAAAGAAATAAAAAAATAAAAAATTAAGTTTGAGTCCCAGTTCTGCCATTTATTAGCTATGTTACCTGTGTCAAATTCATCTACCTCTGAGTCCCTGTTCCCTTAATTGTACAATGGAGGAAATAATACTTGGACTACTTAACTTATTAGATTGTCCTAAGAAAAGTGCTATGTAAATCTGGGCTATCTTTATTATCACTGAGGCAAGGATATAGATGTTATGATTAGTTCTATTAGACTCTTAAAGGGTTTCTCAAATGAATAATGTTTTATTTTGGTCATCACTTTTCAAGATGGGGATATTTCCTCCAGAGAATTTCTCTGTCTGTCCCCCAAAGCAAAACAAAAGGAACATTTTGAGGCTCTAGCGCTTACCGAGCATACATAAAGGCTTTCTTGCAAACTTCAGTCTCCCCCTCCATCCTTTGTACCTGCAGCAACATCCTGCAGCCCAGATCCTTAAAGCAAACTCAGCTCCAAAGATGAAAATAGCAAATGTTTCCTGCATCCAAGAACAAAAAGACTTGATTAACTAGAATCCAGTTAGCCCAAACTTACAAGTTAATGGATTTTTTTCTATTAAGTAGCACTCAGGTTTAAAGAGCTGGTTCCTCAATTTTAATGTCTCTAATGGAATTGTTCAACCTAGCCTTATATGAACTCCTCTGTTTTAGTTTTGGTGGATAATTTTTTTTCCCTAATGTACTCAGAGTTTCCAAATGATGATAGTTAAATAAGCAAATCATTTGAATGAGAAAATAAATCAGTATAGACATTCTTCTAACTCATGGTTAGTTAAATTAAAGGTCATTAGCAGAACATTAGCTATGACACATCACATATGATCTGGTCTCTTCAGGATGATGCTGAAAATAGCATTTTCTTTTAGCGAGTCCAGCTTTCTTTCCCTGTTAACATTCCACTCTACTGTTCCAGACCAAACAACAAATATTTGTTGACTTTCTACTAGGTATCAGATCTTTTCTTTCTCCTTACTTGAATTTTGTTTCTTCATTTTCTGCTTTCCTTCTTCTACTTTCTGTATTTTATCTTAATAAATGATAGAAAGCAATACTTAACATTTTCTGACTTTTATATGTGTTAAGGCTTGTACAATACTTTGTATACTGCATCTCATTCAGAGTCCACAAGGCCACAAGGTCCTGAGACTTCCTAAGGAAAAAGGAGAGACTTGTGGGAATGCTTCTCTTCTGGAAGTATTGCCATTCTTGTCTTATTACTTTCTTTTACTAGACTAAACATATCAAACGGTACATTTATTATATCCTCATTCTGTCCAGATATTTATTTCTCTAATTTTGGAATAGGATCAATAGAGTTCAATCTCTCTCTTGACTTTAGGGTAGAACTTCATGGAAGTTTCAATAAAAATAGATTTTTCATGCAATATAAGGAAGAACCTTCAAATAAATAGGCACAGGGATAGTGACAAGACCTGTGATTTCATTGGGTTAAGAAACTCCTAGATAAGGATTTAAGTGGCTCCCTTATAGATTTGCATGAAGATAATTTCTTCTGAAGCAACTTTTTACACACACAATATAACTGCAATATGATGAAGGGATGATTATTTTGGCCTTTTCCCCATCAAAAAAGCCATTATGGATTGGAATGAGTTGCAACCTGCCTTCTATTATAACTCTTGGCTTATTTCAGATTTCAATCAGTCCAAGAACATTAACATCCATTTTTTAAAAATCTTGAACCTCAACTTCTTACCAACATACTGCCAATCCTGGTGACCTTCTGACTAACCTGATATTCATCCTGGTATAGAAAAACCCTAAATTGAACAATAGTTAGGAGCTCCATGTGATAACAATAGGTCAGAGTTAGGGCCTTTATCTTACCAATAATAGCAGCCAGTCTCCTGAAACAGTCTCGTACTCCTTGAATGTGGTAAGTACAGCCAAGATTAAGCACCCCAGAACGATTAGAAACCTAGAAGGAAGAGAAGAAATATAAGGAATGGATCAATCCTTCTGTATCTGCAACCATTTGATACTTAATTCTTGTGATGACCATAACATGATCATTGAGAACTGATACAGCCTCCAAGAAAGGCAGGCATTAAACCTCTTTTCAAAAAAGATCACCCCCACTCAAAAAAGTAATTTCTATCCTTTCCAGGAAGCATATTATATTCTTATAATCCATCTAGCTTTGGCAGTTTTCCCCAGGGTTTTGTCCAAATGGCTTCTCCTACAAATAAAGACCATTATCTTTGGTTGACCCTGTGGAGCAGCTGAGAAAAACTGATCCATTCATTATTGAGAAGGATTTAATTCAGGAGCCTGCTGAGAGGCTAATAGAATGTACGGTGGCTAACTAAAGATCCAGATCCAATGAGGGGATGTTAGGAGGTTTTAAAGCTCTCTGATCCTCTCATCTCTACCTGTGATCTGGTTGGTCCTACTGTTTCCACCCATCTGTCTTTTTCTGTTATCAAAACTAGGTTTCCCCTTTAATCTTTCTGACTTTCTGACTTCATGGAGTTGATAAGATCAAGTGAAGAAATGTATGGAAGATACTTTGAAAACCTGAAAGCGTTCTCTCTTTCTCTCTCTCTCTCTCTCTCTTTCTCTCTCTCTCTCTCTCTCTTTTTCTTTCTCTCTCTCTTGATACACACAAATACATACATACATACATATCTATACATACATATATGTATATATATATATATGCATCTATATGTTGATTTTCATACTTCTCATCATGGCTTAGCAAATTTGAATCAACTTGATATACAGAAATCTTACAGTTTCTAGAATCTTATGGCCTTAGAGGCCATCTAATCTTCTATACAGCTAATGAATTCCCTGTACATTAGCTCTATCAAATAATCATCTAATCTCAATGAATTCTGAATCCATATTCTCTATGGTTATACCATCCTTTGATCATATTTCTCTTCTCTTCCTTATTGCCTAAAGGTCTAACTATTTAGTCAAACATTTCCAGGGCAGCACATTTCATTCTTTCTTGACTCTAATTATGATGTGAAGAGACATCGTAGCATGTTGAGTGTGTCATCCTGAGCAAGTCCCTTAAATACTCAATGCTCTAGACAACTCTGTAAGACTTCATATTACAGAGAAGATGCTGAACTGTGTTGTGAAAAGGAGTCTCCTTACCCAGGAATCCTCTAACCCTGTGGGTCTAGTTATTATCCTCCTGCCTAATTATTAGAAGGTTCTTCTTTATATCCATTTTTATCGAAACTTCCATGAAGTGCTTTCTTTAGCTTCAAGCAGAAAATGTTGAATCTATCTTCCACATAATAAATTTTAAATATTTTAAGATTATGATTCTTTAAACACACACAATTCCTTCTATCTACTCTGATTTCTATTTGTTCTGATTTCTATGTTTCCTCCCCCATTAAAATGCAAGCATCTCAAGGATAAGAGTTGCTTTTGTCTTTCTTTTTATTCCCAACACAGTGCCTAACACATATTAAATATTAATAAATGCTCATGTATTTAACAATTTCTATGTTGAACTTCCTATAATTTGACTTCATTTTGATCTCTACATAGGATCCAGCATTCTAACTTTCTGCCTAAAATGCAACCCCAGGACTAGAATCAACATTTGGATCCCCTGAATTCATAGCTTGATTTCCAAGTTCTGCTAATATTTTGATCTCTTTGTTTCCAAACCAACTAGAAAATCTGATTTCTACCTAGGTTTAATGATTTGACTTGGTGTTCTTGACTGATTTGGGCCCTGAATTCTAGTAAATCCTGATGTGCTGGTTTGCATAAAAGACCTATGTTTTCCTTGCCTCTGATGTGCAGGGCCATGTTCTTGATGGAGGGGGAGTGGGAGATCTGCTTCTTGCTGAGGTTTAGGGGCATCCAGAATGTGAGGAAACTGTTCAAACAGTTTCCTTGAATCCCATAGAATCCCATTTTATTCTATGAATTCATTGTAATGAATTTTAGAATCATAATCTAAAATTCATTACAATGAATTCATAGAATAAAATGCCAACACCTAGAACCAGCATTGCCTGCAGCAAGCAACACCAGCTAAGGCAAACAAGCTTCTTTTTAACTTAATGACTTATAAAATGATAAGAGCAATGAAGTGAATGGAATCTGAGAGTTTGATGGAGCTTCAGAGATCATCCAGCCCAAGGCAATGGATCAGAATCCCATGCTGTTTGTTTTCCACCACTGCAGCCCTGGGGCTGCTCCCTCCAACATAATTACTGGCATGAAATCAACACCAGGATTTTTATTTGTCCTATGATGCAATATTCATTACATGATATGCACTATATTCTAAGAATTAGAAATTTTAAATTAGATTTTAAAAATGACTCAACCACAGAACAAGAACAAGACAATCTATCTTAAGACAACTTTAGTTGTTAGAAAGTTTTTCCTTATATCCATCCTAAATTTGCCCCTTTCTAACTCCCACTTACTGGTCTAATTTTGCCTTCTGGAGCTAAGCAGACCAAGCTAGTTCTTCCTCTACATAATGTTTCTTCAAATAAAAGTGTGTATGTGTGTGTGTATAAATAGATAGGTGTATATAGACAGATAGATATGAAGAGAGATACAGAAATATAAGGAATGGATCAATCCTTCTGTATCTGCAACCATTTGATACTTAATTCTTGTGATGACCATAACATGATCATTGAGAACTGATACAGCCTCCAAGAAAGGCAGGCATTAAACCTCTTTTCAAAAAAGATCACCCCCACTCAAAAAAGTAATTTCTATCCTTTCCAGGAAGCATATTATATTCTTATAATCCATCTAGCTTTGGCAGTTTTCCCCAGGGTTTTGTCCAAATGGCTTCTCCTACAAATAAAGACCATTATCTTTGGTTGACCCTGTGGAGCAGCTGAGAAAAACTGATCCATTCATTATTGAGAAGGATTTAGTTCAGGAGCCTGCTGAGAGGCTAACAGAATGTACGGTGGCTAACTAAAGATCCAGATCCAATGAGGGGATGTTAGGAGGTTTTAAAGCTCTCTGATCCTCTCATCTCTACCTGTGATCTGGTTGGTCCTACTGTTTCCACCCATCTGTCTTTTTCTGTTATCAAAACTAGGTTTCCCCTTTAATCTTTCTGACTTTCTGACTTCATGAAGTTGATAAGATCAAGTGAAGAAATGTATGGAAGATACTTTGAAAACCTGAAAGCTCTCTCTCTCTCTCTCTCTCTCTCTCTCTCTCTCTCTCTCTCTCTCTCTCTCTCTCTTTCTTTCTCTCTCTCTTGATACACACAAATACATACATACATACATATATGTATAGATATATATGCATCTATATGTTGATTTTCATACTTCTCATCATGGCTTAGCAAATTTGAATCAACTTGATATACAGAAATCTTACAGTTTCTAGAATCTTATGGCCTTAGAGGCCATCTAATCTTCTATACAGCTAATGAATTCCCTGTACATTAGCTCTATCAAATGATCATCTAATCTCAATGAATTCTGAATCCATATTCTCTATGGTTATACCATCCTTTGATCATATTTCTCTTCTCTTCCTTATTGCCTAAAGGTCTAACTATTTAGTCAAACATTTCCAGGGCAGCACATTTCATTCTTTCTTGACTCTAATTATGATGTGAAGAGACATCGTAGCATGTTGAGTGTGTCATCCTGAGCAAGTCCCTTAAATACTCAATGCTCTAGACAACTCTGTAAGACTTGAAGAGAAGATTACAGAGAAGATGCTGAACTGTGTTGTTAAAAGGAGTCTCCTTACCCAGGAATCCTCTAACCCTGTGGGTCTAGTTATTATCCTCCTGCCTAATTATTAGAAGGTTCTTCTTTATATCCATTTTTATTGAAACTTCCATGAAGTGCTTTCTTTAGCTTCAAGCAGAAAATGTTGAATCTATCTTCCACATAATAAATTTTAAATATTTTAAGATTATGATTCTTTAAACACACACAATTCCTTCTATCTACTCTGATTTCTATTTGTTCTGATTTCTATGTTTCCTCCCCCATTAAAATGCAAGCATCCCAAGGATAAGAGTTGCTTTTGTCTTTCTTTTTATTCCCAACACAGTGCCTAACACATATTAAATATTAATAAATGCTCATGTATTTAACAATTTCTATGTTGAACTTCCTATAATTTGACTTCATTTTGATCTCTACATAGGATCCAGCATTCTAACTTTCTGCCTAAAATGCAACCCCAGGACTAGAATCAACATTTGGATCCCCTGAATTCATAGCTTGATTTCCAAGTTCTGCCAATATTTTGATCTCTTTGTTTCCAAACCAACTAGAAAATCTGATTTCTACTTAGGTTTAATGATTTGACCTGGTGTTCTTGACTGATTTGGGCCCTGAATTCTAGTAAATCCTGATGTGCTGGTTTGCATAAAAGACCTATGTTTTCCTTGCCTCTGATGTGCAGGGCCATGTTCTTGATGGAGGGGGAGTGGGAGATCTGCTTCTTGCTGAGGTTTAGGGGCATCCAGAATGTGAGGAAACTGTTCAAACAGTTTCCTTGAATCCCATAGACTGAATCATAATCTAAAATTCATTACAATGAATTCACAGAATAAAATGCCAACACCTAGAACCAGCATTGCCTGCAGCAAGCAACACCAGCTAAGGCAAACAAGCTTCTTTTTAACTTAATGACTTATAAAATGATAAGAGCAATGAAGTGAATGGAATCTGAGAGTTTGATGGAGCTTCAGAGATCATCCAGCCCAAGGCAATGGATCAGAATCCCATGCTGTTTGTTTTCCACCACTGCAGCCCTGGGGCTGCTCCCTCCAACATAATTACTGGCATGAAATCAACACCAGGATTTTTATTTGTCCTATGATGCAATATTCATTACATGATATGCACTATATTCTAAGAATTAGAAATTTTAAATTAGATTTTAAAAATGACTCAACCACAAGAACAAGAACAAGACAATCTATCTTAAGACAACTTTAGTTGTTAGAAAGTTTTTCCTTATATCCATCCTAAATTTGCCCCTTTCTAACTCCCACTTACTGGTCTAATTTTGCCTTCTGGAGCTAAGCAGACCAAGCTAGTTCTTCCTCTACATAATGTTTCTTCAAATAAAAGTGTGTATGTGTGTGTGTATAAATAGATAGGTGTATATAGACAGATAGATATGAAGAGAGATACACAAATATAAACATATGCATATATTATATATTCATATCTGAATATAAATATACGAGAATATATACATGCCATTTCTCATATTATATTCCACACCGTGAGTTCCTTCAACTTATTTAGATATGAATTAATCTATAATGGGAGAGTTGTTATTTTTTAACTCAAGCATGGGGTTTTATATTTTCTATATTCATTTTCATTCATTCAGATCTGATCTTTTCCTCTAGCCCATTAAAAGAATTGTGGATCCTGAGCTAGCTTCCATGATATTCATTCTTCCTAGTTACATGTCATCCATAAATTTGATAAGTATGCCATCTATGCCTTTAATTCAAGTCAGTGATTGAATTATGCAGAAAAGGACCATGGGCAGATTTCTTGAGCACTCCATTAGAGATTTTCTTCCAATTTGACAATGGCCATTAATACTATCCTTTGAGTCCATTCATTCATCCATCCAAATCTATGTAATTGTGCCATCATATAGTCTACATCCATCCATGGAAACTATAAACAGCTTTGGCAAATATTTTCTTGAATTTCAGTTATGTTATATCCATAGTACTCCCCTAATCATTATGCTCCCCTATTGTCTATTGTCTAAAAATCAAACTTCTAAGGCAGGCATTCAAAGCCATCCACAATATGCTACCATTTTACCTTTCTAATCTTATTTCGTAATATTCCTATCCATCTATCTTATGTTCCAACCCAATTGATTTAGCACTGTTCTCCAAATACATCTTACATTATCATGTCTACATACCTTGATTCATATTGTTTCCTTCTCCTGAAATACCTTATTCTGACCCTCCCAGTGTTTCTGCCCATCAAAATCCTATCCATTTGCATGAGGACCAATTCAAATTCCATACCTTCCATGAAACCTGCCCTGATTCTCGAACATTAGTAATGATTTTCTCTCTAGGACTTCACAAATATTTAGTTTAAGCATTACTGATGTATGTACTGTACATTATAATTCTCTGTGCATATGTCATATCATGTGGTCAGATTGTATACTCCAAGAAAACAAAAATGTTATCTCATTTACAACCACATTTACAGCTATTCTAGAACCAAGTAGGAAATAAGCACCAAATGAGTTTTTGCAAAAGATGAAATTAAGGAATGTAGAAAAGTAAATTTCTTTGCTAGATGACCAATCTGATGAAATTTCACCATAAAAGCTCATTCCTCTGTGAAAACAATATATTTTTCCCTTTCATTATCATTAAAAATGCAAATTACCTAAAGAAAAATAATACAGCAAAGTCCTACCATCATAACTTGGTAGATATTTCTCAGACAGAAGGAACCTGAGCAGCAAAGTTTGGTGAAATAGAGAATTTGGAGTCAGAAAATAATAGCGTCTATGTCCCAGCTAACTATCCACTTATTATCCATGTCACCGAAGGCCAAATACTTGAACTATTCCAATTCCCTCATCTATAAAATAACAATATTTATTCTGTGATTTTATAGTCCAAGAGGAAATTTAACTAGTTCCAGTAGTTCTTTATTTGGAATCTATGAACTTTGTTTCCAATGCACTTTAGTGAGTACATTTCAGTGTCATTGGTTTCCTATGTAATCCTGTGCATTTTATTTTTTTTCCATTCCAAAGCATTACTGTGAAGTATTGTGTTCCTAGGCTCCAGCAGATGTTCATATTGGTAAGGTATCATTGACACACCAAAAGGTTAAAAACCTCTGGACTGAACTATCTCTAAAATCTCTTCTAGCTTTAATAATATTCTGTGTTCTAAGAGTCTTGCTAGGTCTATGGTATCATCCATTTCTAACATTCTGTGTTCTGTGGGTGGACAATTGATATTCTCATTTTCTTTCCAGCTCTAAAATTGAATAATCCTAGGACAATTTGTATTATCATCTCCCTCCACTGTTAGAGATAACAAGGGACCAAATAATCAAACACCATATAATACCACCAACACCTTGCTCTCCAGTCTTGATGGAATGCTGTAAATTTGTCTTTAGCCAGAAGGGGGAAGCAAAATCCTGTAAATCAGTATTTCTCAAGCTTAGGAAGCATCTAATCCTCTTATTTTCCTTGCTGCCCTATCTCCCACCCCATTCTACCCTCCCCAAAATAATTTGAATTCCTAAGCAATCTCTAGAGTTTACTTCATGAGATTGCACAAACAATGATAAAATGATGATACTTCCAAGACATTAAACTAAAATGCTAAAATCATCAAGAAAGTCTTCTCAGCATAGAAAGAGGCAAAAGAAAAGGGATGGTAGGGGGTGTGTTTGTGTGTAGTGTGTGTGTGTGTGTGTGTGTGTGTGTGTGTGTGTGTGTGTGTGTGTGTAAATCCTTGGGTTTATTACACATCTTAATTCACTGCTAAAATATGCACAATTTTTGTAAGTTTTTTCTGAGATCACCTTGTCAGCTGATGTCATCCCTGCATATTTAAAGTGGGTAACCCCTCCTATGACAGATTTCATCTACTTCCTTTCCTTCTTTCAATTTTTCTGGCACCTTCTCTTTTGGTTTCCTTTGTACCATTTATTCTCTAGCATTCTTACATTCCTCCCCTTACCTTCCCTTCTTTTTTTCTTTTTATTCAGACTTGTCCTTTTCCTCCTTGAACCTTTTAGCTCTCTTTTTTCCCCATGATATATTGAAAAAGGCAAACATAAGGTTATGGCTCAGACTCTTTTGAGAGAGAATGGAGCCATCCATAGGGGAAAAAAAAACCTAGGGCTTTATTCCAAGGCAAATAATTTAGAAGGCTTTGACAACACCTTTCCGGGTGCACTTCCTCCCTGGGGCAGATTCAGTCCCATCTGATCTCATTCCCCCAAGCCCTTCATTTCCTAATGTATCCCAAGCAGTGGTAGTAGACTTTCCTCTTGCCCAAAGGTACTCATCAGCATCCTTGTTCCCCCATCCAGTATCAAGCAGCTTCCCTAGCAACAGACAGCATCTTTCCTCTCAGCCCACCTTATCCACTCGTGTTCCTCTGCCCAGCTCCTCCCCTAGCAACAGCAGACTGATTCTTCCCCCCTCCCTGAAATCACATGAGGTATCCCAGAGTGTGCTGTTTCTCTTTCAGACCACACCCCAGAAGAATCTCTCCTATCCCCTTTTTTCATTGCAATTTGCCTCAGATGGAAATTTTTCTAGTTATGGCTCAAGGAAGAATCAGGTTAAATAATAGTTAGCTAATAACTAATAATAGCTAACACTTATACTCAAAGGGTAATTTAGGTTATATATCTTTTAGATTGCTGAGCTTCTCTTTAAAAATTTGTACTTTATTTTTTAAATAATCTTTTTTATATTCCCCCCCCCTCTTTTTTTGAAGGGAAAGGTGGTAATCAGGATTAAGGACTTGCCTAGGGACACAGAACTAATAAATATCTGAGACTGGACTTAAACTCAAGTGCTCAGGACTCCAAGACCAGGGCTCTATCCACTGACTAGCCACCTAGCTGCTCCTGGTTATTGTTGTTTGTCCTTTGTTCTCCAAAAGAACTATGACATCAGGGACTTGATACTATGCCATGCAAATGAATTGGATTTAAGTGAGGGAGGGTTGGGCAAGATCACCTGCCTCACTTTCCCATACAGAGCAATCTAAATCCAGTGGCCAGATATAGATCAGAACAACTGGAGATGACCTAGATGAAATAGGAGACCTTGTATATGTACTGTAATAGAAAATGTACAAGACTTGTAGCCCAAAGAGCTAATGAATTCTAGTATTTTCTGTATTAGATCCTGTACTGGATATGCGATCTAGCAGGAAAAAATTACCTCTTTTTCCTTTACCTATTAAAGAAAGCTTTGAATAAAACTCTCTCCTAGGATTATAAGGGTTATCTATCTACAGAATTCACATCTCTTCCATTACTGGCTGGTTCAACTGAAGGTGAAAATCAGGCCAGTCAGTCACAATAGAACTACCAATTAAAAACTTTCCCAGTCATCCTGATGCTGAATACTGATGCTCAGTCATATACTGATTGTGAAGGAAAGGGGAAGGTGAAGGACTCTTCTCCCCTTACAGTAAGTTCCAATTTGGGAATAGTTTGCCCAGAAATAAACTGTTTTATCATAAGAAGATTTATAGAATCACAAAGTGAGCATTCAGTAGTTGGTTCAGAAAACCAATCCTTCAGTAACCACATGGGGAAGATTATCTATCTATAATATTCCTAAGAAATCATCTTCTTTCTCCACTTAAATACCTTCAGTGCTAAGGAAATCATTATTTCCTGAGGAAGTACACTTCACTTTTGAAGTTCTAGTCACTTAAATCCCCCTTCCCATGATGACTTTAGTTTTGCCACCATGTAATTTTTACTGATTTTTGTTCTCCCCTTTTAGGTTAAAAAAAAAAAAAAAACAAGTCTGAGCTATCTTTTCCATGACAAAGCTCCATGAAAGTTGACATATCTCCAACTCTCTGCCAATTTCTTTTTATACTATCAATAATATTTCCAAAGCTCATATGTCATGGTCTCCAATCCACTCATGGTGATCAGTCTTGGGGGATTTTCAGCACACCAATATTCCTCCTATTACGTGATAGTCAGAATAGGGAAGAAGACAGCAAAATTTTCATCTCTCATTCTGGACATGACTCTTTTTTAATGTAACTGAAAATTACATTTCTTTAGGGAGATGTCATATTATTTTCGACTCATTTCTGACTCAACTTGTGGTGCACTAAAACTTCCAGGTCTTTTAAACATGAAATTATTTCTAATCCTATCTGAACCATGAACTCTTGAATCAAAATACAGGATCATATACTTAATTCCCCTGAAATTTCAATGCAACCTTGTGCCTTGTAACTATTTTTAAATTTGTATGAATACAAAATGTCGGCATCCAGTCTTACTCTTCAGTAAGCTGGCAGGGATTTGATGGGATTTTCTAAGTCTGTTCTTGTATCCCTTATTTTACAATACAGGATCAGAAACAAACCTGGCAGCAATGATGTGGTATTTGCCAACCTACCATCTCTTTTTCTTCTCTTCTCTTCTCAGTGGGTAACAGTATAAGAACTAGCATGATTTTCCATGAGCATAGAATTAGACAGTGGCTTTTATATTGAAGGAAAGGTATACCACAGGGAGCAACTGAGAGATAGCAAGTGACATAAGAAAGTCTGCTTGTTGAACAGAACATTTTCTTCTGTCTGGGTCGCTGACCCTATATGCCAAAGAATAACCACTGAGGAATGGTGCCACATTTCCAAATGCCTTTTTCTTTGTCCTGCCAACCTCTTCTAAAACTTTAGGTCCATAGAATAGAATCCTGAAAATTTAGAATTGAAAGGGGTCTCAGAGCAACTAAAATAGATAGATAGATAAATGTGTATGTATATTTATTTAGTAGAAGGAATTTGTACATTGGAAATCACTATACAAATAAAATCATAGTTTTCCACACACATACATATGCACATGCATATATTCATAAAATCTTTACAGTCTTCACAATTTCTACCATATTCTATAATGTATATGTCTTTCCTTTTTCTTTTCCCTTTCCTTTCCTCTCCCTCTTCTCCATTTCCCTTCCTTCCCCTTTCCTCTCCTCCCCTTCCCTCTCCTTGCCTCCTCTTCCCTTCCCTCCTTTTCCCTTCTCTTCCTTTTATCTACCCCTCCTCTTCCCTTCCCTCCTTTTCCCTTCCCTTCCTTTTATCTACCTTTTCTCCTTCGATCTTAGCATCTCCTTTACTTTCCTCCCACCATTTCCCTATCTCCCTCCAGTTGCTCCCAGAAATAAAAGTCTATTTTTGGAACTTCAGTTCCATTTTTATTATGAGGCCACAGGTACTCAAACACTACATCTTCTGAAGAATTGAGGTTGAAAGTCATCCAAAAGGACAATGGCTAGGAAAATGACAAAGAATTAGGAAGGAGCAGCAAAACTCCTATTGTCAACAAAAATATGCTAAAAAAGAATATAGGCTGATCAGCTGTGTTCTTGTAAGTATTCTTGTACTATCAAAATAATTCAAGGAAGAATCCCAGAATATTCAATATGTCCTCTGGGTTGAGTTTGTGAGAGGAGATTGGTGAGCCTCATATAGGGTGGGCAAAAGTGCTTGAGTTATGATGTGCATTATATTGATGAGATCACAGATTCATTGGAAGACAGGAATGAGTGTGTGTGTGTGTGTGTGTGTGTGTGTGTGTGTGTGTGTGTGTGTGAAATCCAAACCCTTACTGAAGTATAGATTCCCTTTCATAGCTACTTCAATGGAGTCTCCCCGAGATGAACTTCCTTATCTTTAAAAAATAAATAAATAAATTACTGAGCCAATAAGGGAGTGACAGTTTCATCAGAATGTTCTGTAAATATCTTAAATTTAACATGTTCAAAATGGAACTCATTATCTCTCTCTCTAAACCCTCCCCATTTCTGAATTTCTTTATTCCAAGGAAAGCTTCTCTATTGCAGGACCTTGTCACCACGTGCCTGTAGTACTGCAATAGCCTTCTGGCTGGGTCTGCCTATCTCATATATATCATTACCCCAATCAATCCTCCATTTAGCCACCAAAGTGATGTACCTAAAGATCATCTAACCTCCTCCTCACTAATCTCTATTGTCTCCCGATCACTTATAAGATCAAATATAAAATCCTAGAAACTCTCTCTTACTCTACTTATAGGTCTTCTTACATTTTACAACTTTACCCCCACAGACTCTTCAATTCAGTGATGAGGGCCTGCTTGTTGTTCCTTAAAGTATTATATCTTTTGACTTCCAGAATTTTCATTGGCTGTCCCCTATGCCTAAAATGTTCTCTCCTCACCTCTGCCTCCCTATCTTCCCTGCTTCCTTCAAATCATGGTCAAAAATCCCATCTTCTACATGAAGCTTTTCCCAATCCTTAGTGCCATCCTTCTGTTGATTATTCCTTATGTATCCTTTATATAGTTCATTTGTGCATAATTATTTGCATGTCATTTCTCCCAAATTGTGAGCTTCTTAAGGGCAGGAATTGCCTTTTGTTTTTCTTTATATCCTCAGAACTTAGCAAAGTGCTTGGCAAATATAGCAAGCACTCATCAAATACTTATTAACTTACTGATTTTCCTTTCCATCTGTTGAGTATGTGGGAATTTTGAGAGGCCTTCTTGTGGATGTCCTGTAGGGGAAAGGTACAGGTGTCTCTCCCCATTCTGGTACCTATAATAACCTCTCACATAGGGCAGTTGAGAGAATTTTCTCTTCTGGTTGAGTCTAATTAAGGTCCTAGAGACCTAGATGTCTCTTGTGATCCATGTTGAAGAGGGTATTTCCAGTTACAAACTCTTTGAATGGGAGAGTGCTAACACCCTCAGTTGAAAAAAGGGAAGTTCAGAGAAGGATAGTTCTGGTTTGATGTGATTCTGGAGTGCTGATGGAAAGAAGGTTGTTGGTCTTGTGTAGTGCTCAGCTGAGATAGTAAGACTATCTATAAAGACAAAATAGAGATGACAATTGGAGGAAGCCAATTAGATCAACTAGAATAGGATTGATTATAGAGAAAGAAAAGTATTTGGGATAGAGTGTTGAGGGACAATCCTATCTCAGGAGCAAAGAAACAGATGAGAGAGCCAAGGACATTGAGGCAAGGAGGAAGAGAGCTAGGAAAGAAGAATGCCATTGCAAAAGAGAAGAAAACATGGAAGAGGGTGTAATAGAAGTACCAAAGGATATAGTGAAGTCAAGACTTCACTATTAAAATTTTTAATATTAACAAAAGACTCTTGGTCTTAGCAATGAAAACAGGTGTTAGTACTTAAGACAAGTCAGTAGAATGAAGGGAATTAGGAAAAAATATTATCATGGGGCTGCAAAATGAAAAGGTGAGGAGAAAGTGGAGTTAATGAAAAGAGACTATTTTTATATAAGTTTGGAAATGAAAGGGGGAAGATATAGAGGACAGAAGATTGATGAACTTGAGGGTCAAATGGAGATATATATATATTAAGATGAAGAAGTCATGAGTAGTTTGGAAGGAATCACATTGAAGATCAGAAAGGAAGAGGGTATAATCTCAGAGACTAGTTCTCAGAAAAGATGAGAAGAAGTAGGAACAAGGATACAATTAGAGGAGTTGGCCATGACAAGGAAAAATCCCTTACTAGGAAAGTAAAGATATAAAGACATGAAGTGTAGAACAGGGAAGAAAGGAAAGAAACAACTACTTATTAAGTACTTGCTATGCATCAAGTACTGTGCTAACTACTAGAGTTTCAAGCAAAAAGAAAGAAAGTACCTGCCTCAATGAACTGATATTCCAATAGGAGAAGACAATGCACAGAAGAGAGGTTAAAAATATGGGTAAAAAGGATGACAGTTTGGAAATTCAACAGTCAGGAGCAGAGTTGGGAGAAGCAAGGCTGACCGGGCTTGGCTGTTGACAAAATGAAGAACCTGAAAGAGTTTCCAGAATGACACAGTAGTTTTTTAAGCCCAGAAATCCAAAGCAAAACTTAGAGGGGAATAGCAACAGAATGGTATAGGATCCTCACTAATAGGAAAAGGGACAGAGCTGGCAGAGGGTGAGAAAGCTGCATGGATAGTTGGATGTACCAGATGAAGGGGGTCTACTGGCACTGAGAGAAGTTCTAGGACAATTGCAGCAGCTAAGGCATGATTTAAAATTCTGGAAGTCAGGAGCAGAACCAGGAGGTGACAAATTCTATAAAATGCAAATAGCTGCTGAGGCACGATTGGGAAGTCTGGAAGACAAGAACAAAACTGGGAGAGGTGACAAGCAACTATGAGATGAATGGCCTTGATTTTCTCAGTAAAGAAAGAAGTTGGAGGTAGTCAGACTGTATTAGTATAAATGTGTTATTGACTATTTCCCAGAACTGTTGTGAAGATCAAACCAGATTATGTATATTAAGGTATTTAATAACCAGTAAACACTGTTATTAATAAAATCTTGTTGATTTTAGAAGAGCATGTACCTCTGAATGGCAAAACTTTCTCCAGACAAAACCATGAAAAAGACTAACATTTATATATTATTTTAGGTATGTAGATGACTGTTCAGGCTGGTAGTATAGTGGATAGATTATTGGGTCTGGAGTCAAGTTTCTAAGCTCAAATCTGGTCTCAAATACTAATGCTGGGCATGTCACTTAATCCTGTTTGCCTCAGTTTCCTCATCTGTAAAAGTATCTTTGCCAAGAAAATCCCAAATGAGATCATAAAGAGTAGGACATTATTGAAATGAGTAAACAAGAATAATTCTTCACAATAACCATGAGCAACAGAAATTTTGAGCACAATTAACCCTATATTGCTGATGGGAAACAAACAAACAAAAAATCCTGATAAAGTTTTAAGCAGGTATGCTTGCTCTCCTAAACATGACATTTTAAAGTTTGATCTATATTATTATCAGTTTTTTTCACCATTTTAAAAAGTCTAAACAATAAATAAAAACCAAGTCTTGAGCTGTAGTGTTTGCCAATTTCTGAAATGTAAACGATCACCCTAAAAATGTAGCAGTCATCTCTAGAGTTAATGGGAGGTGGCTCTAGTGCAGCTCTAGTTTTAAGTGATTTACTTAAGCTTATACAGCTATTCAAAGTTAAAGTTGGGGCTCAAATCAATATCTTTTGACTCCATCCCTCATTCCAGTATACACATCAAATTTTTATTATTTATTCTTATTGTTATTGTTATCCTCAGACCTCAATATTGAATTATAAACACAAAGACAAAAACAACAACCAAAAAATTAAAAATTTGCCAATTTAGATTTGGCATTTTAAAATCAGTGTTTTGATCTCTCAATCCCATTTCTACCAGGCAATATGACAGTTGTATAAACAAGCTTCTGCTTTATTCTTTGGAATACCAATTAACAAGAACTAATAAGTATTTAGTCAGGTGGTAGTAGGTCTCAGTTGTCATGAGCATACAATATTTTATTGGAAGCCAGAAGCTCCTGTCTTAGCAAAGAGCTATCTGGCTTCCCCAGACAAGTCAGTTCATGCTGCCATCTCATTCAACCTTCCCTGCAAACAATGTGGTCTGACAAAATATATGACAGTCCCATTTGCTCTGCTGCCACCTTACTAACTCAATGTGCTTTATAGCCTGTTTTTATTTGACACTTTCAGATAAAGTCAATTTTATCAAATTTCCTGCAGGTCACTTTTTTCTTCCCAGTAGGCTCAAAATGATTCCCATTAATTCTGTCCTGCCATGGCAATGTGGCAGAGGGACCAAAAGCAGCAGGCAGGCACAGTGGGCAACCCCTCAGGGTTTCATTTTCCTCATATAAAATGATGGGCTTGGTCTATCTGGATAATCTTTAATTTCCTTCCAACTCTTAACAGACCATATTCTCTATTTTAGGATTCTTTGTTGGTGTAGTGGAAAGTACTTTGTACTCATAGTTAGGAGTTTTGTTTTTTTTTTTTTTCCTTCAAGCTTTCAAATGAACAAATGACTTAACCTCATTGAAGTTCAATTTCCTTATTTATAAAGCAGGACTAATATTTATATAAGCTACTTCTAAGTTTCTATAAAGAAAATACTTTGTTGACCTTGAAGTACTAGAGAGAAGAGTATAGCCAAAGAAGAACCTTTTAAAATATGATTTAAAAGTATAGAACTAAAACCAAAAGCTATTATTATATGCAAAGGTGAAACTCTAGAAGTTTTCCCAATAAATACAGGAGTAAAACAAGGATTACTTCCTTTCCTTGCTGTTATTTGACAAAAATCCTAGCAGGATTAGCATGACTAACAGAAATACACAAGAGGCAAAAAGATAGGCAACAAAGAGATAAAACCATATTTACATGGACACTTAGAAAATCATGAAAAAATAAAAGAAACTGAGACAATTAATAATATCAATGACAAAGGATGCAAAATCCACAAAAATTATACCTTTTTGATATAGCAATAATAAAATCCAGAAAAACATAATACAGAGGAAAGAAACATTTAAAATAACTATAAAAGTGCATAAAGTACTTGTGAGTAACTCTACTAGGATATATTAAAGACCTGCATAGACACAATTAGAAAATTCTCTTTAAAAAAATGAAGAATTAGATAACCAGAAGTATTTTTCATGACTGGACTATCCCAATGTAAAAATAACAATACTATTTAAATTAACATATAAATTTAATATTAAATCAATTTAAAAGGGATACTTTAAAGAGATAGACACACTATATTTTTAAAAATTTGTAATTGCTTTATATGTAAAGGTTAAATAAAAGCTCTGAAAATATTCCATATGTCAAAAAAATTGGGGAAAGGGCTAAATAAATTGAGATTCATTAACATATCATTGCATAGCCAAAATCACAAATATAAAAGACTATGAAGTGATGGAAATGGAAGAAAACAGTGAGAAGGACTATGTGAATGAGTATGTATAAGTGTGCATGTGTTTGTGTATGTGTGCATAATTAATCATAAAGTTATAGTAATAAAAATTCATTTCAAAAGAGCAAGATATCTAGGATCATAAAGGTAACATAAAAAAAAGAATGAGGGAACAATAGCCCTTTCAGATTGATTACCAATTATATTATAAAACAATTATTGGTAATGTTTGGTCCAAGTTAAGATAGAAAAATAGATCAGAGAAATAGGTTAGATAAGGAAGAATTATAAACAAATAAATCCCATAATCCAGAGTTCAATAAGCCAAAGAACATACATTATTTAGGCAAAAACTCTCTACTTGACAAGAAATTGCTAAGAAAACTGGAAAAGTTTGGCAGAAAGGAAGATTTAGTTCAACAACTTATGCCATATGCCACAATATGTTCAGAAATCATATGCAACCTAGATATTAAAAATCATACCATAAAAACTTGGAAAAATATCAGATCAGATACCTTTTGCTGATGTGGTGAGGAGTAGAATTCTTTATCAAATAAGGGATAGATGCAGTGAGAGAAAAATATAGATAATTTCTATTGCTATAGACTGAAATACTTTAGCTCAAACTACATTAAATACAACTAGGATGAGAAGGAAAACTAAATGGGAAACAAATTTTCACAATATCTCCAGTGAGAGATGCATAGGTAATTAGGAAGATGTATAAAATCAAAATAAAGTTCTTAGTGGATAAAGTATCATAGGATATGAAAAAATGATTTTCAAAATAATTCTAAATTATTAACAACATAAAATGATTATTCTAAATGGTGATTTAATAATAAGGGATGTACAAATCTCAACAATTCTGCAGTTTTAACTCACATCCAGAAAATAGACAAAGACAAGAAAAGATGGGAATAGTCAATTTTGGAGGTGTCATGAAAAGATGGCCATGATAAGACACTTGATATAACTGTGAATTGACTCATCATTTTGGAAAACAATTTGAAATTGTGTGAAGAAAGTAACTAAAATTTCCATGCCCTTTTAAAGAAATTTCATTGCTGGGCATATCCTGTAGATAGGTCAATGATAAAAATAAAGGTCCCTTATATTTCAAAATGTTTATAGTCATCCTTTTTTTTTTTTTTTTTTTTGATACTTGCAACGGACTAAATGCAAAGCAAATACCTATTGATGGGGGAAATGACTAAACATATTGTATTATATGGATGTAATAGAATGTTACTGAGAAACAAATAAAAACAAACAGCCCCTGTCCACAAGAAGCTTATATTCCAATGAATAAAGGCAATACATCAAAGGGAGCTGAGAAATTAGGAAGAAAGGAAGAGAAAATGCCCATGCAGGGCATGTTTCTGGAGAAGCGGAAGCAAATTTTTCCTCATAATAAAAATTCTGAGAAGATCTAATCAATGAGAGAATGGGGTAAAGTAGGGATATTCCAAAGTGAGCAAATCACAGAAGCTGAGGCAAGGTAGAGTCCAGAAAGTCAGTAGAGAGAGGAGATAAATTATAAAGGATTGCTCTTTAGAGTTTAGAAAAGGAAGGTACATACTGGGAAATAATTATGTAAAAATATGAAAGATTAAAAAGAAAAAATTGAAGTTCTATATATAGGTAAGACATCATTTTTATGTTTCAAAATCTATGGTTTGATTTCATGTACCATCTGTTTTATCAATGCTTGATCTCTCTAATTGTTAAAGCTCTCTCCCCCCTCTCCCTCTCTCCCTCCCTTTCTTGCCCTCACTCCTCCTCTCTTCTAATTACATTGTCCTATCTTTACTTTGTTATAAATGGTGTACCCCTTCAACAGAATGGAAACTCCTTAAAGAAAGGGCTATCTAATTTTTAGCCTCATCTCTCCAGCCTTACTGAGTGTGGGGAGATCAGAAGGTTAACTGGTAAGTGGAGAATTCACTGACTATGGCAACAAAGAATACAAAATGGCCCCCAATCTTTCATTTCTATAATGAAATATAGTAAAAACCAAGCAGATGAAGAATACTTCTGATTCATATTATGACATTATTATTGGATATCCCATAGAGTCAGCACATCAGTGCATATTTCTTTGATGGGCACTACAGATGGGTGATGAAGTGGAGAATTATTTCCTATAGGGCAATAGAGACAATATCAGCAGGCAAACTTGATGGGAAATCTCTCAGACCTTCTTTATATAGGAATGGAAAAGCAGATTTGCTATTAGGAAATTTCACAGTGTTTTTAATGACACCAAACCAGTACTACTTGAAATGCATTTCCATTTTTTTTTCTTTTTATCTTTCTGGCTTTATATCTATCCACCTATTTACCATTTATCTGCCATCCATCCATTCATTCTTCAATCAATCCATCCATCTCTCCATCATTTGTCCATTCATACATCATTTATCAACCTATTGTCTGTCAATTAATCTGTCTAACATCTGCCTGCCTATATATAATTATTTATCCCTTCTATAATCTATCTTTATTTTTTTGCCTAATATGTATATGTTCATCCATTCTTCAATTTATTTATTTATATTTAACTAAAGAAAAGTTATTGATACCACTTGTTTTTTTTTTTCTGCCCAAGATACTTACTTCCTTTTAATTCTCTGAACCTCAGTTTGTTCATCTGTAAGATGAAGTGTTAGATTAAATGGCTTCTGAAATCCCTTTCAGTTCTAATTCTATGATTTATGATTGTACAGTTTTATGTGAAAACATTCCCCACACCCTTCTCAAGAGTGAAATCTCCCTTGTGACAAAGAAAAGAATAAAAATATCCAATGTGATGATTGCATCTGATAATGTATGCTGTATTCTATTGCTTTCTCACAGTATTTCCATGCATCTTTGACATTATAGACAGATAATAAATAGAAAATAGAGAAAGATAGATAAAGATAAATTATAGAGATGGACAGATGGTTGGATAGAACATTTATTAAATGCTTAACTATGTGCCAGGGATTATGCAAAGCATGGGAGATACATATTCAAGTAAACACTCAAAGAGCTTACATTCTAATAGAGGAAAAGAATTTATAAAGAGGAGTTAGAAGGGAAGAAAGTATATATGGTGGAGGAGGACAGATAATAAATTGAGCCAGGATTGAAATTAGCATGGCTGAGGATTTTCATAAAATGGTAGCAAGTCATCATATTTTTTTCCTTATTGCCCACCCCCCATTATTCAGAATTTTCATCAATAAACCTGTGTTTTGAATATAAAATTCTAGCAGTGAAGCCATTTCTATGAAAATCATGGCATGCCTCTCTCTCTTGAAAGAATAAAAATTACAGGTGACCCAAAGGACAGTGGAGAAATGCAGAGTTAGTGTCAATAAGCTATAACACATTGCCATATATGTGTTACACATGAGAAGTTGCATAAAAGGCATCAGAGAGGAATACAAATCAGAAAAGTAAGTGAGCATGTCATGGGTAGGGAGTGAAATCATGGATGTTTCAAAGTCCTAAATCTGAATCTTTTCTAGTTCCAAGATTCTAGATTCTCTGATTTCTTCCAGCTTCAATATCCTATCCTCTGTGAATGAACAAGTCATAAAAACATAGAAAAGAGCCTAAAGTTTGGGTGTTTGGGACCAAAAGCTTTTGATTAACTAGCATTCACTATATCTAGTATTTCCAGGTTTATCACAATTTCTGGCACATGGTAAATTCTCAATAAATGTTTATCAACTGACTTTTTGATACAGAAATTCCAAACACTATTAGGTGGGGGTAGAGAGTTTGTAAAGCAATATTACCCAGGGTTTTCTGTGTCACATCAAAGCATTAAGTTCTCTCAACATTGTCACACATATGCTCAGAGGGAAGAATATAGGGCACCCAAGAACATGCTTCATGAGATTTAACTGCTAGTACCTCATAATTAGAAGTGTCTTGCATGTGATGGAGATATATCTGTATCAGAGAGAGAACTGTGGGAATTGAGAGTGGATCACAACATAATATTTTTACTTTCATTGTTGTTTGCTTATGTTTTTTTTTCTTTCTCATTTTTTTTCCTTTTTGATCTGATTTTTCTTGGACAGCATGATAATTGTGGAAATATGTATAGAAGAATTGCACATGTTCAACATATATTGAATTACTTGCTGTCTTTGGGAGGGAGTAGGGGAAGGGAAGGAGAAAAAATTTGCAACTCAAAGTTTTGAAAGGATGAATGTTGAAAACTATCTTTGCATATATTTTGGAAATAGAATGGTATTCTTTAAAAAAAGAGAGACAGAGAGAAATGTCTTGGAACTATGTCATATAAGGAGTGCTTAAAAGAATTGGAATATCTCATATGTAATTGTTGGGTCTGTGTATCTTTCTTCATCTTTCTGTGTATCTCTTTCATCTTATTCTCTCTCTCTCTCTCTCTCTCTCTTTCTTTTCTCCCTCCCTCCCCCTTCTCTTTCATGTTTCTTCCCTTCTCTTTCCTCTTTCTTTTTCTTTATTCCCCTCTTTCTACCCCTTTTCCCCATATCTATTTCCATCTGTCCCTCCACATATTTCTCTTTTCTTTCCCTCTTTGTCTACTCTTCTCCCTCATCCAGGCCATGCCTTCTCTTCTGTCTCTCTGTTCCCCCTTTCCCTCTCTATCTCTCCATCTCTATGTCTATACTTCCCCTTTGACTGTCTTCTCTTCTCTCTCTATCTTTCTCATCTTATTTCTTAACCCTTTAAGATAAATAAGACAAACAAAAATTTGTTAAATTGTTGCTATGAAATAGACTTTATACTAAGCACTAGGATACACATTTAAATATAAGCAAGCAAGATGGTCCCTACATTCAAGAAACTTATAGTCTAACCATGGAAGGTAACACATAATAGGGAGCTACATGGGAGTGGATAGATTATGGGATACATATATTAATTCCTTTTATGAAGTTTTCACATTATAATTTGTATTATCTTCATCTATGAATGTGGCTTATTTCCACATCAAACTTTAAGCTTCTAAACAAATGAGATTCATTCTTATTTATTTTTGTATGTTTTCAGTTCCTATCACAGTATTTTAAAATATTGAATTTATTGCTTAATAAATATTTGTTGGATAAATAAAGACATGAATTAATGATTTAGTTCATATGGAAATTTATACTTTTCAAAACATTTTAATTTCATATTCTTCATGGCGAAGCAACCCTGCAGGGACAGAGCAAAGATTACTTTCCACATATTATAAACAAAGAAAATGAGCGATCTTAATATGAAACTGTAATGTATTATTAAGCCATCACTGACTCCCCCCACATCCCCTAAAATGGACAGGATTATTAAAACAGAAAACTTTCTTTACTTAGTACTTAATAAATAATAAAGGATTCCCTTTGAAATCTTTTTTCTGGGAACTCTGAGTCTGAACTCAAATTCTGGTAGCCACCATTTCAAAGATTTGTCTTCATTAAACCAATAAAAGTCATTAGAGAAAATTGTTTGCTACTTTCAGCCTAAGGATTATAGCTCTTACCTAGTATTAGCACTTGCTAAATATGGCAGGTAGTTCAGTCTTCTTTTCCCTTTGGACCTATTGTTTTACTGGAGGGTCTTTTTATTTTTTCTTATCTAATTTGGAATAATAATGGAAATTCTACTTTCAACTCATGTAGAATTTGGGAGGGTGGAGAGATAGACAAGATTTCCTCATTATTTGAACATTTCTATCAAGAAAAGCAATACAAAGAGATCTAAAATGACTATGACAAACATTCTAAGTACATTTGGTCTTCCAGTACACATTCTGGTCTGGTACCATTAGGAAATGTTGCTTGTAACTCAAAGAAGCAAGCAAACAAACCATTTAGAACATCAAAAGAACCCAGATTTACAGTTTTTAAATGTAAAGATTCCCAGACTACAAACCAGAAGATGAAGAGCCAAGTCCTTGCCTTATAGTGAACTAGTTGTATGAATCTGAGAGCATCACTTCATCTTTCTGAGTTTCTAGCCTACTCTAGAAAATGAGGATAACATTGATCAGAGATGACCTTTTTAATTGGAATGGACCTCAAATGGTCTAGCTTGTCCCTAAGCATTAATCCTTTTTGCCATAACTTTAAGAAGTAGTCATTCAGCATCTACCTGAACTCATGAATGAATGGCTCATTCACTGATTTAATCTGGCTACCTTACAGGCTAACTTTTGAGGATTGAATGAGATAAAAAATTCTGGAATCTGGAATCCAATCAAACCTTTAATTGGATAAGAATTCACTCTAAAAGCTTTCTCTAACAAATGGATACTCACTTTTTTCTTGAAGACCTTTTTAAAAATAATATTCATTTTTCCAATTACAGATAAAGATAGCTTTCAAATTTCCTTGAAAACCTTTAGGAAAAAGGATTATACTGAGTCACTTTTGGATAGCTTTAATTTGTCTTTTAAAAAGCACACACACATTTTCACCCATTGCTTCTAGTTCTTCTTGAGACTAAGCAGAGCAATTCTATTCTCCATGTAATCATCATAGTGAGTACACTGAACACACTTTCCAGGTGTAGTCTGAAGAGGAAAGAATATAATGGGACTATTACCTCCTCAGTATTGGAAGCTATGACTTTTACACAAAGCCTAAGATTGCATTTTTTCCCCCTTGAATACCATATTATACTGCTGATTCATTTTGAGCTTGTTCCCTTTGACCAGTTAGGTGGCACAATATATATAGAAGACATATTCCTGAATTCAAATCTGGCTTTAGATAAAGGGGTCTGTGTGGTTCTTGTACAAGTCATTTCACCCTGTTTGCCTCAATTCCTCATCTGTAAAATGAGTCGGGGAAGGAAATGCCAAACCACTCCCATACTTTTGCCAAGAAAACCCCAAGTAAATTTGGACACAACTGAAAATGACTAAACAACAACAACAAAATCAGCAAATCTTTTCCCTGCAAATCTCTATTTAGTCATAGTTCTCTCATTCTTTACTTCTGAATTCTAATTTTTGAATGTAAGTATAAGAATCCTATCAAATTTCATTATTTGATTTAGCTCAGAATTCTAATGTGTTGAGATATTTGTTGACTCTTGAATCTCTCATTTAGTAGCATATCTAACCCATAAGCTGGACATCATCTGTAAATATGACAAATGTGCCATTCATGTTTTTAACCCAATAAGATATTGATAAAAAAGTTAAGCAACAAATGTCCTAGAATGGATCCTGAAGGTACTCCACTGGAGACTTTTACTTTGGTTGACAAAATATTATTAACAATTACTCCTAGAAATATGATATATGAGAATGAAGCACATACCTGAAAATATTTCACATAAATGGCATAGAAGTAGAATAAAATAATGCTTGTTATAATTTTTATGTATTTAAAAGCATTGATAACACTGTTAAGAATCCTTGTATCAGAGTAGGAACAGGGCCACTACCCTAGCCCTGCTTTTCTGGAGTCTAAGTTAATTTATGGACCAAATCTTGCAGGGACTATTTAAGTAGTACATGGTTAACTTTATTTGGCATAACATAACAAAAAGTGTAATGAATTTGGAATAAAAAAATCAAGATTCACACTCTGACTGCCACTTCCTCCTAGGATGACCTTGGATCTTCAGTTGCATCATCCAAAAAAATGAAGGAATTGGACTCCTAGTTTTTCACAGTTCTAAACCAAATGATATTATAGTCACATGTGCCCTGTTTTCATAAAAAGTCCTTCATCAAAGGAGAACACCAGAAAGTAGAGTTTCTAGTTATTAGCATGTAAAAGAATAGAGAGAATCTCTAATAATTGGCATTATGATCTTAGCAGATGACTGTTGGGGAGAAAATAGTTTACCTTATTTTATTTGGAAATTTCCACACAAAAAAGGTTTGTGGCTCATTGCTCACTGGACACTCACCAGATTTAGTTTAGCAAGGTTGGATTTATGTCCCCATAGGGACATTTATTTAAATCTCTGCTTCTCTCTGGCTTCTCTCTGTTCTAATTGTGGATTCATAGGATTTGGAGGTCATCTGGTTCAAATTTTCCTTTTTACAGATGGGGAAACTGAGGCTGAAACAACATTCACTGCAATCTACTATATGTCAGGGACTAGAGATACAATGAAAAATAAAGGAACAATCTCTGCCCTCAAGAAATCTATATTTTATCAAAGAAAACAACATGTGAATGTGTGATTCCATATAATATATATATATATATGTGTGTGTGTGTGTGTGTGTGTGTGTGTGTGTATGTATGTGTATATATATATATATATATATATATATATATATATATATATATATATATATATAGTAAATGCAATGTAAATTTGGGCTTGGAGAGGAGAATTGATTTGCCTGTGTGAACATAGTTAATAGGTAGCAGGGATGGGATTTGTACTCATTTTCCAAATTCCAATCTAGTGCTCTCATCTTTATTAAACAAATACACCCAAGCGAAAATAAGCAAGTCCAGTATGGGGCATAAATAAGCAGGACAATTTTGTTTCTTTGATTCTATAATTTATTCACCCATGTACACTAAATTGTACTTCTATGCAAATTATTTATGAAGCTGTCTGGCTGAAGAATTTCATTCTAAGAAATAGAAAAAAGATTGTCCAAGGAATAAAGATCTAATGATAAAAATCATCCAATCAACAACTGCATCTGCAATCTACAGCTCAATCTACACTCTCACTCATGTCTACTTTTCTCATACTGCTGTATCTTATGACCTTTCATTAAATTCTCTGTTCTGGTCAAATTAGGCTGCTAACTGTTCCCGAGGCACCCTATTCTATCTCATTCCTCCATGGATTTGCACAAGCTTTCCTCCATATTTGGCATATATCCTGCTCTCATCTCTTCATCCAAGAATCCTTGTTTCCTTGCATGCCTTACTTAAGGTGCTCCCTCTTCAGTGAAGTCTCTTCTCATGTGTCTTTCCTATCTATGACACTTCCTTGCAAACAAACTATGCCCCCACTTTCCCATGCAAAACATAAGCTCCTTGAGGGGAGGAAATTTTTCTTTTGTATTTTTGTATCCCCAGGGACTAGCACAGAGTCATACTTAATGGGAGTTTAAATAATGTTTGATGAGTTGAACTGAATTAAATCCAAGGTCAGGGAAGATTATTTCTGATTAGGGAAGACTGAATATGAAGTGGTATTTAAAATAAGCCTGGAATATCATGGAGAATTTCAACAGATGCAGATGGGAAAGATGGGAGAGTTCCAATCACAGGGAATAAATAGTCTGAGCAAAGACAGCAGTGCCGAAGTATAGGTTCTATTTGGAAGAGATCCGAATTGATCTAACTGTGGAGTCCAGAGTATTTCAAAGTGAATTGTAAAGATACACGGAAGCCATACCGCAGACAATTCTGAATGCCAAACTAACCTGGCTGACATTTAGAACTTAAAAATTTGCAAAACATTTTACATAATTTAATTGATCTACACAACTATCCTGTGAGGGAAGTGCTATTATCATCCTCATTTTACAAATAAGTTAACTGAATCTAATAAAGGTTAAGTTAGTAAGTACCTGAACTAGAGATGTTAACTCTTTTTAACTTCCTGATTCCAAGTCCAATACTTAATAACTAAACCAGTTATGAGGGAGCCAATAATGACTTTTTAAGCTGATGAGTATTATAATCAGTGATTTTCATAAGAAAGATTTCTTTAGTAGTGATGAAGACAGAAGAGAACTAGGGAGGCAGTGAGATAGAGAGCTGCTAAAGGTTTGAATTATAAGAGAATAGTTGTAGGTCCACAGAGGAGGGATAAGAGGTGAACCAACTTAGAATCTCCAGCTGATGGGAAAGTTACTTTGCATGGAGGTAGGGGGGAGCCCTCCCATAGTCACTTACATCACACATTGTGGGCAGCTACATTCTCTGCCTATGTATAAAGCCAGCCCTGAAGAGAGGCCAAATGAAAACCCTGGGGCTTTCTCAGCTGTGGCTGATTCTCAAGCCAGCAGGAAAACTGCCAATGCATAATTGACGTATTAGTTACCTTTGTCACATTAGAGCAGAGGCTTTTCACAGGCAGATATAAGAGTCACTCCTACCAGATCCAATTCTAAAGGTGTAAACATAATAAATTTTTCGATTCCATTAGCACCTACCTATGAATGGCTCCACAATTTCTTTTGAGAGCCAAGGACAAAAAAATATATAAGATCTGGGTTTCCTGCTGCTTTCTCCCAGCATGCTCCCAACACTGATTATTCTAAAAATTTTTCACTCATCTGGCAAGCTACATGGAAATAGAAATGTTACATAGTTTTATATTTTTTAAAGTAAAATAGCTGTTATTAGTTCCACATTGTAGCAGTTTGGGTCACTTTTTACACCCACCCTCTCCTTTCCTTTCCCAAAGTCCCCATCCCAATTTAGTCTCCCATTACCTCTTATTCATACCATTGTAATAGTTGCTCAACTTGTTTTCTAATTTTTTCCGGATTCAATACATGTTGAAGGTGTGTGTTTTTGGTGCAAGTCATAATCTCTACAGACCTGTTTCCTCACTTGTAAAATGAGGAGGTTGAATTAGGTAGTCTTTAAACTTACCTCCAGACTGTAACCAAAGGGTTATAAAAATGTGTAAGCCCTTTGATCCAGCAATACCATTATCAAGTCTATATCCCAAAGAGAACCAAAATAAATAAATAAGTAAGCAAACAAACGAATGGATGGATGGATGAAAAACAAATAAATAAACAAATAAGCAAATGAATGAATGAATGAATAAGAGGAGTCAAGGAGAGAGACTTATTTGTACCAGGATATTTATAGCAGCTCTTTTTGTTGTGGCAAAAATTAGAAATTGAAAGGATGTCTATCAATTAAGGAATGGCTGAACAAGTTGTAGTATATGATTGTGACAGAATACTGTTGTTCTATAAGAAATAATAAGCAAGATGAGTTCAGAAAAACCTGGAAAGATTTATTTGAACTGATTCGGAATGGAGTAGAATCAGGAAAACATTGTTTGTAGCAACAACATTAATGTAATATGACCAACTTTGAATGATTTAGCTAATCTCAGCAATACAATGACCCATAATAATCCCAAAGGATTCATGACAGAAAATATTATGTAACTCCAAAGGAAGAATTGATGGAGTTTGAATACAGATTTAAACACACCATAACTTGGTAACAGTGGGTCTAGTAACTGTCTAAGATGATAAACTGATGAGAAGGTACCCATACCTACGAAATCATAGGTCCAGTTTCCATCCCTAATTTATCCCAGTGATCCTCTCTATCTCTTGTTTAGTCACAAATTCTTCCCTTATCCATGTTTCCATAATTTGCTAATGATATTATCCTCCAAATCATGTACTAATGTTGACCTTATATATATCTATGTGTGCGTGTGAAAAATCATGCAACATATATTTCCATATTGGCCACGTTGCAAAAAATCAAGGGAAAAAATGATGCCTCAATCTGCTCTCAGACTCCATCTCTCTCTGCAAAAAATCAAGGGAAAAAATGATGCCTCAATCTGCTCTCAGACTCCATCTCTCTCTGATAAGGGATAGTATTTTTCATTAAGTCCTTCAGAATTATTTTAGGTCATTGAACTGATCAGAATAGCTGTCATTCACAACTGATCATCCCTACACTAATTGCTGTTACTGTATATTCTTGCTCTGCTCATTTCACTTTTTATCAGTTCTCGAAATTCTTTTCAGTTTTTTTGAAAGATCCTGATCATCATTTCTTATAGTATGATAGTATTCCATCACAACCACATACTAAAATTGGCTTAGCAACTCCCCAATTGATGAAAATCCTCTTAATTTTCAATTCTTTGCCATCACAAAAAGAACTGCCATAAATATTTTTGTACATATAGATCCACCCTTTTTTAATCTACTCAGCACACAGGCTTAGTAGTATTTCTGGATCAAAGGGTTTGCACAGTTTTATACCCCTTTGGGCATAGTTACAAATTGTTCTCCAGAAGGGTTGAATCAGTGCCACAACTTCACCAATAGTATGTTAGTGTCTCAATTTTTCCACATCCCCATAAACATTTTTCATTTTCCTTTTTTATCATGTTAGTCAATCTGATAGGTGTGAGATGGTATCTCAGAATTGTTTTAATTTGCATTTCTCTGATTATAAGTGATTAAGAACTTTTATATTATAAATTATAGTTTTGATTTCTTCTGAAAACTGTCCATACATGTCTCTGCAAATTTGACTAAATTCTCTATGTATTTTATAAATTACACCTATATTAGAGAAACTTGCTAGAACCCTCCCTCCCAATTTGGTTTTGTTTGTGCAAAATTTTTTAGCATAATAAAAATTATCCATTTTACTTCCCATGATCCTCTCTATCTCTTGTTTAGTCACAAATTCTTCCCTTATCCATGTTTCCATAATTTGCTAATGATATTATCCTCCAAATCATGTACTAATGTTGACCTTATCTTGGTAGCTGGTGGGAGAGATTGGCCTATATCTAGTTTTCAGTTTTCACAATAATTTTTGTCAAAGAATGAGTTTTTGCCCCGAAGGCTTAAATATCTGTTTTTATCAATTACTAGATTACTATTGTCATTTACTATTGTGTATTATTTACCTAATCTATTTTACTGATCTATCAATTCTATGATCCTGGGCAAGTTACTTAACCTTGTTTGCTTCAGTTTAAAATGAGCTAGAGAAAGAAATGGCAATTCATTATTAGATTTTTGCCAACATGTATACATACATGTGTACATGTTTACACACATGTATATGTATATATTATATAGTATGCCTAGTTTTCTAGATGTATATGTATATTAAAGGTATATGTATATGTTTATTTGTATATGTATGTATATATACATGTACACGTATAGGTTTTATACTCACACTTATTCTGGAATAAGGGATAAAGATAAGAGATTAAAGGGAATAAATGGGATTAAAAAATAACAACAATATACAGATCTTGCGTCCTTTTCAATTTGGTTCACATGAATTCCCAATTTAACAATGGATAATAAAAGAGCTAAGCTAATACTATATAATATGGTGGAATCATTATTATTCTAGTTTAAAGAAATCTCAGAAGCCACCTGGTACTATCTATGTTTTATCTAGAATCATCGAATATCTCCAACAAATTATCTGTTCTTCATTTGAAAACTTAACTGATTGTTAAGAGGTAATTCCTTAATTCTCAGGGTATTTTGTTAGACTCATGGTAGAAATATCTTTTTGTTTAAAAGTCAAATGTAATTTTTTTTTCCTGAAGCAATTGGGGCTAAGTGACTTGCCCAGGGTCACACAGCTAGGAAGTATAAAGTGTTTGAGGCCAGATTGAACTCAGGTCCTCCTGACTTCAGGGTTAATGCTCTATCCACTGCACCACCTAGTTGCCCCAGTCAAATGTAATTTTCTAGCAAAAAAAAAAAAAAAAAAAAAAGATAAACTTGGAATTAAAATTCCTGTTTTCGGGTGATATTGCTGCCACTTGTGACTATGGTCAGATCATTTTTACATCTCAGAAGCTCAGTTTCCTCTTCTCTAAAATGGGAATAAAGTTATTTAGGCCTACTAAAGGGCTACTGTAATAATCTACAAAACAAGCAATAATAACAACCATCTTTAAAGTACATCCTTTGTGAAAATATTATCAGGGGAAGATAAGTAGAGAGAAGGCGAAGCTAGTAGAGAGTGAAGATAATGGGAAGATAGGAGAGAGAGAAACAAAGTAAGGATTGTAATATCATAGAATATCAGCCTTAGAGGAAGCCTTAGAGATTATCCAATCTGATATGCACTTGGACAGGAATTCCTGTTACAACAACCCTGACAAGAGGTTTCCATTTTGGGATCACTCTAATTGTTAAGACATTTGAAAAACTGGCATTGAACCTAAATTAATCTTTAATTAGTATAATTTCCACATTTTGCTCCTAGTTTTGTCCTCTGGTTACAAGAAGATCAAGTCTAATCCAGGTTTCAATCCTTCCAATTCTTGAAGCTAAGTATCACTCTTCCCCGATTCTTTGCTTCTTCAGGTTATATATCCCCAATTCCTTTAAACTGTTATCATATTGCAGGATCTTCATTCCCTTTGCTATTCCAATTGCCTTCCTCAGGGCTTTTTCCAGCTCATACATGTTTTTCCTGAACTAAACACAATATTCTAAATGTATTCTGAACAGGACAGAATACAATGGGAATGGTACCTCCTTGTATCATAATAATGTGCTCAACACAATAAAGCTTAAGGTGGCATTAGCTCTTTTGGCGGGTATATCAAACCATTCATATCTAGCTTATGTCCATTAAAATACCCTAATCTATTTTTAATTCCAGAAAAACTGCTATCTAATAATTTCTCTTTTATTTTATATTTATGCCATTGATTTTTTGAAGCTAAGTATATCTTTACATTTCTCCCTATTCAAAATCATCATATTAGTCAACCCAAAATTTTATTCTCTCAAGAGTTTTGAGGAACTCTGACCCTATCATCAACTGCCTTAGTTAGTCCTTCCTGTTTTATTTGAAAACTGATGAACATGCCATCTTAATTTATTTAAATAAATAAATCTTTATTTGAGTTATCAATAAAAACAACAAACATTAAATTGCACAAGATCAAACACAAACTTTTGGGACATGCCATTGGAGACTTCTTTTAAACTGACATTAAACTATTAATGATTCTTTGAGTCATAGCATTCAATCATTTTTAACATATCTAATTGAATTATGAAGAAGCATAAATCATTTAGCCCATATCTCTTCATCCTGTCCACAGAAATAGCACAACTTTGTCAAATGTTTTTTTAAAAACCAGGTCATCTATATCTATATCTATCTATCTATATCTATATCTATCTATCTATCTATCTATCTATAGTATTCTTAACATATTATACAAAGGTTATATAAATAACATTGGTATTACATATAAATATTAAAATAGTAATTGCTATTAATTATGACCAAATTATCATTAGTTACTATTGGCACTATTAGTTAATTATTAATAACTACTTTTATATAAATGCTATATAAATAGGAATATATAATATATTTTAAAATAATGCTAGCCTTTTAAAAAGCTAACATTTTGAAAACTTGAAAAACACTTTACAACTATCTAATTTTATCTTCACAACAACTCTGGTAGGCAGATGCTATTATTCACATTAATTTACAGATAGGGAAACTGAAGCAGACAGATGATAAATAATTTTCTCAGAGGAACACAGTTAATAGCTGTTTGGGGAGGGATTTGGACTAAGTTCTTTGGACTCTTAAGTCCAGACCTCTTACCAATTGCACTATTTAGATGCTGCAAGCATAATGAAAAGAGCACTGGACTTTCTGTCAGATCATGTTCTTTACTGTGCAATTGCTAACTCTGTGACCTTCAGCAAGAGACCACTTCTTAGTTTCTTCATCTATGAAAAGCAGACAATAAATGTGAATTTAAATTGGGAACAATAATACCTATCTTAGAGGGCTAACATAAAGAATTTAATTTTAGTCTATCTATTATGACTTCTGTACTATTCCTCCTTTCTCTCCATCCTCTCCTTTTCTAAAAGAAGGGCCTCTAATCCCATAGCATATAAAACTCAGTGTTGGACTTAGATTCAAGAAGATATAGATTTGTATCCTGACTCCAATTTTATAGGAAATTTATAAAATAATTTGACTTCTTTGATTCTTTGTTTCTCCTCCAGATTAGGGAATTATTGTAATACTTACCTCACAGAAATATTGTGAAGAACAGTTAGGATGATACAAAAGGCATAGTGAATAAGAGCTGAATGTGCAGATGGCAGGGCCTCAATTCAAATATGAGCTCAGGTACTTACTGGCTGTATGACTGTGGGCAAATCACTTAATTTCTATCTGCCTCAGTTCTATACAGTATATATAATATGTAATATATAGAAATATAATAATAATATAAACAATATCTATATATAAACTATGTAAAACTATAAAAAGTCTATAAAACAGGAACCATAAGAACAACTTCTTTATAGAGTTGTTAGGAAGATTAAATAAGATTATGCATGTAGAACATTTTGCAAACTTTAAAATGCTACACAATTTTGACTATTGTCAAAAAAAGCATTTAGAAGCACTATAGAAATGTGTGATTTGGAGGATTTTTTTTGCAATATAGTTAAGGTTAAATGACTTTCCCAGATAATAAGCATTAAGTGTCTAAGGTCAGATTTGAACTCAGCTCCTCCTAATTCCACAGCTGGTACTTTATCCGCTGGGCTATCTAGCTGCCTGAAATGTATTATTACTACTATCCTTTCCTAATTCATTTTAGATACTTAATCTTCATCCCAGGAATTGAATACCAAGGCTTATATATATTTGGTAAATTCCTTCTCCAAAGCTACTTGGTATACCCTTGATATATTCAGTCTATGCCAGGGATTACCCTGGCAGAAGTCTTAGCAAAGCCCCCTCCCCAGACTGTCTGCATATGAAGTGCTAATCAGCTGACATAATTCCTGTTAGAAAGCCTCAGTCCTGAGCCTAACCCAAAACCAAATAAATGATCTTCCTTGCCCAGTGCTGACAATCAACTTTGGATTTCAAACTTGCCCTCATCTCCCACTCACTCACAGGCCAGGGACGATAACAGGAAAGTAGAAAGAGAAAGCTTTCTAAAGCTTGATAAACTAAAGGCAGACAGCCTTGTTTAGTCACCTGAGAAGGGAGGGAGTGTGGGTGAGAAGGATTGCAAACTGCAGAGGACAATAGGGCTCACCAGATACAAAAACCCAGCCTCAACTTATTTGAATTGAAAGGGACTTAAAAAGAATCTTGTATAACCTATATATGGAAAAAAAAAATTTCCTTTCAGAGTATCTCTGACCAGTATTCATGGAGGCTTCAGATGAGAGGTTCTTAACTTTTTGTGTATCATGGATCCTTTTTTCAGTCTGTTAAGTGTATTTCTCCCCCCCTCCCTCTCCCTCCCCCGGTCCCATCAGAATGTTTGTTCCCTCCATTTATAATGGAAGGAAATATTAAATTCAGAAGTTAATGAAAATAAAGGTGCCATTTTTCTTCAATCCAGGTTCTGAAATCATTGTTAAGAACTCATGCTTTAGGTATCAGGGATGGGAATCTTATCACTTCTAGAGGCAGTTTATTCCACTTCTGGACAGCTGTAATTGTTAGAAAGATTTTCCTTGTATCAAACCTAAATCTGCCTCTTTGTTGTGCCTTTTGCTCAGTTCCAGCTTCTAGTTCTACCTTGTGGGGCCAAGTAAATGGAGCCTACTCCCTCCTTCTTGCAGCATCTCTTCCATAGGAAGACAACTATCATGTGCCCAAACTCTTACTTTAAAATATCACCTAAAGAAACTGCAATGATGAGGAATGCAGTTCCATTTATCAAAGTTTCCCAAGCTCTCATCAACTTTAACAGAAGATAAGGGTGGGGAAAATGTAATTAATACAGCTAGAGGCTAAGATATAGTATTACCTAAAATAAATATATTAAAGGATCAGAGTCTAAAAAGATCTTTGGTTTCTTTTTTTCTATTTGTAGACAAAGATGCTAAGTTCTCTTCTTGGATGAGAGGCAGAAATTAAAGAAAAAAAGTGAAAAAAAAATACTCAGAATAGCTCAGAACTGGATAGTCTATTCTGCATAAGTGTACTCCCACCATTTGACATAATTTCTGAGAAGTTCCTTCTATTTAGAATTTCTACTCCTTTAACTAATTTCAACCTACTTCCTACCAATCTTTAAAGGTGTCACCTTCACTAGAAAGCCTTCCCCCAACCACTAGAAGTGATCTCTCCTTTCTTTAATGTTTTAGCAGATTTGTGATGTTATTGATCTAAAGTGATATGAGTAAAGATTTCAATCAAACCTGTTTGATTCTTGCCCACATCCTCCTATAATCCTCATGAACAAATTACCAAACAAATTACCAATTCCCAACAGAATGAAAGTTCCTTGAGGACAGGCTATGCATCTGTTATTCCTGAAACTTTTACTGAATAACCAGTTAACCTCCTTTTCAGATCATATATCTTCTGGATACTATCTTTTATATACCACTTCTTTGATTCATAGCACTATTGCTAATATACTACTGGCAGCTAAGTGACACAAAGTGCTGGTCCTAGAATCAGGGAGCTTCATCTTGCTGAATTAAAATCTGGCCTCAGCCACTTACTAGCTATATCACCCTGGACAACTAACTTAAATCCATTTGCCTCAGATTCTTCATCTGTAAAATGAGCTGGAGACAGAAGTGGCAAACCACACCAAAAAACAAAACAAAACCCAATCAAAGTCATAAAGAGTAGACACAACTCTATATCACTATTTGGATTATCAATGATTTTAATATTTTTGGAGATTATGGTATTTAATGATTTAATATTTCTTATAACAAAGAAAATATTAATCTTAAAAATGTATTTTGTGATCCAGCTAAGAAGCAGAGTAGAGAGAATGTTATATACTATAGTATAGTATGTGTAGTATGCTATGTATAGTGTAGTGTGGTATAGTATAGTGTAGTATAATGTAGTATACTATAGTATTTATGTGGTGTAGCCATTGTTGGGAATGATGTGAACTTTAACAGAGTATAATCTGTTCCCATGGGTCAATCTTATCACAAAAAAGGGAGGCCAAATTCCTGGGACTGTTATGTCTTCATGGTTAAAGCACATTTAACTCATCAAATCAAATAAGGGACTCTTCTTTCTTGAGCAGGAGGCATCTAATTTTGTTTTCTACTAGAACTATTCTAACTTCTCCCTAACTCTCTAGATACCATCCTTACTTTCCCTTCCTTCTTCTCTTTGGTTTTTAAATAGTCCCCTTCACTTACAACCTACTGCTTCATCATTTTGATTATCCTGTGAGCTTTTTTAACATGATGATGCCTTTATATGAGTTTTTCACATTCTGAATCACTTTCCCAGAACCCATTATTTCATTAGTGTGGTATGGTATGGTATGGTATAGTAAATGCTATGTGCCAAACTATTCTGGGGTAATGGTTTAAAAGCCATTAATTGGTTTTTAATGGTTAAAAATAAACAAAAAAAACAAATCTCTGTCCTCACATTCTCATATAGTGAAGGCAAAGACTTCACCAAGGGGCATAAAACTTCAAAAAGAGGTCTTCCTGACAATAAGAATGAGAACTGTGCAAAGCTGTACTTCTATCTACAGAAGATTGAATGACCTAGAGGCCTTAGAATAATGGGGGATCACCTATGGAAGAATTATAGAAAGGCACGAGCCCTTTACTGGTGACAAAACTGCCTTCTCTGGAGATCTAGAGACTCTTGGAAGAAAATACGTTCCATGAAGTCTAACAATGATTCATCCATATAGTATATGGTCAATAGATATCAACTAATTCACTAATTATCTTTCTAGTTCAGCAAGTTTTCCTCAGCCTAATAGGACTGAGGATATTTACTTAGTCATTTTTTTTCCCACTCTGGAAATTCTGAGCAATCTGACTAACTACTGATACAAATTCTGTGAGTTTCAAGGAGGATTAACTTCAAGTCTCTGAAATTTTCTCTCCTACAACTAATTTATTTTAATGATATGCTTTGCCTGATACTGCTCTCCCTGAGAAGCAGGTTGGCATGGGAAAAAGCCACCTGTCTTGAAGAACTGGTTCTACTTCTGAGACTTCGAACTTTTTCTCCTCATGCTGGCAGTTCAAATCACCATGGGACTTCTCACACTAGAAATACACTCCATCATGTAACTCCTGCCTCTGATTGGCTGTTTCCTCCTCGAATCATCATTTTAAAGAAAATACCCAGGCTGGCCACATCCTCCTTCCTCTCCAAGCTGAACCATTGACTCTATAGGTATCTCTCCTCCTTCAGCTTCCCTTAATATGCTGTCTTCCTCTAGTAGAATGTGAGCTCTTTGAAGGCTGTATTCCTGGTATTTAGCACACAAACATTTAATAAATGCTCAAGCAGCTACATGGTTCAGAGTGTCTGGCTTAGAGTCAGGAAGACTCATATCAAATCATTTAACTCTGCTTATCTCAGTTTCCTCATTTGTGAAATCAATTGGAGAAGGAAATGGCAAATTGCTCCAATATTTTTGTGAAGAAAACTGAAAATGGGACCATGAAAAATTGAACACAACTAAATAAATAATGCCTTTTGACTTAACTAAACCTAGAGCTTCCACTTTCTAGCTTTGAAACCTTGAGCAGAGAACTTAACCTCTATAAGATTGATTCTCTTCATCTATAAAATGGTCACAACTTATACCTTTCCTGTTTATGTTGCAGATTTGTTATGAAGTCCAAAGGAAATAAATTATGTGAAAGGGCTTTAAAAAATTTAAACACCATGCTCTCTCTACAACTTGACTAAAACTCATTTGTTCATTCTTTTAGTTAATTAGTAAGTGCTTCTTATATTATATATTTATATTATATTATATTCTGGAGCAGCATATATAGTCTACCCTCAAGTTTACTGAGGAAGAGAGTAAGAGTATAATGATAAGTAAATACAAAATAAATACAAAACAAATAGTAGGTAATTTGCGGGAGAAGGGTAGCATGGTCACTAACTAAAAACAAAGGATCAGTTTAGATAAAAACTCATCTTTTTCTTCCTTCTCATTTCTATCCAATCCTCTTCATATTCATCCCTCTCATTAAAAAACTCAGTACTCAGATTAGATTATTTTTCATCCTGGATCTATTCAGACAAGAAGTATTAAAGTTTTCTTGCTTCCACATCAATAGCATCAAGAATGAATATTCCTGAAGACCCCACAAGGAATATGTGCTTATTGATGAGGATTATAGAGCTATTCAGGAGTCTACCAATATGGCAAATTGAGGATCTCTAGTGCAAGTAGGACATTATACACATGGTTTTAGGTCTGGATTTTCCCCAAATCTGCCATGTTAGGCATTGAAAATCATTAGAAAAGGATTCTGGATATTTTAGTCACCCTATTTATTCTTCACCAATCTTTTTTTTTTTTTTTTGGATTCTGAAATTTATTGGGATGGGACAAGAAATCCTTGCTCTTAAAAGCATGTATAACTATGTGATAGTACTTTGAGAGAGACAGAAAAACAGACAGGAACAGAGACTTTTATCTTTTTCATTGCCTAATATAGTGTTCTAAATGGAGTAGGGTTTAAAATAATTGCTGAAATGAATATATGAGAATAAAAGAAATGTAAGAAAAATGGTTTAAATGTTTCCAAATGGGTCTGCTAAATCCTTGACAATAGCTGTTCTCCCTAGGAAGTTATATATTTCCTTTCTCATTTACATTTTTCATCTGTTGAGCAAATCCTTTTAATTTTTTTCCAGATATAATTCAAAAGCAAACTTTAGAGATTCCCAATTTCTGGAATTCAAATGAATGAGATTATGGTACCTTAAAGAAAATTGCCATAGGCAGAGTTTTATGTCAATATGACAATAAGAAACATAACTAATATACCATGTACTAAAAGGATAGCTAGGTAGCATAATGGATAGAATGATGAGTCTGGAGTCAGGAATATTCATGGAGTCAGGAACATTCATCTTCTTGAGTTGAAATTTGGCCTCAGACACTTACTAACTATATGACCCTGGGCATGTTACTTCACCATGTTTGCCTCAGTTTCCTAATATGTAAAATGAGCTGGAGAAGGAAATGCCATTTCAGTGGTTGAAAACCCCAGTTGGGGTCATACTGAGTCTGAAACAACTCAACAAGTAGCTAAAATGTCCAGTACAAGGACACAAGGACAGAGACAGAGGGAGAGAGAGAGAGAACATGAAGAAGATTAGAGCTGAAAGGGACCTTAAAACAAGATGTTAGAGGTAGAAGATGCCTTTAAAGATATAGCATTAGAACAAGAAACATAGAACATAGAATGTTGGAACTAGAACTCTATGTTAGAACATAGAGCAATCTTAGAACAACATTATTAAGAGAGTAACTAGGCAATGCAATGGATAGTAACTAGCCCTGAAGTCAAGAGGATTTGAGGTCAAATTAGACTTCACATATTTGACACTTACCCCAATTTTCTCATACAAAAAAAGAAAGAAATATTGCTAAGAAAGAAGATATTGAAAGTACTGAAGAATAATCGCACCTGTAAGACATAGTGATGCAATGGAAAAGATGCTGGATTATCTAAAGATATTTATTATCTTTAACTTTGACCAAGATCTCTCCCCTCCATTGAATTCAGTTTCTTCATTCTGTATAATGAGGAAATTGCCAAGATATTCCTGAAGGTCTCTTTCAACAAAAAATTCCATGATCTTGTTTTCTTGTTCTGAATGTGATTAGTTTTGTAATATGTTTTCAAAACAAAAAATCTGAGTAAACACAAATTTATTAGAGAACCAAACTCTGCTTCATATGCTATCCAGTTAAAGGAGAGCTAAATAGTATGAACCCTGTTCTTGTTGCTGTTATTGCATTATCATATATACTCTTTTTAAACAGATAAATACCTATTAACTAGCTAACTATTAAAATTGGCTAATTTTGTTTCCAAGCAAGGAAACTGAGGCAAAAAGATTGAAGTGACTTCTCCATGTTTCCCAGATAGGAAGTGTCTGAGGCCAGATTTGGACTCAAAAGGATGAGTCTTCCTTACTCCAGGCCTGGCACATTATCCACTGCATCACCTTGCCGTCCATATATGTGTACATACATACATGTATATATGTATGCTTGTGGATAGATATTTGTGTGCCCATATTATAATATGAACATTTTTACATGTACAAATGTATATGAATAAACATAAAACACACATGCATGCACAAAGCATGCATATATGTATGTATAAAAACTGATCTAGGCACAAACATGAATATTATATATATATGCAGCTGTAAAAAGAGGGGATTAAAATTTCCATTTTAATCGCAATTACTTAATAAAATAAGAGAAGAACTATTTAATAAGCTACTCTGAAAATTGTGCTTAGCAGGTGATAAAAATTTCCCAATTGAGTACTTAACTGAATAAGAAGCATCAAGTCCTTGTCCTCCTAGATTTTTCTACTTAGAATACTGACATGAAACAGAAGCTAGGATTTTTAGTGCTTTGTTCTTTTATAATTCATCTGGAAAAATGCTAATCCTGTTTTGTCATCTATTTGCTGGAAAATCATAGAATCTTAGACTTGGAATAGATACTAGAATACAAACTTTTAAAATATAAGAAATAGAATGTTAAAATTAAAAATAACTCTGAATATAAATGGTTAAATATGGAACATTAGAGTTGAAAGGGTTTGATACAATCCTATCTAAACTCTTCTTTAAAAAGAGCAGAAAATGAAACCCAGGGAGGTGGTATATGCTACATTTAAAGTCAGGGAATCTGGATTTATATTCTGACTATGACGTTTACTGTCTGTGTAAAATGGGAAGATTGGATTAGATAATTTATATACTCCCTTGTGTCTCATAAACTATTGTCCTATCAGATCAGATAACCAGGTTCAGGCAGAGCTAGAATTGGAATTCACATCCCCAAAGCAAAGAAATTTCCACTGTATGATACTGCTTCTTTTATGTCATGTGGTTTCAGAGTCAAGTTCATTTCAATTCCCTTCTGAGGCTTCCTGAATCCTAACTGGCTGAGGACAAACTATTTACTCTTCAATGGATGACTTTCTTAAATCTGCCATCTCAAATTCCAAACACAAAAGGAAGGGAGGAAGACGTGAGGATTCAGGGTTTGTTTTGATCAGCAGTTCTCAAAGGATGAAAGTAAATGAATGTCTAGGAAGTACAATGGCTTTGGGTGGTGGGGGAGAAACAGAGTAATTGATCCATGGAAAAGTAAAGAAGGGTATATAAGGATTTATAGAGACAACAATGAATGCATGACAATTCTGATGAAATGTTGGAGTTGTTTGTGATCAAATGTACATGTTATATACATAAATGCTAGGTAGTGGAGCAGATGGATTTTTCCACAAAGTACTATTCTCTTTGATTTCATCAGCAGCTTAATGTCCATTTCCATTCCAATATGGAAAAGCACCTTGTAATCATAAATAAAAGAATTCTGGTTATCAGGTATATATACATTCTGTACTCAAATATGCAAATGTGAATGAATCAAGAATCACATCATATTTCAAATTCAAAAGGTTGGCTAATAACTAATTAATCAGGATATCGAAATAATAATAACAACAACAATAAAAAAGAACAACTAAGAGCGTTTCATCCAATAAGGATTTATAAAGAACATAATATTTTATCATAGCAACTAGAAGGGGCCTCTGGGGCCACTTGGTTTAACTCATACATAAAAAGATTTTCCAACTGTAAAAATGACAGGCAATTAGATATCCAGCTTCTGATTAAATTCCAGAAAAGGGGAATCTATCATCTTAAGGAGCAATCCATTCTACTTTTGGGTGGATGTAATTATTAGGAAGTTTTTCCTGAATCAAGCCTAAATGTGTCTATTGCACTTATTGCTACTGACTCTGCCCTTTGGGACTAAATATTGCTCTGTTTAGGCTTCCTCAATTTCCCTTCACAGGCAGGTCTTTAAAAAATGTGTAGTCTTAAACCTTCTCTTGTCCAGGTTAAATGTGCCTAATTTCCTTCAAATATTCTTCACATATCATGATCCTGTATCATCTTCTTATTTTATTTATCACCCCTGACAAAGTCTTTGTTTTTTTTTTTTTTCTTTTTCTTGGCTCCTTCCTTGGATTTTTATTTTCTGTGAATTACAGGGTATCTCTCCTATTACTGTTCCTCTCACAGCATAACTAATCTCTATGTAGCTGGGATTCTTACCTTATTTCTGTACCTCCCTAAGGCTTCATAGACAAATTTCAGCAGGAGGTAGATAGGGTAAGGTCGTGTGTGAGAGAGAGAGTGTGTGTGTGTGTGTGTGTGTGTGTGTGTGTGTACATGCTGTGAACTTTAAATCAATAATCAACTTAATTTCATTATATTTATTTTCTAAGTAATCTTATGAATTTTATTTAATGCATTTAAGAACAATACTCTGAGAAAAGGATAGGTTTCCCAAAACTGCCAAAGTATTCAACAATACATAATAATGTTAATAATTTGTATTATAAACTACTTTGGTAGTAATATATAAATAGCTTTCTCTACCCAACCCAATCCTTAATCCTTTTCATTAAATTCCCTTTTGATTCTTTCTCCCTATGAAAAATAGTCTGTTTCACCTCTAAATTCTCATGGCATTTCTTATGCCTCACATTCTACTTTGTATTGCAGTTGTTTGTATACAGGTCTTTTCACTTCTCCTAGATCATGAGTTTTTTGGGGTCAGGGATAATATCATACTCATGCTTTTATTGCCTGGTAAGAGAAGGAAAGAACGAATGAAGGAAGAGAGGGAGGGAAGAAGGAAGAGAGGAAGAAAGGGATGAAAAGAAGAAGAGGGAGGAGAGAAGAAGGGAGGAAGGGAGTTAAGAAGAAGAGAAAGAGGAAGGAACAAAGGAAGAAATGAACAAAGGGGCAAAGGAAGGAAGGAAAAAAGGAAGGACAGAAACAAAAGTTTATTAAGTGGGTACAATATGTCAGGCACTGAGATAAATGTTTTACAAATATTTTCTCATTTGAGTCTCATAACAACCCTGGGAGGTAGGTGCTGCTATTATCCCCACTTTATAGACGGAGAAGCAGAAGTTAAGAGACTTCCCAAGATTACACGGCCTAATAGTTTCCTAGTTCACATCTGAACTTAGTTCCTTCTGATTCCAGGCCCAATCCTGTCTTTACTGTATAACTTAGCTACCTCAATTATAAAGCCTATATTTGTCAATTGAATGAATATTTTTTCCATCAAAAACATCCTTTATGTACTTGAAGATATTTATCAATCACTGGTTCACATATCTGATTGATGAACTCTAATTATGATGTTTCTTTTTGTTCATGAAGCAAATGCTACAGATGGTCTAAGCTATAATTGGAGAGACTGAAGAACAAGTTCTCTATTATCTTACCTTTTCAGATTGTTAATACATGGACAGAAGCTTTAGCAACCATTGGCCTGTGTTTAGACTGCAAAGATAGCCACCTACATTATATAACTAAAGTGGCCACCAAAGAAAACTTGGTTTTAAATCCTACCCCTGCCACATATTGCTGATATGATAGTAAATTGCTTCTTTTTTAGCCTCCTTATCTATAAAATGTTACTATTTCCTAGCTCACAGAATAATTTTGAGGAACTTTAAAGATCCTGTATAGTATAACCCAAAAGTGTGCAGATTTCATCTTTAATTAGCTTTAATAACTTTAAATAGTGCTAAGAATTTTGAGTCACCATTTATAGTATTACTTCACACTTCTGTCCATGGCTGACCTAAATTTACTCATACCTCTTCTCTTCTGAAAAAAATTTACAGTGATATCCTTTTTCTCTGCCAAATAACAGCCTCCTTTCTTTAGCAATGAAGGACTTCCATAATTTGGTATCCCATGTTCTTCCTTGCTTTAATTTAAATTACTCCACAAGAATGCTACATTATAAAAAGCCTGTTCTCTGTCTTCTAAATATATGTGTTTCCCTATGTCATTATTTACATTATTTCCTGAGACTGAAATATGTTCTTTTCCTCTTCATCCTTTAAATTCCTGCCCCTTCTAACAAGCTGAGCTCAAATGCTATATCTTCCATGAAATCCATCAGCAGGAGGATAGATAGCAGTCAAAAATTAGGTAAATATTCTTATATAATTGTTTTTGGTTTATTTTGCAACTCCCCAATGTAATAGTTTTCACAATTAATATACAAGTTCTGGAGTCATATAAACTTGGCTTATTTCTGAGGTTTTCCTTAAAACATCACTTTTTTTGATTCTCTATTGTCCATACTTAGAATTTATTCAGAGAAAGCCACTGAATATAATCTGGTTCTAGTTTCTATAGATAACGAATAGCAGGTTCCCCAGCTCTCATTCAAAACACTTCAAGTCATCAAATGTTTATCAAGGAAAGGACAACCTTTATTTTTCTCCAAATAAAAAGCAAAAGGTGCAAGGATTTAAAGGACTCAGAAGGTGCTACAACACATGCAACAGTCACAAATAAGCTATAAGCAATACAAACACAGTTCTCTGCCTTCCATTCTGTTGTCTTACATTGTTCTATCAGGATTCTAGAGTCTTTTTGACCTAGTACCACATGTGATTTGGCCTGCTCTCACAAAGGAACGTGATTTGTTATTGAATAAGGCAATTGTTTGCATATATGTTCACTTCTTTCACTCTTTTGGGAATACCATGATTGTCTGGGGTGTGTATAATCTAAACTTTGTTTTTCCATAAGTAGATAGAGAGAATTCTACATGAAGCTTTGTACATAAATGATGTTCTAACTAATATGAGTTGAATGAATGAATAACTCTGACCGTAGTCTTTTAAGGCACAGGTCTATGTATTCTTTCAATGCTGCTTCAGCAAATGGAATACTGGAGTTTATTCCCCAATCGATAATTTTGAAACTATGCCTGCTTTGTTTATCAGAGTCAACGAGTTTACCAGTGGGAGGTCACTTGGGTATTGATATCTACTTATTATTTTCTATTTGCAATGGAATTTCTAGATACAGAGATGCTGAGAGCATCAAGTTATTGTCATGATCCTACAAGGAATAGAATAGAAATTATATATAATTCTTCCATATAAGAAACTTTATCTTCAGGGAATTAATCAAACTCCATGAACTCTACAATTTGCTTTCTTTTTGAAATACAGTTAAGCCTCATTAGTTTAGGGTCTATTAATTCAGTATGTGGAAAGCGCCAGTTCTACAATTTGAAAGAAAAGTCACAATGTAAGGCTTTGTGTAAATAGGAATCAAGTCATTGGTTTAGGGGCTGGAAGATGATGCAGATAGGTATCTTGACCAAGCTAGGTCCCAAGGGCTCAGGTTTACCAAAAACAATGGCTATCCATTGTAATTATCTTACCTGAGTCATAAAAGTCATATAAGAATTTGTCATAATATAAGAAGGGTAGAAACATCTGGATGAAGCTTAGAGATTTGGTCCATAGTTAAATAGAATTTTATGTTGACAATTAAAACAATATGAGGCTGGGAAAAATGGAATTATTTAGGTAGCAAAGGCGATGAAAGAAAGGGAGACAGGGACAGAGAAAGAAACAAAAACAAACAGACAGAGAGGAATTTATACACATCGAGATAGACAGACAGAGGCAGACACAAAGTCTGACAGAGAGAAAGAAGAAGAAGAATGAATAAGAGGAGAAGGAGGAGAAGGAGGAAGAGGAGGAGAAGGAGGAAGAGAAAGAAGAGGTAGGTGAGGTAGTTCCAACACCAATTCACTTTATTTTTAAAATTTTTAGAGGGTTGCAGTAGTTTTGATAATCAGAAGAGGGCTGACTAGGGATTGACCACTAAATAATCTGTGAGGGAAATATTTGCTAAGCAAATTCATACTGTAAACATTGAAGAGATTAATTTAGCCTACTTAAAATGCAAAGTGCTTTGAAGGTCTTTAGCATAGTGCATCAAAAAGCATGTACTTCTCCATAGAGAAGAGTTAGCTATAATGCAGACCCAATGGGTTTCAGTTAATAGAATATAAAAAAAAATTTCAGTACGGTGTGGTCTTTACCATAGGTGGGTCCAATGGAATATGATAGACCCCAAAGATAGCAAAATGTCATCACAGATAAGTTAAGATACTTTTAATTACAAAAATTGTTATATTGATATGAAGTATTATTTAATTAAATAAACAAACATTTGCTGAATCTTATACCAAGCGCAGCACCATGCCAGATGATATAGGAGGATGCAAAGTGGAGTTATCTATTATCTTCACAACCTTATTCAAATCAATTAATCTTTTTTTTTTTTTTTTTTTTTGCTGAGGCCATTGGGGTTAAGTGACTTATCCAGGGTCACACACAATTTTTTCAGCACAATTTCCTGATTTGTGAAATAAGGAGACTGGATAGATAATCTACAAATTCCTTTCCCAATCTAAGTCTATAATTCTATGTTCCTATAATGACATAGTTCCAGCCCTCATGAAGTTTATAATCTATAAAAAAGGTATGAAAAAATGACACAGATATGAATGACATAAAAATTATTAAATCCATTGGAGAAATTCAAATTAATATGTGAGATCTGAAAAGGAAAGTCATTACCAATAAAGGAAGATGTGGGAAAGTTTCATGAAGCATGTGGCATTTGAATTGGGCTTGAAATGATGAATTGATACAATTATTATCATCACTATTAATATAATTAATAATAGTGTTAAATATCATCATGATAAATTTGGGCTCTGGTGTAAATGGATATTGCCAATTACACATTTGCTTCATGTATTCATGTATTCATTGAAGTAGTAGTGGCAAGATCTACTTTAGGAAATACTGAGTAGACAGCTGAATTAGTGCATTTCCCAGAAAATAATAAAACCATGGTTAAATCACTGTCTTTCAGTAACTTTTTTAAGGACTAAGAAGTACAAAGAAAGAAAAAAATCCAAACAGGTGGCTTCAAGGATCTTACATGCTAATTGGGGGTAGGGTCCCATGTAAATAAAGAGGCATATAACATACTGGCAAAATAGAAAGAGGCTACTTATAGAAAGACACAATCAGCTGGGAGAACCAGGAGATAGCATTTGAGCTGACCCTTGAAAGGAGCAAGGTAAATTAAGAAGCAGAGTTAAACAGAACATTTCAGAGAACATTTAGTTAAAAGACATGAATACAGGAGGCATAGGATTATAATGACCAAGATTGGTCTCAAGGAAAGGATAAGAAAATGCACTTACATCTCTTTTTTGCAGAGGAGGGGAACTATGGTTTTAGAACATTGCTAATATTGTCACACTCATTGATGTGTTGGCTAATTTTGGTGAACTGATTTTTTTTCCTTCTTTTGATCTTATATGACAAGAGACAATTATTAGATAAGAGGAAGACTACATGATTAAATGACAGCAGTCTTTCTTTTCTTTAATTTAGACTGTTCTTCCAATTAACCAAAATTAGTGAAGTCTAACTGGCTCTTCAATCAGTAGGGACAGTTTGTACTAGGAAACTGAGATGCTAAGCTCTATTTTCTCATTTACCCTTCTTCATCATCTGCTAGAAATAAATTAAAATTCAATTCATTATGGCTAATTTCATCAAATGGAAAAGGACAGTCACTGCTCAGCAGGGCTAAAACTAAAGCCAAGTTAGCCATCCCTATTTATTCTTTATGAATTGACTCAAGAAAACACATTGTTCTCCATCTCTCTTGCTGCACTCTCAGACAAGTGGTTGGTTTCTGCAAACCACATTAAAATGCTTTGTTGCTTTGTCCCCTACCTGTAAAACTGAGCTTGGTTTCTGAACTGATATCCACCAGCCACAATAAAGAGTTGAGGGGAAAACAACAGTCAACATCTGGGAAGGATCTTTACACTGGCAGAAAAAGGAGCACACACAAAAAAGAGATACCAGCCTTGGAATATGGAGAACAGGTGATCCATTGAGCAGCAGCAGGAGAGGAAGCTCATGATTTTCAGTGAGAGTTGAAATTTACCAAGAAATTAATATGTGGCTGGAGAACAACTTATTTTAATTTCTAGGAGCTCTAGTTCCGAATTCTATGTATTTTCAGAAAACTCATAATGTTCTTCAAAGCACTTCTGAGGAATAGAAGAAACTTGAGTCTTATTAGAGAGGTTTGACTTAGATATAAGAAGTATACAAGTCTTCGTAATAATCCAGCTTTCCAAGCAAACAACAAAATATCACCAACAAACACAAGCAGTAGGAATCTACTGAGAATTCCTTTTGAAATGACTGGACAACTTTCCAGGACACTGGTAAACATCTTTAATGAGGACTCAGTGTTTTGTCATATAAAAGGACTGGAGGGATACTGAACAAATTATCTGTGTAGTTACATATGTTCAGGTGACTAGGTAGTATAAGGGATATAATGATGGACTTGAAATTGAAAAGAACAGAGTTAATATTCTGCCTTTTGAGTCAAACCACTTAATCTTTGTTTCCTTATCTGTAAAATGCAGGTAAGAGAACCTACTTCTCTGTGTTCTTGTAAAAGATCAAATGATACAACATATACAAGGTATTTTGCAAACTTTAATGTGATACATAAATGCTAATTATTATAATTACCTATGCCCCTTCTTATACCCTCGTTGAGGATGCCTTTTATAAATGTTTAGATCCTTTTTTAAAGAATATAAAGAGGGAGAAGTAAGCAAATGAGCCAATGTTTAATCCCCAAATTTTTGGAGTTTTTCTTGCTCTTCTCTAAAGTATCTTGGGAATTGATTCTTCAGTGTCCCTGAATTTGTATTGCTTGTATTTCTTCCCTGTAAACTAGGTCTATCCTATTCTGGCTGCTCTTCCCATCTTTATTTTCCTTAGTATCATTTCTCCTTCCTCTTGTAATACATTAAGGACTGATGTTAGAGTTTCTTTGCTGTAGCAAATCCAAATGCTTTATTGTTGATTTCAAAGTTATTTATGTGCTGGCCCTACCCTATCTAATAGCACTCATTATCTGATCCCCTGAATACTAATATTTTTTTTTGGTTGTTAGCATCATTTCCCCAGACTTCCAGGCTAGAAAACTGACATTTGACTCTTTTCTTTCCTGTATTTTCTGTATTCCGTCTCTTACTAAAACCTGCTTTTCTCTCTCTACAATGCCTTTTGGATTCATCCATCCATTTATATTTTCATACCTGGGTTGCTGTAGCAACCCCATATTATATTATCCCCTCTTGTTTATCTATCCAACCTATGGCTACCAGATTTCCTGATATGCCATTTTCCTAACATCAGGGTATATCAGACCTATTACAACATTACTGATGATCCAGCCTAACCCCTTCTTCTTTTTTACATTTTATAGATAAGGAAACTAAGTAATGAAGAAGCAAAATGCCTTACTCATCAACACACAATAACACAATAACACTTTGAACTCATGACTTGTAATTCCTGATTCGTTGCTTTTCCTCTTTGAAATAGTACCTATTCTTTAAGTCACTGCCTTACTCAAGATCCTGACATAGTTTCTTATGACATAATACAAATTTCAAATTCCTTTGTCTAATTCCAAGAATCTATTTGTCCTGCTTTCCTCCATGAAATTCATTTTCTTTTCCTTTCTCTCTCCGATGAGTACCTTTCACTTTAGTATGGCATTTTGTTACACATGCCTCCACATACAAACACCCATTACTGTCCTGCTGGTTTTGCTCATATTGCTGAGGTTCCAGAGAATAAACTTCCATTTTGTATTCTCCATTATAATCCTACTTATGTCCTAAATTCTCCATCAAGATCCATCTCTACTGGGAAACTTTCTCTGACTTTTCCAGTTTTAATCTATATTTTCAATAAACTCAAGATAACTAGGTAGCCCAGTGGATAGAACACCAGGACTAGAGTCAAGAAGATGAGTTTTCCTGAGTTCAAATCTAGCCTCAGACAGTGTGACCCTTGGCAAGTCACTTAATCCTATTTGCTCAATTTCCTCATCTATAAAGTGATCTGGAGAAGGAAAGGGCAAACCACTCCAGTATCTCTGTCAAAAACAAAAGCAAAAAAAAATATGATGTCAGGATGGCTAAAATAACTAAATACAAACTATAGCCAGTAAACTCAATGCATATAAAGGGAAAGGAAAGGAACACACATTTATATAGCTAGCATCTACTATAAATACAAGATACTGTGCTTTTTATAGATATTATCTCATAGATAATACTATCTAGTATAACATTTAATCATTATTAATCATTCCTTGTTCTGTCTTCCCAATAAGAGTGAATGCATTCAGAGGACAAGGACAATGACAGAAATTTTACAATGATTAGCTTGAAGATGGGTGTAGAAATAATGAATTGGATCTGTGCCCTGGACACTTGCTCATATTGGAGATAAAACTTTTCCATGCATCCAACATTCCATTCCATCCAACAAAATATCACCAACAAACACAAGAAGTAGGAATCTACTGAGAATTCCTTTTGAAATGACCGGACAACTTTCCACGACACTGGTAAACATCTTTAACGAGGACACAAATAGTAATTTTTGTTCATGTCAGCCCCTATACATTCTATTGGAGTCCCCTCAATGTTAGATTAGTCAATAGTAAATAAGTATTTATTAAGTATTTACTATATTCCAGGTCCTGTCTTTAACAAGCTTACATTCTAGTAAGGGAAAATAACACATAAAATTGAGCTGAAAAAGGAAAGCAGTTATATTATTGTAATCATTTAATGCTTTAATTGGAAGGGACCTACGAGTGTGGATATATTTATTCTGAACTTAACAAACACCAAATAAAACAAGCCTTTCTGTATCCAAAGTTAAAAAAAAAAGAATTGTACATGAACCTGAAGATCTCTATTAGGTAGAGTTTGCTTTTCTTTAAGAATATATAAAAAAATCCAAAATATGCTTTTCAAAATTATTCTGTTTACAGAATATTTATGTAAATAGAATAATTGAAAGATCTGTTTAGAAACTAGGATGCCAGGATGTAAAAGATAGATTGTTAGAGCTAAAGGCACTTTACAATTCAATAAACTGATAAAATGCTATGCTAGAGATGGAAGAAGCTTTCAAGGTCATCTAATTTAATATCTTTATTTTATAAAAGAATGAAACTGAGATCCAGAGAGTGAAATTATTTTCTCAAGGTCCTAGAGTCTGCCAGCATAGAGTTGGGCCCCAAAACCAGGTTTTTTTTAGGTTCTTAGTTCAGTACTTTCCCAAGGCTGCTGCTGAATTCTGGGCATATATTTGCATACTTATAGCCTCACTTCAGCACTGAATTTGGAATTCTTTGCTGTTGTTGCTTTAAGATCTATGCTAGAGTGTGCCAATCTTTATGTGATAGTTTTTCCCCCTCTCTTTCATCCTTTTAAGGCCCTGAAATCATTGAAAAGAAGGGAGGGAAAGGGGATAGCATGCTAAACTAGGCTAAGATAGGAGAAATGAGCTGATGTTGGTGAATTTCCTTTTACTCTAATCTCAGAGAAAGATTTTGGGAGGGTAGATTTGAGAATGTTTTGCTGATGCATCTGCAGCTAATATAGAGAATAGGACAATGTATCTTGCTGCATGGTTCATGGGAAGAATGACCTTGGATTTGGAAGACCTAGATTCTGTCAATTTCTAGTCTCGTTATTTTATAGAGCATGTAATCTTGAACAAATCATGATCATCTCATTAGACTCTAGTTTCCTGATTGCACTAAGTGATCTCTAAGATTCCTCTCAGATCCTAAAATGTTCATGAATTTTTCCAATCTGGAAGTTATTTCTTCCTCATCTGATCTCAGAGGACCTTGGTTTCCTCTACTTATTTAACATATTGTAATTTGAAAGAAAGTGTGAGGCTGACAACTTTGTGCAATTCTGCTACACTTAAATCTAATTTACATGTAAGTCAAAACATCACCCATCATCAGTTCTCTTCCAAAATGAAGGACAAACCAAACAACAACAATTCTAATTTGTTTTATTTGTACATGTATATTTAAATATATATATATATGGAGAGAGAGAGAGAGAGAGAGAGAGAGAGAGAGAGAAAAGAGAGAGAGAGAAAAGAGAGAGAGAGAGAAAGAGAGAGAGAGAGAGAGAGAGAGAAAAGAGAGAGAGAGAGAGAGAGAGAGAGAGAGAGAGAGAGAGAGAGAGAGAGAGAGAGAACAGAATCTTTTTATTTGGTTCCCTTGAAAGACTAAGTTCCTTGTAAGGTAGTCAATGTGTTTAATTATTTTAGTATTTCCCCAAGATTTAAGTGAAAAGTATATATAATAATTATATGTATTACATGTAATAGGTATTTTATAAATGTTTGTTGAATGCTGGATGACTAAATGTATCAATGTCAAGTCTCTTGCTTACTCAATAATTCATTTCTACTCATATTTATTCAATAATACCTTGCATGCTATGGTGTCTTAAGGTTCACAGAATGTTTTATATTAACCTTAACTAGAACTACCATGTGGAATAAATAAAATATGTTTATTCCTTATTTTCATTCGTGGAAACCAATACCCCAAACAATTAAATGATTTTTTTCAAGGACTCTCAGCTTATAACTAGCAGACCTAGGAATCAAACCCCAGGATATGGGCTCCTAGATTTAGACCTTTAAGGAATCTCAGAGATCATCTTGTCTAATACCTTTTTACAGAGGTGGATTTCAGTACAGAGAGGTTAAGCAATTTAGCCATGATCACAAGCATAATAAGTCTTTTGAATTCGGGACTCCTGCCTCCCAACGCAAAATGTACACTCTGACAGCACAACACAGCTGCTAGCTAGATATGTGTAAGTGGCTGTGTCAAGAAGCAACAAGGATGAGCTCCACATTGATCCGGCTCTACCTTGTACACTATTTACTAAAGATTCTACACACAACATGACCTGACTGCATGATTTGGTTTGTACACAGATGCTCTAGGCCAAATACAACAGAACTTTAATACTGCTTCTCAGTATCCTGCAGAGAGACAAGGATCCTGGTAGGTTTATCAACACACATAATTGGCTTCTTTCCCATAACATCATTCAAACTAAGGATCAGCTTATGGGGATGGAAAAGGAGAAAAGAACAGAATTGGGCCTTATCCTTCATTTTCCCAAAAGTGAACTAAATATTTTGCAACCAGGGAAGAAGATGTCTATCAACAATTTTGTTGGGTTATTTTTTGTTATTGTTGTTTTTCCAACCTCAGGGCCAAACTAGCTAAGACAATAAGAAAGCCCCTCCCTCAGGTTTGTCCCCAAGAGTGTCAGTCTGTCAAGAAATTCTGAGTAGTATCTATAACCATGGGGGGTGGGGTGTCTTTCCCACATCTCTTAAGGAGGACATCTTTCTAAGGCTTGGTCTATATTCTGAGATGACAGTCCTCTCTCTCCCTTTTCAAAGCAGAGGTTTTTTTTTTTTAAAGCTTCCCTAACTTCCAAGTTGAAACCCTACTAGAGGAAAGAAATAACACCCACGCCCCACCAAAATGCATCTTTCCTTTTCTCAACCTGTCACTGCTATGAAGAACGCAGCTGTTGCTGCCACCAGAGGCAGCCAAAAGAAAACCCTTTCAACACATGAAGTCACAGGATTTTCCCTGCACATGTCTTACTGTCATTCATTCAAGGGAATTTCTGGTATATTATTTTGAAAGCTGAAATATGGGTAGAGGGAAGGGATAAGGGAAAGAGAGAGATGGGAAAGGGGAGAGAACAAAGAAGGAAAAAGAGAGAGAGGGAGGGAGAGAGAAGGAGAAGGAGGAAGGGAGGCAGGGAGGAAAGGAAGGAGGGAAGGAAGAAGAAAATGAAATGGAAGAGGAGGAGACACACACACACACACACACACACACACACACACACAGAGAGAGAGAGAGAGAGAGAGAGAGAGAGAGAGAGAGAGACAGAGACAGAGACAGACAGAGAGAGTAATGTATTCCTTATACTCAACTGAACAATGAAGAAACATAAGTCCTGGACATCAAATAGATTAAAAAATATCACATTAAATTCCTTTGGATCAAAATCTGCCTCTCTAATCTCATGCTGGACCCCTTGCTTCTACTTTGTAAGCAAAAAGGTACAGTGTTGGGATTCATGGGAGAGCTGCTGGAATACATACGGGAGTCACCTAACAGTGGCTTCTGGAGAGCCAATCCAGAATGGATCTCCTCTTGTGAGAGGATGATACAAGGACCTGAGAGGCAGTTACTGTTCTCAGACCTCTCTGACTGAGAGGCTGTTGTGTTATCTGATCTCTCTCCTCTTCTCTCTGCCTCCAATTTATCTCACTCCCAGTCTGTAACACCTGTGTCAGCAAAGGCTGCCCTGCAACTCCTTCAGATGCTATGATCCACAACTGTGGAGGCTCTCAGAGAATTGACCTGTCCTTTAACAGGACAGTGAGAAAGTACAGTGACTCTGTTGTCTGAAGTCCTAAGTTACAATCCTATCTCTGAATCTCACTACCTAGACAGGTTTCTTCATCTATAAAATGACAGGGTTGAACTAAATGATTTCTGAGATCTTTTCTAACACTAGATCTATGATTCTTATTTATGCAAATGCCCTATCTCTTAAACTAGATTGCAATTTCTCTTAGGGCAAGGACTATGTCTTATTCATTTTTATCAATCTACTTATGAAATCTGGTTTTAGTTCTGGATGCCATATCCAAAGGAGGAAGGCCAGAGTGGGAAAGGTGCTTTCCTTCCTTACTTTAAGGTCTACTTCTATCTCTTATTGTATTATTGTAAAAGTCTTGTATATGGTTACTTAGCTGCTAAGAGTTACAGGAATGATCCAATATAGGTCTTCCCTGAAATCTTCATGTGGACATTATGTCTGCTTCCCAGCAGTGATAGAGAGGGAATCCCTACCTGGCAGCCTGAGGTGGCTCAATGGTTAAAATACTAGACCTGAAGTCAAAAATACCTGAGTTCAAATTTGTCCTCTCTCACTTACTGTGTGATCCTAGGCAAATCACTTCATTTATGTTTGCCTCAGTTTCTTCAATTGTAAAATTGGAATAATGACAGGAACTACTTGTGAGAGTTGTAGGGATTAAATAAAATACTATTTATAAAGTGCTTAGAAGGGTGACTGGCACATAGTAAGAGTGCTTAGAAGGGTGACTGGCACATAGTAAGTACTTAATAAATTCTTATTCCTTTTACCCTATTGAACTAAAATTTGAACTAAATCATCTCTAGGGTCCTTCTGGACTCAGAAATCTGGAATTCCATGATTCTTCTTTTTGGGAGTAACTAGCATAATGTTTTATATTTATTTAGTAGGAACTGAATAAATGTGAGGTGAAGTGAATGAGGGCTACTTCTATTGAAGCATCAATTTGTTAAATTTAAATCCTATATAAATCAAGAATTGGGATAAAGTTTCTGTGATTTCTGTTGGTGTTCCTCCTCAATAAAGCATTTCTCTTGGTCACATTTCCTTTTCCTCTTCTCCCTCCCAAACATTCTTGACAATCTTCCTGTAGTCTACTTTTTTTTTCTGTCAGCTTCTTAAAATTCTTTTGGCTTAAAGGGTTTGTCTGGGAACTGCTGAATCCTGAAATTACATGAATTACCACCTTAGCCCAGACATTCTGGCAGCCCCTGATGGCACAGCACATTGTCAATTTGTCCATGGTGTTTACGATTCATTTTTGTGTTATCTTTAAGCTGCAGGCCCCACATTCATGTTAACACGCTAGCCAGGAAATCACCTGAACCACTGAGATTTAAGTCACTGCTGAAATTATGGATTTTTCCTTGAGGTTCTTTGATTGGAAGGTGGGTATGACCTGGATAACAGAGCAGGAGTTGGAGGCAGAAGAACTGGTCTAAGTATTGGTTCTGTTGCTTACTAGTCATAGGGACTCTGAGATTCAGCCATAGAAGTGTGATGTAGAAAGAATTGAACTTAGAACAATGGCAAAGCTGCAAAGAGGCAAATTAAAGCTTTATTTGAGGGAGGATACAAATGAACAAAAAGATTCCTAAGCATTAGAGTTGTCCAGAAGTAGAGTGGGTTGTGTCTGCCTTGGAAGATAGTAAGTACTTCTCAGAGAATGTTGTTGCTTCCTTTTGCATCCCTCATACATTTGGACTGTTGATTTCCTCATTCTAATAACTAGAATTCTTATTTTCAGGGCTTTCAGGAATAATAAGTATTTGAGTGATTGAGGTAAATTAAGACCAAGGAAAGACCTTGGTTAAAACGGCCAAAGTCTCCCCACTGTATCTGAGGCCATTATTATTACTCCTCTTGACTTCTGTTTTTTTCACTGGACCCCAATGGTTCTAATGAGCCTGCATGGCCCTGCCTCATTAAAATCAATTTCATTTGAAAGTCAAGACATCACCCTCCTGATATCATTGGTCCTCTTTGACAATAAAGTTCAAACAACAACAATAATCTTTGAGCAAAGGGTCAACATTTGTGGAAATAGTATTATATGTAGAATTGGATTAGGGAGAATAAATTAGTTGGATTAGGAAATTACTTAATAAGTTTGTCCAGATAACTACCTCAGTCCATGTTAGCTCCATTTATTCTTTCCTTGACTTGTGGATTGAGCAGTTTTCCTATACCTCTGAAATCTCTGCCCATTCAGGCTAATGTTTGAATACTTTACATGCTACTTGCCTGGTGTATGTCATGAATCTTGCCTGGAGTGCAAATAACTTATGTTTTTTTTTTTTTCTCTACAAGGTTGTTATATAGCTTTGTATGCCTTGGAACACTAGAGAAATCTGACTTTTTTATTTCTTTGGGCAGGGACAGATGTGGGTATTAGTGCATTCTCCAAATCTTATTACAAAAGCCATCACCTCCTGAACTTATGCATAAACTTTCCCTTGAAGGAAAGGACTTAGGGAACAATTGAGAAATGGATACTGTCAGCTTTACCTTAGCCAACTCCATCCTGTTTAATTTTATTTAATTACCCAACTCAATTCCTAAGGTTGGGCTTTGCTCCAGTATTTGGTTACTGGTGAAATCCAAGGAGATATAATCAATACAGTCCCAAGACATGGATAAATAATAGCCCTAGGAGAGATTGGAAGAATTTAACACCTCCCTACCTCCCTTTAAGGTAATTGCTTCAGGAAATAAAAGTACATTTTATGAATAGAGTCTGAATTTGTAAGAAAATGGCATAGAAACTGCAAAATGAGGCTGTGCCTAATTTGAAAAGAGAGGAAGTTTGGGAGACCTTCCTATTATTCTCTGAAATCCTGAAGTGAAGATGAGCACTAAGGATAACAGATTGAGGAAGCCAGCTGTCCAAATGGATGAGGGATGCTAAGGAAGGCTGATGAAAAGCCTGGGTGGAACAATTGAAATTCAGTGCCACCAATGCTTTGGACTGCCTCAGCAATTCACTCAAGATTTCCACAAGGTCACTTCAGTGGATAATGAAGTTCAAGCTAACTCCAAATTGCCAAATCAGACCCTCTTCTCTCCTTGAAATAAAAAGTGATAGGCCAAATTCAGATGTTGTGCTCAGCCTAAGCTGATATAATAATGACAGTCATAGAATTGTAGGACCAGAAGGAAGGAACTTATGACTTCAACTAGTTTAATACACTCATTTTATAGATGGGGAAAATGAGGTCCAAAGTGGGAAAGAAATTGAAGTTATTTAGTCTGGAGAAAAGAGGACACTGGGATGGAAAAGATAGCTCTTTTCAAAGACTAGAAAGGTGATCACATGAAAGACAAAATAGATTTGTTCTTCTTGGACCCATAGATCAGAGCCAGAAATAAAAGATCCCAATTCTTAATGGGAAAAATCTTGAATTGATCTGTGGAAAATATTCTTAATAATAGAGGGATGCACAAGTGCAATAGGTTCCTGACAAGGTCTGAGATTCTCACCCAACATCTTCAAGCAAAATTTTAGTGAACAATGTTGAGTATATTGTATTGGGCATTTGGATATTATATTTGGATTTGAGTTGCAATGTATGATTTTAAGGTCTCTTTCTCCCAACTGCTAGTGCCCTCCCTTCCAAACTACCTTGTCTCTTAAAAACCTTATAATTTCTTATTTATGCTCTTCATATGCAGAATAAAACATATTTCTCTATATGCATGATCCTGAGTCTCTAAAAAGGTCTATGAGACTTTGGGGCATGAAATCCTGATGACAACATTGTTGATTCTGCTAGGAGGAAGTATATGTGTATATGTATGGTGCCTTGGGAGTAGGATAAGCTGCCTAAAACTTATGTAGGTGAGAACAGGAAGATCACTGATGAATACAGATTTGAAAATGATGCAAATGATTTAACAGAACATTGTTTAGGCTCCTCCTGTGTGGAAAGTATTGGATAAGCAATCATAAGATCATAGATCTAGGGCTACAAATACCATCTCCTTTTTGACAGGTGAGGAAATCTAGGTCTAGATAGATAAACTGACTTGGCCAAGATCACATGAGTCTAAGTGGAAGAAATAAAACTGAACTTCTCTTATTTCAAATCCAGAATTATTTCCCATTGAATTATTCTGACTATACCTGGAAAATGATGTGAGATGACTAAAAATAATCATTGTTGTGCCACAGTTCTCTTTTATTATCCTGACTCAGTTTCCCTAATTGTCCTGACTCAGTTTCCCTAAATTGTCCTGCCTCCGTTTCCCTAATTGTTCTGCCTCAGTTTATAATTGTTCTGCTCACTCCTGCAAAACCACCCCTCCCTCTTAATCAGAATATTTGATAAGGATAAAAGATCTTACATTTTAGAATATCAGAATGCCTTTCCCCATCCCAAGCTATCAGAATATCAGATACTGTCTTAGCAAGATGCCTCTCCCCATCTCTGGGGTGCCTCCCCCCATTATGTCATCCCCATCTCCCGTGGTTTGCCCCACCTTGTCAGAGTCCCTTTCCCACTCTCAGCACCCTGATTCCACCCCTGCCTCAGTCTACCCCCTGTATCTGAGCCATGTGTATATGTGTCATTGAGAACTCACATTGTTTTCTAGATTCTTGGAGATGATAATGGCCTTGGGACCAAATCATAGATCCATTTGGTCCCAGTAAATCTCTCCCTTTTAAATAAAATATTAAATAATCTCTAATCTCTATCTTGCCTCAGTTTCTCTGGCATTACATAATGAGAATGAGAATGAGGATAATTATAACTTCTTTAGTCATTTCAGTCATGACCAACTCCATGACCTGATTAGGAGTTTTATTGACAAAGATATTAGAGTGGTTTATTATTGCCTTCTTCAGAAATTAAGGCAAACAGGGTTATGTGACTTCCCAAAGGTTACATAGCTAGTAAGTCTGAGGCCAGATTTGAATTTAGATATTCCTGACTTTAGATACAAGGCTCTATCTACTGTGCCACCTCACTGCCAGATTATTAACTACTCACATTTATATAGCAATTTTGTTTTACAAAGTGCTTTTCCTACAAGCCCCTAAAACAATGTGTTGTTATTTACATTTTACAGATAAGGAAACTAAGATTAAAAAAGATTAATTAGCTTGTCTATTATCATCCTTTTAGTAAGATCCAGTTCTTGTGGCTGAAAATCAAGGAATCTTTTCACCATTTCAATCATGAAAAAAATTAAAATGCTTTTTAATAAAAGTTTCAAACCATGCTATTGTCCTTTTAGTTATTATGGGGACAAGAGGAAATCAAGAAAGGAATAGGATCTCTGTTTAATCAGAATGGGAAGACAATAATGACTGAGAAACAGAAGACAGAATTACTTAAGTTCTATTCGTGTTCTCTACCAGAGAGAATCATCTTATGAAGACTAGAACAAAAATGCTTAACATGACATTGAAATCCAAGGTTAAATGAAAATCCAACTACCTTCAATGGCTTCAACTAATCTTGACAAGAAAGTAAATTATTAAGATGTTGGAAGAACTGGAAGGTATTGTTGCTGACCCAATATTAGTAGACATTCCAGAAGACTGGAATAACATCTAGATTTCCAGGAAAGGGAAGGAAGGTGGATATTTCAAACTATAAGCCAATCAGTTGACTCCTGGTCAAATTCTGTGAAGATTTATAAGGGGATAGTTTGTAAGTATTTAGAAAGAAGAGTGAGCACTATGCTCTTGGGTGAGTTCCTCAAGAACTACACATGTCTATTGGACTCCAGAATTGATGGAGTACATATTGAAGTATATTTTCTCCTATTCTCTTTCTTTTCTTTCTTCCTTCCTTCCTTCCTTCCTTCCTTCCTTCCTTTCTTTCTTTCTTTCTTTCTTTCTTTCTTTCTTCTTTCTTTCTTTTTTCTTTCTTTCTTTCTTTCTTTCTTTCTTTCTTTCTTTCTTTCTTTCTTTCTTTCTTTCACATGGCTTGTTAGGAAATGTATTTTGTATATCTATATATATTTGTAATGGATTTTATTTTTTCAGTTTTTTCAATAGGTAGTGGAAGGGAACAGGGATGAAAAGAATTGGGAACTGAAAGAAAATCAGAAGAAGAAGAAGAAGAAGAAGAAGAAGAAGAAGAAGAAGAAGAAGAAGAAGAAGAAGAAGAAGAAGAAGAAGAAGAAGGAGGAGGAGGAGGAGGAGGAGGAGGAGAAAGAATAACTATGTATGGATTTGTAATGCTGGAGAAACTGAGGCAAGATAGAGATTAGAGAGTATTTAATAATTTATTTGAAAGGGACAGATTTATGGGATCAAACGGATCCATGATTTGGTCCTAGGGCTGAAGGAGACTATCATCTCCAAGAATCCAGCAACAATGTGAGTTCTCAATGACATATATACACATGGCTCAGATACAGGGGGTAGACAGGGGCAGGGGTGGAGTCAGAGTGCTAAGATCAGAACAGGACTCTGACAGGATGGGGGAGGCACCAGAGATGGGGATGACATAATGGGGGGAGGCACCCTGGAGATGGGAAGAGGCATCTTGATAAAACAGTATCTGATATTCTGATAGATTGACATGGGGAGAGGCATTCTGATATTCTAAAATATAAGATCTTTTATCCTTATCAAGTATTCTGATGATTAAGAGGGAGGGTGGTTGAGCAGAACAATCAGAAACTGAGGCAGGACAATTCAGGGAAACCAAGGCAGGACAATTAAGAAAATTGAGTCAGGACAATAAACGAGAACTGTGGCACAATAGATTCATATTATTTTTCATTGTAATAGACCTCAGAAATGATTTAGTCAACTGCCTTCATTGGACAGATGAGAAAACAGGGACAGAGATTCAATATCTTGCCAAAGTTCATAAAGATAATAAGTAGTATAAGAGGAAAGATAGAATAGTTGTTTTCAGTCAATTAATCAACCAAAAAAACATATATTAAGTAGTTACACTTTGCCAGGCACTGAACTCAGGAAGTTCATAATCCAAAGAGAAATCCAGACTAAGCTTAATGTATCTTTTCCTGGTGGTCTGAGGCTATATAGTTCAAATAATATAATAAAATATTAATACCCCCTCCCCCACAATTAGAATTTTATGGTTCACAAAGCACTTTGATCACAATTAGCCTTTGAGGTAAGTCATACAGAAACAATTTAATTAAATTTTTATAATTTATTGAATATTTGTTAAGTGTCAGGCACTGTACTAGATAGATACCTGAGATGATAAAAAGGAGCCTTCCCCTGGGTGGAGATGGGTTATTAACATCTCCATTTATACAGATAAGAAAATGGAAGCTCATAGATGTGATTGGGCCAGAGTCATAGAAGTTCCTGAACTAGAATCTGTACACAGGACTTTTTTGAGAATTACAAGGAGAATTGACTGAATTAGAGGATAAGAAAATAAAAGCTACACTATGTAATTTTGTTTGTTAGGGAAAAGTGAAGATATTTCTCTGAATATATTTCTGCCAGGTAATAATGGTTCCTTCTATTCAACAACTACATTTTAAGGGCCTATTCCATGCTAGGTATTGTGCTAAGGCATTCAAAGACAAAAATGAGAGTCCTTGTCCTCAGGGAGCTTACATTCTATTGAGGGAGAACAACAAGCACACAGATAAATAAATAGGAAGAGTGAATTCATGGGGAAGCCAAACAAGCTTAGAAATTATCTTTGCATTTTGCAGAAAAGGAAACTGAATTTGGGGCAGGGAAAGTGACTTTTTCAAAGTCACTGGGCTAACACAGTGGATATAGCTCTGGATCTGGAGTCAGGAAGTTGTTGCTGCTCAGTCATTTCAGCCATGTTTGACTCTTTCTGAGCCCATTTGGGGTTTTCTTGGCAAAGATATTGGAGTGGTTTTTCAGTCCCTTCTCCATCTTATTTTACAATTGAGCAAAATGAGGCAAATAGTGTTAAATGACTTGCTCAGGCTCACACAGCTAATAAATATCTAAAGCTACGTTTGAACTCAGGTCTTCTTGACTGTAGATCTAGCTCTTTCTACTGTGCCATCTAGCTGCCCTTGCAGTAAAGAACATTGCACTAAGGCACTTAGTAGATGTGTGACTGTGGGGCAAATCAATTATATTCTTTGTAAGATAGAAATAATAATGGCAACTGTCTCCCATTATTATTGAGTGGGTCAATTGAGATAATATTTGAAAAACATGCAGAATTGGACCAGGCACATAGTAGACTCTTAATACTTGTTTTACCTCTTCACCCCTGCCCCTTCCCTAAATTACATAGGTAGTAAGTAGAAGTGATAAATTTTGAACTTAGGGTTTCTGAAACTAGAGCCAACACTTTTTTTATGGGCATAGATCATCTAGATCTACAATGAGTCCTTTATTGAAAGCTCCACATTCTGTTGCTTGATAATTAAGCTCTTAGCTGCTTTCAGAAAACAGAAAGGGGCAAGGAAATGAACTGCAAAAAGACTATTGATTTATTTATTCTAATCGCTTAGGGCAGGAGCTCACTGCCAACCCTGAATGACTTTGAAAAAGGTCAGTTTTGCAATTTGCCTTTTGAAAATCAGTCAAGCTTTGGTGCTACTGGCTGTGGTGTACCTTTCTTTCCCCTGGAGAAAGCACAGCTTCGTCCCCAGATAACAGGACAGGAAAGGACCTGTCTAACTATCATTAGAGAGGGCTAATTAACATTTACTCAACACCCACAGAGTACAAGGCCTTGCCCTCAAAGATAGAGCAGAGATGGTCCAGCCAGGCACACAGAATCCAATGTCAGGTCACCTCTACTGACTAATAGCCCTGCAGGAACCTACATGACCTTAGTTTTTAAAGGTTGTGCTGGTAATTATAAGTAAAATTGACTTTTTTTCACTGTGTCTAATTCTCCTTTCCAGATCTAACATTTTCTTTAGTCCTGGGGGAGGATTGTTTGGTCATTAAGCACAGGTTTTATAGGGAGAAATAGTAATGGATCAAATGGTCAGTCTTTTTGGTATCCCATTAGGAAAAGGGAATTAACAAACTACAGGGGGCTTGGAGGGGGAAGAAACCCAAATAATAGTGTGGCTGAATAGAACAAGATCCTTAAAAATGATAGGAACATTTTACCTGGAGAGGAGAAGACTTGGAACATGAAAAGGGGGTGGAGAGGGGGGACATGAAAATTGCTTTGAAGCATTTAAAGGACTGTTAAATGTGGAAGAATTAGTGGATTTATTTTTCTGGGTCTCAGAGAATCAAATCAGAAACACTGGGTGGAAATTACAGAGTTATTTCCTAACTTGATTTAAAGGAAAAGAAAATTCTAACAGTGAGAATAGTCTTGATTAGAATGAGCTGGCTCAGGAGGAAGTAAATTTTCTATCACTTGAGATCTTCAAGAAAGGCAACAGAAAATATGGTAGAAAAAATTCTTACTTAGTATAAACTTGAACTAGATGACTTTTGAGGTCACTTCTATCTGTCAGAGTCCATGATGTAAATTCAATTTTAAAAATGTTTGTCAAATTCTGAACCCAAGTTCCTGCCCTTGGAAACTTAGAATCCAGGTAATGAGCCAGAAGACTAGCAAAATCCTAGATTGGGAGTCCTGGCCTCCAGAAGAAGTTCTTTGACTAATCAAAAGTCATGGTATCTTAGTTGTTATTGACTATGATGCACTTCAGGCATGATCTCTCATTTGGGTTTCACCAAAGCCCCGTGAGATAAGTACCACAGATTATTATCTCCATTTTCCCTGAAGAAACAGCCTCTGCCAAAGTTAAATAGCTTGTTTTCAGTTAGAACTATTTAATATTGAAGGCAGGATCTGAACTCAGGTCTCAAGGGAAATAAAGAACTTGTTCCATTCTATCTTACTTCATTGGTTCTCCTTTATAGACTTCCATTTTCTTTCACTTTTTAAGTTAACTCTTTTAAAAATAGTTTTGTTTTTCAAAATACATACAAAATAGCCTTCAGCATTCACTCCTGCAAACTGCTGTGTTCCAAATCTTTCTCCCTCCCTTCTCTCCCTATCCTTCCCATAGACAGCATGAGCTTCCATTTTCTAATCTATGAAACAAGGGATTGTTCCAGAACTAGGACTCTGGCATACAGAATCATGTTATCTGAGGAAACAAAACTTTTAGATAAAGGCAAAGTCTCTGCTTTATGAAGCTTACAGTCGAGTATATTTATCTTTTCTTCTGAAAAGATTGTCTTGGGGTTAAGAGACTTGGCTTTGATATGGTTCAAAAGACTATAGAATTAAAGGCTGAAATGGATCTTAAATATCATATAATCTCATCTCTTTATTTACAGATCTGGGAACTGAGGGTCAGATAGGAATGTAGTATTTCCTAAGTGGATAAAGGATTAAAAGCCATGTTGAGAATTCACTCTGCTACACTGTACAAAGCCTCAATTGCTCCCTCTTGACATTTCAATCCAAAGTATACTGTTTGGAGGACATACTATTCCCCTTCATTTTATCTAATTTGCCTCTTCACTGCCCCCCTCTCATGACATTTGTGTGAGGATGGGGGAATCACTTGCTGTGAGACTAAGCTTCCTCATTTGTAAGATGAAGATTACTATTTACACTAACTCATAAGGTTGTTGGAAACAACATAAAGCCTTATAGAACCATAAAGCCTTATAGAAAGTAAATTGTTCTTCTTGTCAGGAGCTGGCCAATTAATTAATGTCCACATCACCTAACCCAAGAAGTCTCCGTTATTGTCCGGGGGATTATGCAGGGTTTTGAATAAAAATCTGTGATAAGGAAATTTGAGTATAAATGCTGTCTCAGATAACTTGCTACTTGTGCAATCTTGGGGAAGTTATATTACTTTTCAGAGACTCTATTTCTTCCATCTGGCAAATAGATACAATAACACTGATACTGCATTGTAATATTAATATGAAAAAAGCACTATAAAATGTGACACTACAATTAACAAGAAAATATGGAATTTTTTATTTTAAGTTAATTTTTTAAATTAATAAAATAATTTTGGCCTCTTCCCACATTCCTATATTATCCATATATATTTATATATGTATAGATATATACATATGTGTATATAGATATAGATATACACATACATTTATATGATAATTTGCAAAGGGAATAAAACGCTACTTATATCCAGAAAAGCCAAGATAAAATAACCTTATACATTGCATCTGTCAATTTAGTCCATTACCTCTCTAGTAAGAGATAAGTAAAATTCTTCATCATGACTGGTCATTGAATTGAGCCACTATGAGAATTAGTTTGGCTTGATTATGCATATTTGTTATAAAGGTGTGTGTGTGTGTGTGTGTGTGTGTGTGTGTGTGTGTGTATGTGTACAGTAGCATATAAAGTAATAGTGTAAATATCTATACCCATTTGCCAAATTGAAAAAAAAAAACCACACACTTGAGTCTCTAAAGGTAACATAACTTCCTCAAGATCACACAGGTAGCAAGTATTTGAGATAGTTTTTATGCTTTGATTCACTTATCTCAGGATATCACCCAACCCCTCTAACAATGATGGAAGCTCCTTGGTCCAATGTGTGCACTCATACACACACAGACATATACATGAGCACTCTTGCAACTAATATATATGTATATTTACATATATACATTATGTATATATATACATAAAAAGATGCATACTTATATATTATGTATAGACATAGACACAAAAATACTTGCAACAAATATTTATATATTTATATATGTGTATATTATATATATACACAGACATACACATGCATGTATATACACACAAAAGCCCTTGCAATAAATATGCATAGTATATATACATGTATGCTATATATAAATAAATTTATACACATTTGTATATATATACATATATATATACATATATATGTATATATATACACACATATACATAAGCCTTTACAACAAATGTGTATAGTCTAGCCAAAACAAATTCCCACATTGGTTCAATTCAGTGACCAGCCATGATAACAAAGGATTGAAGATAAAAAATTCTACTCACTTCCGAATAGACATGTAAAAGACTAAATTGACAGTTACTTTATGTTGATATTTATGAAATGTAAGAAGGGTTTTATTCCCTCTGAAAGCCCTCTTTAAACAATTTAAAAAAAAGAAACCTTTCTTTCAAAATAAATGATAAATTTCAGTGATTTCTATAGAATGACCTCATGGGAAGAAAAAATGTTTTTATTGATTCCCTTAGTAAGAAAGTAGTTCTCTCTGCCCCCATCTCCTCAAATCATAAACTTTTCTGTATACATAATGTGTTCCACCCCATTCCATTGAATGAAAAATTTTTGAGGGAAGGGACATACACTCTCTCTGTTTCTCTGTTTCTTTCTCTTTATCTCTCCAACTCTATCTGCCTTTGTTTCTCTATCTCTGTCTCTCTCGCTACACACACACATACACACACACACACACACACACACACACATATAGGTGTATGTATGTGTGTATATATTTTGTCTGTGTACCCCCAAGTGCTAGCTCAGTGTCTTATACAAAATAGATATTTGTTAGATTGGATTGAAAGCAGATTAAAAAGTTTCAGTACATATAAGAAAACAGACTAAACTTCAAAGACAGTTCAGTTACTGCCCTACTCCTTTCCTTGATTAACTGGCATTAAAAAAAAAAAAACACAAATAAGCATTTAGATTACTTGTTATATGTCCAGATGAGGTGGGATGAAGCATCTATGTATTCAAAGTGATGTTGGTACTTGTACTTTCTATATGTGATTGATTGTCCACAAGACCCCAAGACTCCTTCCTTCCTTCCTTCCTTTTCATTTTTGTACTTTTCTCTCTTCTACCCATGCTATACAGCCTTAGTTGCTATTCTTTGACCTTGGCACCTATCTGTAATCTCTGCACCTTTGCACTGGCTCTCCTAGTTTCTCCACCTGCTAATATCTTCCTCTTTGAGACTATCATCTATCTATTTTGTATATTTTCATGATTTATATGACTTCATATTCTTGTCTATACCTAGTTATTTATGTTTTGTTTTCTCTGTGAGAAGAAAAAGTCTTGAGGGTCTGACTTTCTATTCTCAGATCTTAGCACCTAGTCTGATTTATAGAAATACTTAATAAATACTTGTTGACTGTTAAATGTTTGACCAACTTAGCCAATAACCCTGGGAAAAAGATGCTCTTATGATTCCTATTTTACATATAAAGAAACCCTGGTAAACAGAATTTCAGTGACTTGCCTTGGGTTTCATAGCTGTATGTATCTGAGATTGGATTTGAACTCAGGTTGTTCTGACTCCAGGCCCAGTGCTCTATCCACTGAGGATATACAAAAAAGGACAAATATTCCCTAAATAATGTTAAAACAATGATATGTATTTGAAAGAGTATATAACTCAAGAATCGAGTTCACATCTCACTGATAACATTTACTAGTTGTCAGTTTGGGGACAAATTTATCCCTGTATATATTAGTTTCATCACTTATAAAATGAGGAAGTTGTTCTGAAGTCTCTTCTAACTCTGACAGTGGAGCAAGAATAAAGTTGTTGTACAGAAAGTATTTTATAAATCTTAGTGATGGGGGTGTCTGGGTGGTGCAGTAGATAGAACACCAGCCCTGAAGTCAGGGGACCTGAGTTCAAATCAGGCCTCAGACACTTAACACTTCCTAGCTATGTGACCCTGGGAAAATCACTTAAGCCCAATTGTCTCACCAAAATAAATAAATAAAATAAATCTTTGTGATAGGCTCAAGTTAAAGATCATTAAATATACAATATATATTATACAATGAGTAATATAGAAATTATATAATACATAAAACCATATACGTGATATATAAAATATGTGCATAAATATATATACATATGTATAGATGACATTTGTTTTAATTTATCATGTTTATTTTAATTTTAAAATATTTATATAACAAAACTTATTTATATAATTTTGTGTAAATATTGAATAAATTATATAAATAGTACAAATAACATGTATACTTTTATTTATATCTTTTATTACATAATTACTTAATATAATTATATAAATATTACAAATGACATACAACTATGTATAAATATAATTGTATATACTAAGTTATTTAATAATAATAATAATATTGAACACAAATATGATGTGTCCAAAGAGCAGTACAGGCCATGAGCCATAGACATTCAATAAGACAAATTAAGTCAAGGTAAACAAGGCCAAAAAATGCTTCTGTGAGGAGATAACACTTCAGTTAGGCTTTGACTAGAGATGAGAGTATCTGTTGGGAATTAGGTATAAATTGGCAGGATGAGTCCAAATTTTGGAGGGCATTGGATTAGGAACAGGAATAGTGAGGGATATTCCAGAGAAGAGGCATATCTTGGGCAAAAGCAGGAAAAGGCAAATCAAATGAGGTGAAACAACTGTAAACCCAGAGTCTGGCTGGAATGTGGAATGTACATGAGAAGAAATGAGGCAATAGCCACAATCTCCCTCTCTCCATGGTCCCTGACTTTTTCTTCAAAGACTAGCTACTTGTGCTGGAAACTTCCAGCAATTGTGTTCATTTCCTATTTCTTTGCCTTTCTATCAGCTTCAAAATCTCCCATGGCTGGAAATCCGTGATGAGTTTGTACTAAAAATATTGAACTATATGAATGTTCCTATCCTTTGATGAAATTAATAAAGAAATCAATTACAAAAAGGTTTGCTGGGGCTATGGATGCTAACTGCTAAATGGAAAGATGTAACTTAATTGATAAGGTTCTCAATATATAGTGCACTCTGGATAGCAAGAGATTAATTTTTCCTAAACCTCAAGCTAATCATGTTCTTTTTCTCAAATTCCTTAATGGCTCCCTATTGCCTATTGGATAAAATCCAAAACTCTCTTGCCTGGTATTCAAGGCTTCATGCAGCCTGGTATTACCCTGCCTTTTAGCTATGTTTCATATTATTCCCAGCCACACATTCTATTTTCCTGCCAATTAGGAATGTTCTCTACCCCATGAACCACACAGTATACAGAATTGAAACCCTAGCCATTATTTCATATGATTGTAACATTTTACTAATAAGGAAACTATATCCCAAACAAGATGAATGTTCTAAACACACTACGTAAGTATTAGGAGAAGGATTTGAATTAAGGTATTTTGACTCTGAATGCTCTACTATTATTCTATATAATTGATACTTACCCTTAATTGATAAATAAAATAAAAATAAATTATAATTCCATTAAGACTAAACTTTTTGGCAAGGCAATTGGGGTTAAATGACTAGTACAGGATCACACATCTACCTTCAGACCTTCAGATTTTTTCTTAACCCTGACAATAATAATCTTGCTTCTTGAACCTCTCATAATGCTTTGTTCTCTAACAATCAAAAGTGTTTATCATGTATTATGATAAATTATTTTTATCTGCACTTGTGTCTCTTGCTCTTCTCGATGGTAGAAGCTCAGTAAAGAATTTGTTCTTTCAATAGAATCTCTCCTAATCCTCTATATGCAGAAAGGATTTAATGATGTTTGTTATAGGATGAATGAATGAAGGGTTAATTTGGATCCATCCTCAATACCCTTGCATGGACTTTCTCTGTACTGAATATTAGATTCAAATCCAAACTGTTGTTTGTAAACTCCATTCAAGTTGCTGGGCAAGTCACTTAACCTTTTTGCTTTAATTTGCTTTAATTTACCAAGAAAACCTCATGGAGTCAACATGACTGAACAACAAAGTTCCGTGCAACCTTCAAGGTATAATTCACCTTTACATTTTCTATGGTCATGTTTATAGTTTAGTGTTTAATAAAATGCTACTTGAACTAAATTCCCAAGCCTTTTACCCACAAATCCTTGGATGATGTACTGACATCCTCATTGTTACTTTTGCCTCTTTTTTGAAGTTCAAGATTGTTCTGACATGGGATGCTAAAATTCCATTTAAGAGTTTCCCATCAGTCCTTTGGCAGCTGCCAAAAGGGGAGAAGGTACCAGATGGAATCACAGAAGCATCACTGTCAAATAAAAAATTTATACACACACACACACACACACACACACACACACACACACACAGTGATTTTAGTTTACAAAGAGATTTCTTATAAATTGAGGAGGGAGGCTGTTTCCCATTTTACAAGTGAGGAAATTAAGGTACAGAAATATTACATGCCTTATTCATAATCACTTGGCTACTGAATTACTTAGTGTAACCTTTCTTAAAACTGAAATAATGGCACATACAGAATTAAAAGAACTTTTCAAAGTTTATATAGGAGAGTAAGAGCTGGGGTTAGAATATTTGATTTTCTGCTCTTAGCCCAATACTCTCTCTCCTCTACTTCAAATTGCCTTTTAAATCTCATGTAATTGGTAACTATAGCTGAGCATTCTGTAGAACTTAGGATTATATAAACTAGGACAGAGAAAATGATGAAACCAAAGATAATGTACCTAATAATAAATATTAAATAAAATTATAATTAAATTAACTATGTGACTGAGTTATCAACATTATCTTTTAAAGCAATTTTATTTTTTAAAACTACAAAGAATTGGGGGCAGCTAGGTGGCACAGTAGACTGAGCACCAGGCTTGAAGTCGGGAAGATCTGAGTTGAAATTTGGCTTCAGACACGTAACACTTCCTAGCTATGTGACCCTGGTGAAGTCACTTAACTCCAATTGACTCAGGGGAAAAAAAAATCTCAATATACAAAACTATGGCTTCATTTATTTTAATCTCTTAGATTAAGTTTTTTTTTTTAATGTGATCTCAGCTTCATCAGTCAGATATTGATTCTGTTTCCAATCCTCACAGCCTACTTCACAGATAGAAGTGTACCACCTACTAAGCTTTCACCTTGACCACTGACATTCTAATTTTTAAACTTCATGAATTTAACCATGTTATTGATATTTTCTATTTGCTAAAGATCATTTTATGGACGCAAAGACATTTTGCTTTCAAGAACCCTGTTTCCTTCACCATTCCTTGTTAGAAGGAAGATACCGAAACCAGTATCAGACTCACCCATTCTCATCCTGGTTTTACATACTGAGTCTTTGTAGAGGATCTAACAATTTAGAGCTTGGAAGATAGCTTAGAGATCACCTAACACTTCATTTTCTTTTTAGATTTACATGTATACTCATATTTTTTACATATTTCCATATGAGTCATATTGGAAGAGAAAAATCAGAACAAAAGGGAAAAAGCATGAGAAAAAAAAAACAGAAGGAAAAGGGGCAAAAATAGTATGCTTTGATCTGCATTTAGTCCTCATACTTCTCTCTCTGAATATAGATGGCATTTCCCATCTAAACTTTATTGGAACCGCTTTAAATCACTGAATGGCTGAGAAGAGCAAATCTATCATAGTTAATTATCACATGATCTTCTTGTTACTCTGTACAATGTTTTCCTGGTTCTGTTTGCTTCACTCAGCATCAGCTCATGTCTTTCCAGACTTTTTTAAAAAACTAGCCTTTTCATCATTTCTTATAGAATAACAATTGTGTATTACTTTCATATATCATAACTTATTCAGCCACTCCAAATTATGAGTATCTATTCATTTTCCAATTCTTTGCCACACAAAAAGAACTGCTACAAACATTTTACACTTTATGATTTCTTTGGAATACAGACCCAGTAGTGACACTGCTGGATCAAAGGGGATACAGTTTTATAATCCTTTAAACATAATTCCAAATTGTTCTCCAGAATGGTTGGATTACTTTAAATCCCATCAACAATACATTAGTGTCTCAGTTTTCCCATAACCTCTTTAACATTTATTATATTTTCATGTAATCTTAGCCAATCTGATAGGTGTGAGGTGTTTTAATTTTCTCTAATCAATAGGGTTTAGAGCATTTTTCATATGCCTATAAATGGCTTTAATTTCTGCATCTGAAAATTGTCTATTCATATCCTTTGACTAGTTATCAAATGGGAATAGTACTTCCTTTTATGATTGAATATATGGAGATTCGGAGTTTAATGATATTCTTAAGAGTCACATGAGCAGAAGTCAGAACCAGAATTTGAATTTAGTTTGTAAAACTCCAAATCTAAAATTTTTTTTACTATACCTCCCCACCTGTATATCTTGTTGATCTTACATCATATACCATGAATACAAATCCCTCTTTTTAATGATTTTCCTTAACTAAAAAGAACTTACACATATTTATTTTGTGTACATTTGTATATGTATATGTAGTTTCCTCTAATAGAATTTAAGCTCATTAATAACAGCAACTGTTTTAATTTTGTCTTTCTATCCCCAGTATCCAGTATAATTTTTTTGTTTTTTTCTTTTGGCAAGACAATTAGGCTTAAGTGATTTGCCCAAAGTCACACAGCTAGTTGAGTATTAAGTGTCTAAAACTGGATTTGAAACCAGTTTATCCTGACTCCAGGGCCAGTGCTCTGTCCCACTGAGCCACCTAGCTGCTCCAATTTTTAGAACATAGTAGACATTAATAAGGGCTTGTTTTATCAATTAATATGTTCCTTTATTAAAGGAACTTACTAAGCTTATAAAATTCTTGAAATGTTTTTCAATATGTGAAATTTACCCATTGTGAAAATTTTCTCTTCTTTAAACTTCCCCTATATTCACAGCAGAGTTCTTATTCAGACTCTTTCTATTGTCACCTATAGCTACTCATACTTGCCACACTTGCTAATTGTGTTTATTCTACCTTCACAGTATTTCTCTTATTGATCCTCTTCTCTCTACTCACATAGCCACCATGTCATTTCAGAAACTCATTATTTCTCACATGAACTATTGCAATCGCTGCCTAACTGGCCTCTTCACCTCCAGTTCACACCTCCTCTTCTGCTCTAAGCCAACCTCCATACATCTACCCAAATAAAATTCCTATAACACATAGGAATAACATAACATTTTTCTCCTTGGTTCAAAAATGTTCAGTTTTTTATTGCCTCTAAATTAAAATATGAATCCCAATTATATGGATGGAAGTTTCTGCCTTTTGCAATTAATGTAATCACAGAAAGCACAGATGCCTTAGCTGAATCAATCAATCAATCAATCAACCAAGAGAATAAACTAGTTATTAAGTAATTTTCCCATAACCTTATCACAATATGTGGAAAAGCTCTTAATTTGAAAGAATTATAGAACTTTGGCTACTTAATGAAAGGTAAATGATATCATACAGGAAAAAGCATCTTGTAATGGATTGCAAACATTAAGTTATATTTCTTAAGTTATATAAAAATCAACAATTACTCCAATAATGAGCTCATTTTTTCAGTAGGTCAGTTAAATGGTGGAACACTTCAGGCCAAGGACCTCCTTGAGGAGCCAAGTCCTATCCTGTGACAAAGAAGAGAAAGGGAGGATAAACAGGACTAGAAAGAGAGTTTTACTATTACTCTATACATACACTACCACTCCATTGAAGACACTGGATCAGTAGGAGATAATACCTCCAGCAAGAAGCAGATGAAACCCACTAAGGACAAATACAGATAAAGACAGATATGAAAAAAGATATCCAACTGAGACAAGCAGCTTCGTGGAATATAACCCTTCCTAGCAATGACAAATATCAGTCATGGACTCTCTAAAGGCACTGATTCTTGGAACTCAACAGAAAGCTATGTACAAGAACTTCATGAGGATTCTAAAAGGAAAAAAGGACTTTTAGTATCCAGCAGATGTGAATTATCTCTTTTGTCATTTGTGTTCTCCATAGGGGAACTCAGTATCTTTGTTTTAATTTTGAGTCCATTTTCCCCAGTGAACTCATGTGTACAAGGGAAGTGTACATCTTCTGTTTGGGGATAATGTTTCATACTGTTTCTTTCTAATAAACTTCAGTAAATGTCATTTTCTGAAAAACCTTATTGCCTGGCTGATTATTTATGGGAAGTATGCTATTGGGGGCTCACACAGTAAATAATACATAAGTAAAATTAAAAAAAAAACAGAACTAGAAATCTAGGCTATTTAGTTAACCAGACAAATCCTGAAAGGAGTATTATTTGCTTTCTGGGAACCAAATCTGTCAATGCAAATGCAAGTGCAAATTGGTGAAATGTCTGAGATTGTAGAAGAGGTGGTTGAGTGCTACACTAGCATGTAAGGCCCTCCATAATTGGGATCTACATTTTTCTATTTTTATTTCACATTATTTATTTTCACACACTCAACATTTCAATCAAATTTGCCTAACTGTTCTCTGAGGGAACAGGATGTTACATATCCAGACTGTGTTTTTCTCATAAGTTTTTCCACCTGCCTATAATGCATTCTCTCCTCATCCTTGCCTTTCAGACCTTTTATCTTCCTTCAAGGTTCTTCTTTGGAGCTGCCTAATTCTCACTCAGTTACCAGTATTCTACTTCCTCAAATTCATCTTGTATGAATTCATCTGATTACATAAGCTTATGAGATCACAGATTTAGAACCAGAGAGTATTTTAGAAATAATATAGTCAATCACATCATTTTATAAAACTATTTTATAATCACTTGCCCAAGGTCACAGAGATAGTGAGCAAAAGGGATAGGATTTTGAAAAAGGTTATCTGTCTCCAAACAGTATTTTTTCAACTTACGGAGCTGCCTTCCTTGTTATATCCCAGTCCTTCCCTCCAGTAGAATATATTTGAACAACATAGACTAGAACACACAACATACCTTTCTTGAGAACAAAAAAAGCTTTACTTTTGCTGCCTCTGTGCATAGTCCCTAGTGCCTGGCTACATATTAGCTACTGAATAAAGGCATGTTGATTTGAATTGAATACATTGTTCAGGAAATGTTTTAATCACATTGTCTCATTTGATCCTCATTAAAAAAACAAATAAACAATCTCTGCAAGAGGAATTCTTCAGGTTTTGTCTCCATTTAACTGATGAGAAACTTGTATCTTAGAAAGGTTGTCCATGATCACATAATAACTGTTGCAGACATAATTTGAACCTGAGTCTGTTTCAACTTTTCCTAACAAATGGCTCTATGTCTTAACACAGAAAATACTCAGTACATATTTGATTGATAGGAATTGAGTGATGAAGAAACGCATGAATTGATGGGTTCAAATGGAAAGTCCAATCATAGAGAAGAAAAGAGATTCCTGTTTTCTGAGTTGTCTAGTACTTAAAAGACTGAAGAAGTGCAAAGTATTCCAGTATGGCACAAGAAAAATGGTAAAGGAACTGAGAAGAACTGATTTATAACTAAATGTAAAAAAGATTCAGCACATGGAGCTTAGTTAAGCCTTGTTTAAGACATGGCATTGATCTCTGGGCATCTCTAGGGTGAGGAAGAATTTAAACAAAGCTCTCAGAGTAAATTTTAAGAACCCATAGACTTCAGTGTGGCTTGTTGCAAATGTCACAAGAGTAGCAGGCTGGCTAATTTGAGGTTTTGTCCCATCTATAACATTTGTAAACTTGATCAGATAAATAATACAAAATAAATATTTACAAGAACAGCTGGGTGACTGGACTTGGAATTAGGAAAACCCATCTTCTTGGATTGAAATTGGGCCTCAGAATTTACTAGCTTTGTGATCGTGGATAAGTCATTTAACCCTATTTGCACCAATTCTCTCATCTTTAAGATGAGCTGGAAAAGGAAATGGCAAACTAATCTAGTATCTTTGCCAAGCAAATCTCAAATGGGTTATGAAGAGTCAGACATGACTGAGTAACAGTACCATTTACTTCCTAAGATTGTTGTGAGGATCATAAGAACTCAAAGTATTCTTTATAAAGACAACAATCTATGTGCTATTTTTGAAAAGAAGCATGTTGCCTTGAATAGAAGACCAGGAAGACTGATATTCCAATCCCAATTCTGAAACCTTCTGGACATGAAACCAGTCACTTCTTAGCATCCCAGGCAACTCTCTAAAATTATAATTTACAGACAAGATGGCAATCGGTACTTATGGGAGCAATTTCCACACTGGGAACTCATTACTTAGTTGAAATCACAGGTCTGAATCAAAATTTTTTTATTCTAAATAATAAGAAAGAATAGTTTCTGTGGCAGAGAAAGATTTCTAGATATTTATGATTAAAAACTGTTATTCTTAAGGACTCAAAGGAAATGGGGTTCTGTCTGTTATGGCCCAGAGCCCTCAGTTATTTTAAGAAGAGGCCTACTGCTGTTATAGATACCATCTCTGTTCCATTTTCATATTCTTGTACACATGCCCAGAAACCTCTGGGCAATGGGCAAACTTTTAATAAGTCTGAAAAATAAATATTCTTCCCCCAGTTGCTCAATGGATGGCTACATATATTTTCAATAAGCCATTTCTCTTGGAAAGAAAGTAGGAGACAATTTTGCCCAAAGCAGCATCTTTATGAAGAAATTCCAAAGTGCCTGAAAAGGAATTCCTTAAAGAAAAAGTGCTACTTCAGTATTTTGCTCCAGTGTATCATTGGAAAGGGGGGGGGGAAGAGAGGGAGAAGGTGTAATGTTCAGTTTAATGTGATAGCCTGAGGTGGTTCTTTTCTCTTTTAAATTTAGCTTTTTTTTTTTTTTTTTTTTTTACAGTTGGGGAGGGGAGCAAAACTATACTTAACCACACCTGGCTTATATTATAATCATGCTTCTCTCCCCTACTCCCCAAGGAATAATGATACACACACACACACACACACACACACACACACACACACACACACACACACATATATATACACACACACAGAATATTTTATTTTATACTATTAAAATTATATTATTATATGGCTTTGAATGAGACAATAACCTCAAGAGGATAGCTGCTTTTTGGAAAAGCATCTGATTGTGGATTTATGGAATAGCTAGGAATCAAATTAGTAATTAAGCTTCTAAAGCCTTAGATATCACTAATGTCAGAGCCTACCACAAAAGTAATGTTTTAAGAAGAAAGATTAGCATAATTTGCTACCAACACAGAAACCAACAGTCAATCAATATTTATCAAGCACCTACTATATGCCAGGCTATGTGCTAAGTGATGGGGATACAAAAAGAGGCAAAAATAAATAGTCCCTCATCTCAAGGAGTTTACAATTCAATAGGGAACAACATAAAAACAAATACATAGAAAGCAAGAGGATAAATAGGAAATAACTTTAAAAAAGGAAAGACACCAGAATTAAGGAAAATTGATGAAGGCTTCCTAAATGGGTTCCTTTGTTGTAACCTACTAGGGAAACAGTGGACACAGTTTAAATGAGGTAGAATGATTTCAGAAGGAAAGTTTAGTAAGATGCATCAAGCTCAAGAATGAACTGATATGCTAGGCACAATGAACTAAACCATTAGGATTGAGCTAATTCATGTTTAAATTCCTTTATTGTAACCAACTGTTATCCTGCTCTCATCTTCCTATAGTCTATATCAGGAGTTCTTAAAATAGGTCATATTGGTTTGAGCACTAATGACCCAAATTCAGATGTTAACTATAATATCACAAACCTGAAATGACTTACATGAACTGATGATGAGTGAAGTGAGAAGAACCAGGAGAATACTGTATACAGCAAAAGCAATACTGTGAAATAATCAACTTTGATATAAGCTCTTCTCAGCAAAACAAAGATCTAAGATAATTGCAAAAGATTTGTGATGGAAAATGCTATCCCCATTCAGAATAAAGGACTACAGAGTCTGAATATAGATCAAAGCATAATATTTTTACTTTGTTTTATTTTTTCATACTTGTGGCTTTTCCATTTTGTTTTAATTATTCTTTCACATGACTAATGTGAAAATATTTTTAATATGATTGTACATTTATAACTTATATCAGATTATTGCCATCTCGGGAAGAGAAGTGAGGAGGCAGGAAGGGAGAAATGAAATTGGAACTTAAATCTTATAAAAGTGAATGTTGAAAACTATCTTTAGATGTAATTGGGGGAAAAAAAAACTACTATTAAATGGGAAAAACAACATTTCTAGGCTGTATGATGGGATAAATTTATTAATCTCTCTGACTTTCAATTTCCTCATGATGATAATAATGTACAACCTCACTGAATTTTGATAAGGTGTATGATAAAACTTTCTAGAAATATAAATTTTTATTATGTGGAAAATTGTTCTTCAATACTTGTTTGCTCATTTCCTAATTTACCTTCCCTTAAAATTATTGATGCTTTTTTGTTTTAATTTTGCATTCATTTTCAAATACATTCCTGTTTTCTCCCTTAAGCAAAATTGAAATCAAAATTAAATAGGCAAAGAAGGAGAGAACAGTATTCCAACAAAACCAACTAACAAATTAACTATATTTGACAGTATTGCTTAATTCATACCCATACTTTCCTACTTCTTTAAAGAATAAAAGGTTGCAGTTTTTCAACTTGTATTACCTTCTTTACTTGATAATTATAATTAAAATCTTCAGCTAATTTTGATTTTTCTTTCTAATTAAATTGTTATACTCACTGTATATATTTACAGGATGCTGCTTGTCTCCCAATATACCAGTTCTTTCTTTTCATGTTTCTCTGACTCAACTTCTTTATATACAATGAAGTGATATTCCTCTGCATTCATGTAATGCATTTTCTTAGTCATTCCCAAATCCATAGTTACCTATTTTATTTCCATTTCTTTTCTATGATGAATATTTTGCTGTAATGAAACATTCTTTCTGTCTCTGACCTCCTTAGGCCATATTCCTAGCTATCAGTGAGACTTTTGGGTCAATGGATATGTACTCTGTAGTCATTTCCTTAGTTTAATTCTAAATTTCTTTGCCAGAATAGTTAAGCCAAATCATAATTTCTACCAATAGTGCCTTAGTGTGCCTGTTTTCCCACAGCCCCTCCAACACTGGCTATTTTCATTTTTTCTTATCTTTGTCAATTTGTTGAGTGTAAATTTGAAACCTTGGAATTGTTTTGCTTCTCATTAGTGATTTGGAGCAATCTTTCATGTGGTTTAATTCAACACTCTTGTAAAGACTTCTATTATATCTGCCTCTTCCCAACATAATGTGGCTCTCTTCCATAATTAATTTAATTCACTAATTTATCCCACTAGAGTACTTATTCCCCTGCTGTGGTATACTCAGCATGACAGTGGCAGCATTATATCCAATAGAACTACTGAAAAACAACTGAAATTCTGCTTTTAACAATTAGTAATTCAACAACAGACTTCCTTTCTTCTATCTTCTTTATATGTGGCTTTTTAAATGTCACATATACTTGAAATCTATAGAGATAGCATCGAAATAGGGATGAAGTTAGAGATAGGGATAGAAACAGGGATAAATACTTGACCTGTTTTTTTCACTAGTATACTGAATCTCCAGGCAATGAAATTATTTTCTATCAATATCAACCTTCTCTGTAACTAATAGTCTCAGAGAATTGGATGGGATACTAAGAGGTTAAATGTTTTGCCCAAGGTCACAGAATTAATATGTATTAGCAGAAGCAGGACTGAAATCCATATCTTCTAGGCCATCCATCCATTATATCATCTCAATATAAAACAGAATTGGAAAGTTAGGATGATGCCAGAATATAGAGGACCTTGAATGTTAGACAAAGAAGTCTGAACATGACTGAGTAGGCAATGAGGAGTCAAAAACATCATTTGATTATTTCTGACACATCCTATATGACCCTGGGCAAGTCCCTTAATACTTTGATGTTGTAGGCCAGTGGTGTCAAATTCAAATAGAAATGATGGCCACTAAACCATGCATAAGGTTCCCTGCAGTCCATATATTGACACATTAATAGAAAAACACATTAATATCATTGACATTTATTATATGAATTATATATTTAAAATATATTATGTATTACATGTATATTTTGAACATTATGTATTTCATATATATTATATATTTAAAACATTTTATTGTATTTTTATTTATTTTATTAAATACTTCTCAATTTTTAATTCATGGAATAAAGCAAGCATTTTCATAACAGTACGATAAAAAAGACAATTGTACATGAATCTACTTCCCAGTTTTTAAACTGGAGTTGTAGCCACAAGTGACACCTTGACATCTTTATTCTAAATACTTTTCTAAGTCTACAAGTTGCAAAAGCGCCAAATTGCATCATTAGAGGGAGTTTCCTTATGTGGGAATTTCCTAGACCAATGAAATGATAGATAGATTTTCTCTCTTCCTTATCTCTTACCCCCTCCCCAGTCCTCTCCCCTGGAACTTTAAGCTCCAACCATACTGGATTACTCCCCTTCCCCAAACAGCATGATGTGACAAAAAGATCTCAGGACTTGAAGTCAGGTTCAAATTTGCCTCCAGTACTTACTATTTCTGTGACACTGGAGAAATCACTTAAAGTCTCCACGAAACTATTTCCTCATTTGTGTACTCAATTACCTCCAAAAAGCCTCTATTCTCTAAATCCATGATCCCACAATCTTCACTTTACCACTTGTGTGACTTGGCCTTGGATGCCCCTTCTTTTCTTCCTCAGTTATTGAATCCTATCTATTGTCTGATGCTTGAGTAAAGTCCATCTTCTGGGTGGAGTCTTTCCTGATATCCCTTTCTCCTTCATTTCCACCTGTCCAATACACTTACCATATGCTATTGTACATTATTTGTATGTGTCATGTCATTAGGAAGTAAAAATGGAAACTGTAAGAGGAAAGTATCTTTCTTCTGCAATCCCCTAGCATAATGCACTGAACAGAGCAGGTACTCAAAGAAAAAATCGGTTTTGAATATGAAATACTGGAATCCCTCAATTTAGATTACAACCTTCCCTTGACCTCATCCTGCTTTACAATAATGTCAGCAACATTTAGAGCTGCAAGGGACATTAGAGCTCATTTAGTACAAATCTCACATACTAAGATGCATTAATTTCTCTCCCTTTAAACATATCCTTTAGTTTCCTACTTGTACATTTGATCAAGCTATTCCTTAGTTCTAGGTTCTCCTACTCTATTGAGTTCCTTCTCAATCTTTAATAGCCAATTTAAATGCGATCATCTTTAGGCCCTGCCCTTTCTTCTCCATGTTCCCACTTGGAACCTCACAAGAGACCTTATTTTTACTTCTTATTTTTAGTGAAAAGACAAAATGTCGATCACAGTGCCTAATAAATGTTTCCTGGTTATGCATTATAGTCCTTCATTTTGGTGTCCTTTCCCCAATTAAATTGTAAATTCTATGAAGGGAGGGACAAATCTTTTCTAAAGTTTGTGTCTTCTATAACATCTGGCAGGGCATTCTGCTTTAATTAGACCTATACAACAACTTTTATAACATAAGATTGACTTTCCTGGTAATAAGAATAATATGCAGTGTTGTTATAGCACATTTATTCATAGGTTCCTAGAATTCAGAACTGAAAAAACCTTAAAGATCATCTAATCCTTCTTTCACTTTACCCAGAGATTAAGTGACTTGTTCAACGTCCAACAAAGAACATAGAATAGAGTGAGAATTCAAATTCGATTCTTTCTAGACCATACTATGGGAAGTATTCTGTTATAAAATCTAATTCCTTCCTGGGAATAAGTTTCCTTTTAGGAAAATGATAAGGTTGGACTATGAGAAGGCTTTTCTAGCTTTACATCAATGATTCTTTCTACAAAGGGAAGGATTCTTTATATGGGATTCTGCTCTAATACTTAAAACAATACACAGAGTCTATATAATCTCATCAAACTGGAAGGAAAGAACATTATTTTTAGTATTTGGAAGGGAATTCAGTAGTGAAATTCTCCTTCCAGTTCTATAGAAGAGTTAACACTCATTTTTTGTATATTATTTGACTTTTATTTTTATTAAAGCTTTTTATTTACAAAACATATGCATGAGCAATTTTTCAACATTGACCATTGCACAATCTTGTGGTTCAAATTTTCCTCTCCTTATCACCACTCCCTCACTTTTAAAACATGTAGTTATCTTTTCCTTCCATTCCTCTTCTTTCCTTCCTTCCTTCCTTCCTTCCTTCCTTCCTTCCTTCCTTCCTTCCTTCCTTCCTTCCTTTCTTCCTTCCTTCCTTCCTTCCTTCTTTCCTTCTTTCCTTCCTTCCTTCCTTCTTTCCTTCCTTCCTTCCTTTCTTCCTTCCTTCCTTTTCTCTCTTTCTCATTCTGTGATTTAACTCCAAAAATCATTAAGATGAAATTTTCCCTTCTGATGAAGATCAGCACTTGCTCTCTGCATTTTATTGTCTTAAAGAATCACCAAGGCTACTGGGAGGTTAAATGCCTTACCAAGATCCTGTGGCCATCATTATGAGCCGGGTGCTTTCTCCATAATATCAAGCTGCCTACCTCTCTGTAGTGTTAGAAGCTTTAGCAGGGTCCACAAAAAGCCCATGGGATTAATACCTATGTGTGCACATGTGTTCCCAAGTAAAATGAAAGATCCTTGAAGACAAGTATAGTTTTCCTTTCATCTTTGTAACCTCAGCTTGGCTGAGATTTATGAAAGGCTTGGCACATAGCAAGTTCTTAATGAATACTTGCTGATTGATCAATTGATTGATTAAAATAAGGAATGAAAGTATTAATTCCCTTCCATAGAGGGGGGAAAAACAAATGAGATATGAATGCCTTTTTAATGTTCACACAACCAGTTAAGTAGTAAAAGTGGGTTCTAAATCCAATTCCCCTGATGCCAAGTTCAAAATGCTATTTCCACTCTGTGCTAGTCTGGTACTCTACAAAGGAGCCTTTTAGCTGATTCTGACTGGGAGGATCAAAGCTCTCACTCTATTTATTATCCTGGTTGACATCCTCTTGGATCTCTGTCTTGAAGCCCCTTGTGACTGCTCTTGAACATGCTTTGATCTGACAGACCATCATGTTCCTCTTGTGATCAGAGCAAGTTCGCCTTCCTGGAGTTACTCTATTCAAGATAAAAAACCCTGGGCATTTTCTGCATCTTATTTGAACTCAGATCTTTCCCACTCTAGCAACCATCAACCATCCACTATACCATCCTACCCAAATTATCCCAAATGAAATAATATTTGTAAAGCCCCTAGCACAATGCCTTGCAAATAGTAGACACTTAATAAATGTTTGTTGCCTTCCTAATTTCCCTCTATCCCTCCATCCCTCTCCCTGCTTCTCTTAAGTCATTATTGCTATCATCTCCCTGAGGCCTTGGAATTGGCTTTCAGGCCACACCATTGCATCTATCCATTCTTTATTCCTCAGATATTTACTAACCATTTGCTACGTACCAGAAACTTTAGTAGTATCTGACAATATCCAAACAAAAAGGAAATGGCCCCTGCCTTCAAGGAATTTACTGAAGAAACATAGTATGTACCCAGATAAATACAAAATATATATAAAGTAAATGAGTAGCATTTTCATCATCCATATTAGATGTGAATGCATAATAATAACACTAATCAACATTTACATAGTCTCATAGCATATGCATGCCCTATGAGGTAGGTACTAGGCAATTCAAGTTAACAAGCATTTATTAAGCATTTATTATGTGCTATTAAACATCTACAATATGCTAAAAACTGTAGTTTCAAAGAAAGGCCAAAACATAACTGTGTTCTCAAGAAATTGACAGTCAAATAGAAGGGGAGGAGGTAAAATAAACCAATGGCTATAAATTGGGGGTAGTTTCAGAAGGAAGACATCACAATTAAGGAAGACAGGAAAAGGCTTCATAAAAAAGAAGAGATCTTAGCTCAAACTTCAAAGATGTCAGGGAACTCAGAAATGTTCCCTCTCCCTGTTTTCTTAGGGAGACAGAAATGAGGAAGGATATAATACCGTACTACTGTAGATGAAAATACTGAAGTTCAGTGAGATTAAATGATATGTTAATGGTCATATAATTCATTAATGGTACGGGTAGGATTTGAACTAAGATCTCTTCTTATTAAAACTCCAGTACTGTTTTTACCTTTCTTCTTGCCTACTAAAAAGATGTTTCAGTCATAGTCATCTCCTTCCCCACAAAGCTGCTTTCTAAGCAGTCATGTTGCTTTATTTATGAGGAAGATGTATTTCCAAGGGGAGACAATGAGTTCTCATTATCTTCCCCAGCTCATGGTACAAGTTTGGGACTAGAGGCTGCAAAGTAGGCAGTTGCCTAGGGTGCAACAGAAATATTTGTTTATTATTGTTTGGGAGGGCACAGTGAGAGAAACTTTTTAATATCATTTTTTAATAAATGTGCACATTTTTAACGTAACCCCCAGGGTTGGAGAGCACAGCTGTGAAAAATATCATTCCTAAACTGGTTGGGCAAAAGTAGAATAGAGAGTGAGTTTATGAGAAGATTCAGAACGAGGGTGGCCAATAAATTTCTCTTGTAAGAGAGAAGAATATATTCATACTTTCCTTGGGGGAATAACAAGGGAATTGCTTAGGCAGTTTTTACCTTT